>NW_027596436.1:0-301889 GCF_964194155.1 Cetorhinus maximus | reverse complement strand
GGTTACAGAGATAGGGAGGGTTGTAGGGGCTGGAATAGATTACAGAGATAAGGAGTGTCTTAGGGCCTGGAGGAGGTTACAGAGATAGGGAGGGTTATAGGGGCTGGTGGAGGTTACAGAGATAGGAAGGATTGCAGAGGCTGGAGGAGGTTACAGTGATTGGGAGGGGCGTAGGGACTGGAATATGTGACAGGGATAGAGTGGGTTGCAGAGGCTGGAGGAAGTTACAGAGATAGGGAGTGTAGTGGGGGCTGGAGGGGGTAACAGAGATAGGGAGCATAGTAGGGGCTGGAGGAGGTTACAGAGATAGGGAGCATGGTATGGGCTGGAGGAGGTTACAGAGACAGGGAGGGTTGTAGGGGCTGGAGGAGGTTACAGAGATAGGGTGGAAGAGGCTGGAGGAAATTTCAGAGATAGGGAGGATTGTAGGGGCTTGAGGAGGTTACAGAGATATGGAGGGATGTAGGGGCTGGAGGACGTTACATAGATAAAAAGGGAGGGTTGTAGGGGCTGGAGGACGTTACAGAGATAGGGAGGGTTGTAGAACTGGAGGAGGTTACAGAGATAGGGAGGGATGTAGGGGCTGGAGGATGTTACATAGATAAAAAGGGAGGGTTGTAGAGGCTCGAGGAGGTTACAGAGATAGGGAGGGTTGTAGGGGGCTGGAGGAGGTTACAGAGATAGGGAGGGTTGTAGGGGCTGGAGGAGGTTACAGAGATAGGGAGCATTGTAGGGGCTGGAGAGGTTACAGAGATAAGGAAGGATGGAGGGGCTGGTGGAGGCTACAGAGATAGGGAGGGTTTTAGGGGCTGCAGGAGGTTACAGAGATAGGGAGGGTGGTAGGGGCTGGAGGAGGTTACAGAGATAGGAAGGGATGTATGGGCTCGAGAGGTTACAGAGATAGGGAGGGTAGTAGGGGCTGGAGGATGTTAGAGAGATAGGGACGGTTGAAGGGGCTGGAGGAGGTTACACAGATAGGGAGGGTTGTAGAACTGGAGGAGTTTACAGAGATAGGGAGGGTTGTAGGGGCTGGAGGAGGTTACAGAGATAGGGAGGGATGTAGGGGCTGGAGGATCTTACAGAGATAGGGAGGGTTTTAGGGGCTGCAGGAGGTTACAGAGATAGGGAGGGTGGTAGGGGCTGGAGGAGGTTACAGAGATAGGTAGGGATGTAGGGCTGGAGGAGGTTACATAGATAAAAAGGGAGGGTTGTAGGGGCTGGAGGAGGTTACAGAGATAGGGAGGGTTGTAGGGGCTGGAGGAGGTTACAGAGATAGGGAGCGTTGTAGGGACTGGAGAGGTTACAGAGATAGGGAAGGATGGAGGGGCTGGAGGAGGTTACAGAGATAGGGAGGGTTTAAGGGGCTGGAGGAGGTTACAGAGATAGGGAGGGTGGTAGGGGCTGGAGGAGGTTACAGAGATAGGTAGGGATGTATGGGCTCGAGAGGTTACAGAGATAGGGAGTGTAGCAGGGGCTGGAGGAGGTTAGAGAGATAGGGATGGTTGAAGGGACTGGAGGAAGTTACACAGATAGGGAGGATTGTAGGGGCTGGAGGAGGTTACAGAGATAGGGAGGGTTGTAGGGGTTAGAGGAGGTTACAGAGATAGGGAGGGATGTAGGGGCTTGAGGAGGTTACAGAGATAGGGAGGGATGTAGGGGCTGGAGGACGTTACATAGATAAAAAGCGAGGGTTGTAGGGGCTGGAGGAGGTTACAGGGATAGGGAGGGTTGTAGGGGCTGGAGGAGGTTACAGAGATAGGGAGCGTTGTAGAACTGGTGGAGGTTACAGAGATATGGAGGGATGTAGGGGCTGGAGGAGGTTACAGAGATAGGGAGTGTTGTATGGGCTGGAGAGGTTACAGAGATAAGGAAGAATGAAGGGGCTGGAGGAGGTTACAGAGATAGTGAGGGTTTTAGGGGCTGCAGGAGGTTACAGAGATAGGGAGGGTGGTAGGAGCTGGAGGAGGTTACAGAGATAGGAAGGGATGTATGGGCTCGAGAGGTTACAGAGATAGGGAGGGTAGTAGGGGCTGGAGGTGGTTAGAGAGATAGGGACGGTTGAATGGGCTGGAGGAGGTTACACAGATAGGGAGGGTTGTAGAATTGGAGGAGGTTACAGAGATAGGGAGGGTTGTAGGGGTTGGACAAGGTTACAGAGGTAGGGAGGGATGTCGGGGCTTGAGGAGGTTACAGAGATAGGGAGGGATGTAGGGGCTGGAGGACGTTACATAGATAAAATGGAGGGTTGTAGGGGCTGGAGGAGGTTACAGAGATAGGGAGGGTTGTAGGGGCTGGAGGAGGTTACAGAGATAGGGAGCGTTGTAGAACTGGTGGAGGTTACAGAGATAGGGAGGGATGTAAGGGCTGGAGGAGGTTACATTGATAAAAAGGGAGGGTTGTAGAGGCTGGAGGAGGTTACAGAGATAGGGAGGGTTGTAGGGGCTGCAGAGGTTACAGAGATAAGGAATGATGGAGGGGCTCAAGAGGTTACAGGGATAGCGAGGGTAGTAGGGGCTGGAGGAGGTTAGAGAGATAGGGACGGTTGAAGGGGCTGGAGGAGGTTACAGAGATAGGGAGGGTTGTAGGGGCTGGAGGAGGTTACAGAGATAGGGAGTGATGTAGGGGCTGGAGGAGGTTACATAGATAAAAAGGGAGGGTTGTAGAGGCTGGAGGAGGTTACAGATAGGGAGGGTTGTAGAACTGGAGGAGGTTACAGAGATACGGAGGGATGTAGGGGCTGGAGGATGTTACATGGATAAAAAGGCAGGGTTGTAGAGGCTGCAGGAGGTTACAGAGATAGGGAGGGTTGTAGGTGGCTGGAGGAGGTTACAGAGATAGGGAGGGTTGTAGGGGCTGGAGGAGGTTACAGAGATAGGGAGGGATGTAGGGGCTGGAGAAGGTTACAGAGATAGGGAGCGTTGTAGGGGCTGGAGTGGTTACAGAGACAAGGAAGGATGGAGGGGCTGGAGGAGGTTACAGAGATAGGGAGGGTTGTAGGGGCTGGAGGAGGTTACAGAGATATGGAGGGATGCAGGGGCTGGGGGAGCTTACACAGATAGGGAGGATTGTATTGGCTGGATGAGGTTACAGCGATAGAGAGGGTTGTAGGAGCTGGAGGAGGTTACAGAGATAGGGAGTGTTGTGGAGGCTGGAGGGTGTAACAGAGATAGGGAGAGTTGTAGGGGCTGGAGGACGTTACAGAGATAGGGAGTGTGGTAGGGGCTGGAGATGGTTACAGAGATAGGGAGTGTGGTAGGGCCTGGAGGAGGTTGCAGAGATAGGGAGGGATGTAGGGGCTTGAGGAGGTTGCAGAGATAGGGAGGGTTGTAGGGGCTGGAGGAGGTTACAGAGATAGGGAAGGTTATAGGGGCTGGAGGAGGTTACAGGAAGGATTGTAGGGGCTGGAGGAGGTTACAGAGATAGGGATGGTTGCAGAGGCTGGAGGAGGTTACAGTGATTGGGAGGGGCGTAGGGGCTGGAAGATGTGACATGGATAGAGTGGGTTGCAGAGGCTGGAGGAGGTTACAGAGATAGGGAGTGTAGTGGGGGCTGGAGGGGGTAACAGAGATAGGGAGCATAGTAGGGGCTGGAGGAGGTTACAGAGATAGGGAGCATGGTAGGGGCTGGAGGAGGTTACAGAGATAGGGAGAGTTGTAGGGGCTGCAGGAGGTTACAGAGATAGGGAGAGTTGTAGGGGCTGGAGGAGGTTACAGAGATAGGGTGGGAGAGGCTGGAGGAAATTTTGGAGATAGGGAGGATTGTATGGGCTTGAGGAGGTTACAGAGATAGGGAGGGATGTAGGGGCTGGAGGACGTTACATAGATAAAAAGGGAGGGTTGTAGGGGCTGGAGGAGGTTACAGGGATTGGGAGGGTTGTAGGGGCTGGAGGAGGTTACAGAGATAGGGAGGGTTGTAGGGGCTGGAGTACGTTACAGAGATAGGGAGGGTTGTAGAACTGGAGGAGGTTACAGAGATAGGGAGGGATGTAGTGGCTGGAGGAGTTTACAGAGATAGGGAGCCTTTTAGGGGCTGGAGAGGTTACAGAGATAAGGAAGGATGGAGGGGCTGGAGGAGGTTACAGAGATAGGGAGGGTTTTAAGGGCTGCAGGAGGTTACAGAGATAGGGAGGGTGGTAGGGACTGGAGGAGGTTACAGAGATAGGAAGGGATGAATGGGCTCGAGAGGTTACAGAGATAGGGAGGGTAGTAGGGGCTGGAGGAGGTTAGAAAGATAGGGACGGTCGAAGGGGCTGGAGGAGGTTACACAGATAGGGAGGGTTGTAGAACTGGAGGAGGTTACAGAGATACGGAGGGATGTAGGGGCTGGAGGAGGTTACATAGATAAAAAGGGAGGGTTGTAGCGGGCTGGACGAGGTTACAGAGATACAGAGGGTTGTAGGGGGCTGGAGGAGGTTACAGAGATAGGGAGCGTTGTAGGGGCTGGAGGAGGTTACAGAGATAGGGAGGGTTGCAGGGGCTGGAGGAGCTTGCACAGATAGGGAGCATTGTAGGGGCTGGAGGAGGTTACAGAGATAGCGAGGGTTGTAGGAGCTGGAGGAGGTTACAGAGATAGGGAGTGTTGTGGGGGCTGGAGGCTGTAACAGAGATAGGGAGGGTTGTAGGGGCTGGAGGAAGTTACATAGATAGGGAGTGTGGTAGGGCCTGGAGGAGTTTACAGAGATAGGGAGTGTGGTAGGGCCTGGAGGAGGTTACAGAGTCAGGGAGGGTTGTAGGGGCTGGAGAAGGTTACCGAGATAGGAAGGATTGTAGGGGCTCGAGAGGTTACAGAGATAGGGAGGGTAGTAGGGGCTGGAGGAGGTTAGAGAGATAGGGACGGTTGAAGGGGCTGGAGGAGGTTACAGAGATAGGGAGGGATGTAGGGGCTTGAGGAGGTTACAGAGATAGGGAGGGATGTAGGGGCTGGAGGACCTTACATAGAGAAAAAGGGAGGGTTGTAGGCGCTGGAGGAGGTTACAGAGATAGGGAGGGTTGTAGGGGCTGGAGGAGGTTACAGAGATAGGGAGGCTTGTAGAACTGGAGGAGGTTACTGAGATAGGGAGGGATGTAGGGGCTGGAGGAGGTTACATAGATAAAAAGGGAGGGTTGTAGAGGCTGGAGGAGGTTACAGAGATAGGGAGGGTTGTAGAACTGGAGGATGTTACAGAGATAGGGAGGGATGTAGGGGCTGGAGGAGGTTACAGAGATAGGGAGCGTTGTAGGGGCTGGAGAGGTTACAGAGATAAGGAAGGATGGAGGGGCTGGAGGAGGTTGCAGAGATTGGGAGGGTTGTAGGGGCTGTAGAAGGTTACAGAGATAGGGAGGGTTGCAGGGGCTGGGGGCGCTTACACAGATAGGGAGGATTGTATGGGCTGGATGAGGTTACAGCGATAGCGAGGGTTGTAGGAGCTGGAGGAGTTTACAGAGATAGGGAGTGCTGTGGGGGCTGGAGATGGTTACAGAGATAGGGAGTGTGGTAGGGCCTGGAGGAGGTTACAGAGATAGGGCGTGTGGTAGGGCCTGGAGGAGGTTACAGAGATAGGGAGGGTCGTAGGGACTGGAAGTTGTGACAGGGATAGAGTGGGTTGCAGAGGCTGGAGGAGGTTACAGAGATAGGGAGTGTAGTGGGGGCTGGAGGGGGTAACAGAGATAGGGAGCATAGTAGGGGCTGGAGGAGGTTACAGAGATAGGGAGGGTTGTAGGGGCTGGAGGAGGTTACAGAGATAGGGAGAGTTGTAGGGGCCTGAGGAGGTTACAGAGATAGGAAGGATTGTAGGGGCTGGAGGAGGTTACAGAGAGAGGGTTGCAGAGGGTGGAGGAAATTTCAGAGATAGGGAGGATTGTAGGGGCTTGAGGAGGTTCCAGAGATAGGGAGGGATGTAGGGGCTGGAGGACGTTACATAGATAAAAAGGGAGGGTTGTAGGGGCTGGAGGAGGTTACAGACATAGGGAGGGTTGTAGGGGCTGGAGGACGTTACAGAGATAGGGGGGGTTGTAGAACTGGAGAAGGTTACAGAGATAGGGAGGGATGTAGGGGCTGGAGGAGGTTACATAGATAAAAAGGGAGGGTTGTAGAGGCTGGAGGAGGTTACAGAGATAGGGAAGGTTGTAGGGGGCTGGAGGAGGTTACAGAGATAGGGAGCGTTGTAGGGGCTGGAGGAGCTTACAGAGATAGGGAGGGTTTTAGGGGCTGCAGGAGGTTACAGAGATAGGGAGGGTGGTAGGGGCTGAAGGAGGTTACAGAGATAGGAAGGGATGAATGGGCTCGAGAGGTTACAGAGATAGGGAGGGTAGTAGGGGCTGGAGGAGGTTAGAGAGATAGGGACGGTTGAAGGGGCTGGAGGAGGTTACATAGATAAAAAGGGAGGGTTGTAGCGGGCTGGAGGAGGTTACAGAGATAGGGAGGGATGTAGGGGCTGGAGGAGGTTACAGAGATAGGGAGCATTGTAGGGGCTGGAGGAGGTTACAGAGATAGGGAGGGTTGCAGGGGCTGGAGGAGCTTACACAGATAGGGAGCATGGTAGGGGCTGGAGGAGGTTACAGAGATAGCGAGGGTTGTAGGAGCTGGAGGAGGTTACAGAGATAGGGAGTGTTGTGGGGGCTGGAGGGTGTAACAGAGATAGGGAGGGTTGTAGAACTGGAGGAGGTTACAGAGATAGGGAGGGATGTAGGGGCTGGAGGACGTTACAGAGATAGGGAGGGTTGTAGAACTGGAGAAGGTTACAGAGATAGGGAGGGATGTAGGGGCTGGAGGAGGTTACATTGATAAAAAGGGAGGGTTGTAGAGGCTGGAGGAGGTTACAGAGATAGGGAGGGTTGTAGGGGCCTGGAGGAGGTTACAGAGATAGGGAGGGTTGTAGGGGCTGGAGGAGGTTACAGAGATAGGGAGGGATGTAGTGGCTGGAGGAGGTTACAGAGATAGGGAGCGTTGTAGGGGCTGGAGAGGTTACAGAGATAAGGAAGGATGGAGGGGCTGGAGGAGGTTACAGAGATAGGGAGGGTTTTAGGGGCTGCAGGAGGTTACAGAGATAGGGAGGGTGGTAGGGGCTGGAGGAGGTTACAGAGATAGGAAGGGATGAATGGGCTCGAGTGGTTACAGAGATAGGGAGGGTAGTAGGGGCTGGAGGAGGTTAGAGAGATAGGGACGGTTGAAAGTGCTGGAGGAGGTTACACAGATAGGGAGGGTTTTAGAACTGGAGGAGGTTACAGAGATAGGGAGGGATGTAGGGGCTGGAGGAGGTTACATAGATAGGGTGGGAGAGGCTGGAGGAAATTTTGGAGATAGGGAGGATTGTATGGGCTTGAGGAGGTTACAGAGATAGGGAGGGATGTAGGGGCTGGAGGACGTTACATAGATAAAAAGGGAGGGTTGTAGGGGCTGGAGGAGGTTACAGGGATAGGGAGGGTTGTAGGGGCTGGAGGAGGTTACAGAGATAGGGAGGGTTGTAGGGGCTGGAGGACGTTACAGAGATAGGGAGGGTTGTAGAACTGGAGGAGGTTACAGAGATAGGGAGGGATGTAGGGGCTGGAGGAGGTTACAAAAATAAAAAGGGAGGGTTGTAGAGGCTGGAGGAGGTTACAGAGATAGGGAGGGTTGTAGGGGCTGGAGGAGGTTACAGAGATAGGGAGGGATGTAGTGGCTGGAGGAGTTTACAGAGATAGGGAGCCTTTTAGGGGCTGGAGAGGTTACAGAGATAAGGAAGGATGGAGGGGCTGGAGGAGGTTACAGAGATAGGGAGGGTTTTAAGGGCTGCAGGAGGTTACAGAGATAGGGAGGGTGGTAGGGACTGGAGGAGGTTACAGAGATAGGAAGGAATGAATGGGCTCGAGAGGTTACAGAGATAGGGAGGGTAGTAGGGGCTGGAGGATGTTAGAAAGATAGGGACGGTTGAAGGGGCTGGAGGAGGTTACACAGATAGGGAGGGTTGTAGAACTGGAGGAGGTTACAGAGATACGGAGGGATGTAGGGGCTGGAGGAGGTTACATAGATAAAAAGGGAGGGTTGTAGCGGGCTGGACGAGGTTACAGAGATACAGAGGGTTGTAGGGGGCTGGAGGAGGTTACAGAGATAGGGAGCGTTGTAGGGGCTGGAGGAGGTTACAGAGATAGGGAGGGTTGCAGGGGCTGGAGGAGCTTACACAGATAGGGAGCATTGTAGGGGCTGGAGGAGGTTACAGAGATAGCGAGGGTTGTAGGAGCTGGAGGAGGTTACAGAGATAGGGAGTGTTGTGGGGGCTGGAGGCTGTAACAGAGATAGGGAGGGTTGTAGGGGCTGGAGGAAGTTACATAGATAGGGAGTGTGGTAGGGCCTGGAGGAGTTTACAGAGATAGGGAGTGTGGTAGGGCCTGGAGGAGGTTACAGAGTCAGGGAGGGTTGTAGGGGCTGGAGAAGGTTACCGAGATAGGAAGGATTGTAGGGGCTCGAGAGGTTACAGAGATAGGGAGGGATGTAGGGGCTGGAGGACCTTACATAGAGAAAAAGGGAGGGTTGTAGGCGCTGGAGGAGGTTACAGAGATAGGGAGGGTTGTAGGGGCTGGAGGAGGTTACAGAGATAGGGAGGCTTGTAGAACTGGAGGAGGTTACTGAGATAGGGAGGGATGTAGGGGCTGGAGGAGGTTACATAGATAAAAAGGGAGGGTTGTAGAGGCTGGAGGAGGTTACAGAGATAGGGAGGGTTGTAGAACTGGAGGATGTTACAGAGATAGGGAGGGATGTAGGGGCTGGGGGAAGTTACAGAGATAGGGAGCGTTGTAGGGGCTGGAGATGTTACAGAGATAAGGAAGGATGGAGGGGCTGGAAGAGGTTGCAGAGATTGGGAGGGTTGTAGGGGCTGTAGAAGGTTACAGAGATAGGGAGGGTTGCAGGGGCTGGGGGAGCTTACACAGATAGGGAGGATTGTATGGGCTGGATGAGGTTACAGCGATAGCGAGGGTTGTAGGAGCTGGAGGAGGTTACAGAGATAGGGAGTGCTGTGGGGGCTGGAGATGGTTACAGAGATAGGGAGTGTGGTAGGGCCTGGAGGAGGTTACAGAGATAGGGCGTGTGGTAGGGCCTGGAGGAGGTTACAGAGATAGGGAGGGTTGTCGGGGCTGGAGGAGGTTACAGAGATAGGATGGATTGTAGGGGCTGGAGGAGGTTACAGAGATAGGGAGGGTTGTAGGGGCTGGAGGAGGTTACAGAGATAGGGAGGGTTATAGGGGCCTGAGGAGGTTACAGAGATAGGAAGGATTGTAGGGGCTGGAGGAGGTTACAGAGATAGGGATGGTTGCAGAGGCTGGAGGAGGTTACAGTGATTGGGAGGGGCGTAGGGACTGGAAGTTGTGACAGGGATAGAGTGGGTTGCAGAGGCTGGAGGAGGTTACAGAGATAGGGAGTGTAGTGGGGGCTGGAGGGGGTAACAGAGATAGGGAGCATAGTAGGGGCTGGAGGAGGTTACAGAGATAGGGAGCATGGTAGGGGCTGGAGTAGGTTACAGAGATAGGGAGAGTTGTAGGGGCTGGAGGAGGTTACAGAGATAGGGAGGGTTGTAGGGGCTGGAGGAGGTTACAGAGAGAGGGTTGCAGAGGGTGGAGGAAATTTCAGAGATAGGGAGGATTGTAGGGGCTTGAGGAGGTTAAAGAGATAGGGAGGGATGTAGGGGCTGGAGGACGTTACATAGATAAAAAGGGAGGGTTGTAGGGGCTGGAGGAGGTTTCAGACATAGCGAGGGTTGTAGGGGCTGGAGGACGTTACAGAGATAGGGGGGTTTGTAGAACTGGAGAAGGTTACAGAGATAGGGAGGGATGTAGGGGCTGGAGGAGGTTACATAGATAAAAAGGGAGGGTTGTAGAGGCTGGAGGAGGTTACAGAGATAGGGAAGGTTGTAGGGGGCTGGAGGAGGTTACAGAGATAGGGAGCATTGTAGGGGCTGGAGGATCTTACAGAGATAGGGAGGGTTTTAGGGGCTGCAGGAGGTTACAGAGATAGGGAGGGTGGTAGGGGCTGGAGGAGGTTACAGAGATAGGAAGGGATGAATGGGCTCGAGAGGTTACAGAGATAGGGAGGGTAGTAGGGGCTGGAGGAGGTTAGAGAGATAGGGACGGTTGAAGGGGCTGGAGGAGGTTACATAGATAAAAAGGGAGGGTTGTAGCGGGCTGGAGGAGGTTACAGAGATAGGGAGGGATGTAGGGGCTGGAGGAGGTTACATAGATAAAAAGGGAGGGTTGTAGCGGGCTGGAGGAGGTTACAGAGATAGGGAGGGATGTAGGGGCTGGAGGAGGTTACAGAGATAGGGAGCATTGTAGGGGCTGGAGGAGGTTACAGAGATAGGGAGGGTTGCAGGGGCTGGAGGAGCTTACACAGATAGGGAGCATGGTAGGGGCTGGAGGAGGTTACAGAGATAGCGAGGGTTGTAGGAGCTGGAGGAGGTTACAGAGATAGGGAGTGTTGTGGGGGCTGGAGGGTGTAACATAGATAGGGAGGGTTGTAGAACTGGAGGAGGTTACAGAGATAGGGAGGGATGTAGGGGCTGGAGGACGTTACAGAGATAGGGAGGTTGTAGAACTGGAGAAGGTTACAGAGATAGGGAGGGATGTAGGGGCTGGAGGAGGTTACATAGATAAAAAGGGAGGGTTGTAGAGGCTGGAGGAGGTTACAGATATAGGGAGGGTTGTAGGGGGCTGGAGGAGGTTACAGAGATAGGGAGGGTTGTAGGGGCTGGAGGAGGTTACAGAGATAGGGAGGGATGTAGTGGCTGGAGGAGGTTACAGAGATAGGGAGCGTTGTAGGGGCTGGAGAGGTTACAGAGATAAGGAAGGATGGAGGGGCTGGAGGAGGTTACAGAGATAGGGAGGGTTTTAGGGGCTGCAGGAGGTTACAGAGATAGGGAGGGTGGTAGGGGCTGGAGGAGGTTACAGAGATAGGAAGGGATGAATGGGCTCGAGAGGTTACAGAGATAGGGAGGGTAGTAGGGGCTGGAGGAGGTTAGAGAGATAGGGACGGTTGAAGGTGCTGGAGGAGGTTACACAGATAGGGAGGGTTGTAGAACTGGAGGAGGTTACAGAGATAGGGAGGGATGTAGGGGCTGGAGGAGGTTACATAGATAAAAAGGGAGGGTTGTAGCGGGCTGGAGGAGGTTACAGAGATAGGGAGCATTGTAGGGGCTGGAGGAGGTTACAGAGATAGGGAGGGTTGCAGGTGCTGGAGGAGCTTACACAGATAGGGAGCGTTGTAGGGGCTGGAGGAGGTTACAGAGATAGCGAGGGTTGTAGGAGCTGGAGGAGGTTACAGAGATAGGGAGTTTTGTGTGGGCTGGAGGAGGTTACAGAGATAGGGAGTGTGGTAGGGCCTGGAGGGGGTTACAGAGATACGGAGTGTGGTAGGGCCTGGAGGAGATTACAGAGTTAGGGAGGGTTGTAGGGGCTGGAGGAGGTTACAGAGATAGGAAGGATTGTAGGGGCTGGAGGAGGTTACAGAGATAGGGAGGGTTGTAGGAGTTGAAATAGGTTACAGAGATAGGGAGTGTGGTAGGACCTGGAGGAGGTTACAGAGATAGGGAGGGTTATAGGGGCTGGAGGAGGTTACAGAGATAGGAAGGATTGTAGGGGCTGGAGGAGTTTACAGAGATAGGGATGGTTGCAGAGGCTGGAGGAGGTTACAGTGATTGGGAGGGGCGTAGGGACTGGAAGATGTGACAGGGATAGAGTGGGTTGCAGAGGCTGGAGGAGGTTACAGATATAGGGAGTGTAGTGGGGGCTGGAGGGGGTAACAGAGATAGGGAGCATAGTAGGGGCTGGAGGAGGTTACAGAGATAGGGAGCATGGTAGGGGCTGGAGGAGCTTACAGAGATAGGGAGAGTTGTAGGGGCTGGAGGAGGTTACAGAGATAGGGAGGGTTGCAGAGGCTGGAGGAAATTTCAGAGATAGGGAGGATTGTAGGGGCTGGAGGAGGTTACAGAGATAGGGATGGTTGCAGAGGCTGGAGGAGCTTACACAGATAGGGAGCGTTGTAGGGGCTGGAGGAGGTTACAGAGATAGCGAGGGTTGTAGGAGCTGGAGGAGGTTACAGAGATAGGGAGTTTTGTGTGGGCTGGAGGAGGTTACAGAGATAGGGAGTGTGGTAGGGCCTGGAGGGGGTTACAGAGATACGGAGTGTGGTAGGGCCTGGAGGAGATTACAGAGTTAGGGAGGGTTGTAGGGGCTGGAGGAGGTTACAGAGATAGGAAGGATTGTAGGGGCTGGAGGAGGTTACAGAGATAGGGAGGGTTGTAGGAGTTGAAATAGGTTACAGAGATAGGGAGTGTGGTAGGACCTGGAGGAGGTTACAGAGATAGGGAGGGTTATAGGGGCTGGAGGAGGTTACAGAGATAGGAAGGATTGTAGGGGCTGGAGGAGTTTACAGAGATAGGGATGGTTGCAGAGGCTGGAGGAGGTTACAGTGATTGGGAGGGGCGTAGGGACTGGAAGATGTGACAGGGATAGAGTGGGTTGCAGAGGCTGGAGGAGGTTACAGATATAGGGAGTGTAGTGGGGGCTGGAGGGGGTAACAGAGATAGGGAGCATAGTAGGGGCTGGAGGAGGTTACAGAGATAGGGAGCATGGTAGGGGCTGGAGGAGCTTACAGAGATAGGGAGAGTTGTAGGGGCTGGAGGAGGTTACAGAGATAGGGAGGGTTGCAGAGGCTGGAGGAAATTTCAGAGATAGGGAGGATTGTAGGGGCTGGAGGAGGTTACAGAGATAGGGATGGTTGCAGAGGCTGGAGGAGGTTACAGTGATTGGGAGGGGCGTAGGGACTGGAAGATGTGACAGGGATAGAGTGGGTTGCCGAGGCTGGAGGAGGTTAGAGAGATAGGGAGTGTAGTGGGGGCTGGAGGGGGTAACAGAGATAGGGAGCATAGTAGGGGCTGGAGGAGGTCACAGAGATAGGGAGCATGGTAGGGGCTGGAGGAGGTTACAGAGATAGGGAGAGTTGTAGGGGCTGGAGGAGATTACAGAGATAGGGATGGTTGTCGGGGATGGAGAGGTTATAGAGGTAGGGAGGGTTGTCGGGGCTGGAGGAGGTTACAGAGATAGGGAGGGTTGTCGGGGCTGGAGGCGATTGCAAAGTTAGGGAGGGTTGTTGGGGCTGGGGGAGGTTACAGAGATAGGGAGGGTTGTCGGGGCTGGAGGAGATGAACAGAGACAGGGAGTGTTATAGGGGCTACAGGAAGTTACAGAGACAGGGAGGGTTACAGAGGCTGGAGGAAACTATGGAGATGGGGAGGGGTTGTAGGGGCTGAAGGAGGTTACAGAGACAGGGAGTGCTGTAGGGGCTGGAGGAGTTTACAGAGATACGGAGGGTTGTCGGGACTGGAGGAGGATGCAGAGATAGGGAATGTTGTAGGGGCTGGAGGAGGTTACAGAGAATGGCAGGGTTGCAGAGGCTGGAGGAGGTTACAGAGATAGGGAGTGTTGTAGAGGCTGGAGGAGGTTACAGAGATAGGGAGGGTTGCAGAGGCTGGAGGAGGTTACAGAGATAGGGAGGATTGTAGGGGCTGGAGGAGGTTACACAGATAGGGAGCATTGCAGAGGCTGGAGGAAGCTATGGAGATGGGGGGGGATTGTGGGCGCTGGATGAGGTTACAGACAGAGGGAACGTTGTTCCTGTACTGACGCAGCACTGCACTGTCACAGGGTCAGGAATACGGAGGGAGTGTCATACTGTCGAAGGCGTAGCACTGAGGGTGTGCTGCATTGTCAGAGGGACAGTTGTGAGAAATTTCCTTTGCAAACCGATTGGTCTCATTTTTGTTTTTAGGTTGTTTTTGTGGCTGGGAATGCTGCTGAATGCATCCATGTTCGAGTGTTCATGCCACCGGCCTATTGTTTTCAGAAACCTTCACTGGTGAAAATCGAGACTAACAAGAAACTATCCGACGAGATTACATACTTCAGTTAAAAGCCAGGCCCAGGCCACCGCCTGCTTCTCTCTCTGCTCATCTTAGAATGCCCTTTCAAAAGCAACATTACATTTCCCCTCCCTTTCCCTCAGCACCTTTCGCAAAGTTCAGCCCTTAATACCCAACTCCCTCACCTGCTTCATCTCTGTTAGACAGGAATAAGAGGAGGCCATTCAGCACCCCCCCCGCCCCGAGTCTCAACACCATGCAGGACAAATCTGTCCATCCATCACCTTAAACATTCACTCCCCCACCTATCGACGTGCGTTGGTAGGAGTGTGTACCATCTACAAGATGTACTGCAGCAACTCACCAAGGCTCCTTCAACAGCACCTTCCAAACCCTCGACCACTACCACCTAGAAGGACAAAGGCGGTGGATAGATGGAAACACCACCACCTACAAGTTCCTCCCCAAGTCACTCACCAACCTGACTTGGAAATATATCACCGTTCCTTCACTGTCGCTGGGTCAAAATCCTGGAACTCCCTCCCTAACAGCACTGTGGGTGTACCTACACCACATGGACTGCAGCGGCTCAAGAAGGCGGCTCAGCACCGCCTGCTCAAGGAGCAATTAGGGAAGGGCAATAAATGTTGGCCTCGTCAGCGATGCCAATGCAACCCTAGAATGAATGATACAAAGCCAGAAACCCTGTTCCTCTTCCAAATAAATCACCTCCAGCAAGCAAAAGCCTAATGATATGCTCATGGAATCTTGCTGTGCACAAAGGTGTTTTAGTCCCCAAAGGAACACAAATTACTGAAGGGCATTTGAAGATCTAAACAGGACAAGTGGTACAGCGAACTCCCCTGAAAAACCCCATACCAGTGATTGAGGTATTCAACTGCAATTGCATCGTATAGCATTCAATAAAAGAATCCTGAAGCTTTTACTTGTTGATTCTTTTTGATTTTGGGGCTGGGGCTTAATGGAGGGTCTAAAGGATCCGGTGGGGGGGATTTGCATTAACCTGCGTTCCTCCCACTGCCTGGGTGCTGGCGGGGGTTGGGGTGGGCGTGAAGGTTCCACGGCTGGTCCACCAGTTCTGGAGGTGTCCAGACTTTGAACTAATTGGCCTCTGTCTCCCTCAGGGATGAGTGAGGGTTTCAGCAGTAGATCAGCTGAGATGGGGACAAAGTCAGCGTTGGCCTGGAGGTGGAAATAGGCGGTGATAGTGAGGGCAGGAATATGATGTCGGAAGCTCATCTCGTGACACGAAAGTTGTGGACAGACGGGCTTAATCTCAGACTGAGGTCGAAGCCGCCACTGGAGTGTGACACACGTGTCGGAACGGCGATCGTGCGCACAGCGGGTCACACGTGAAGGAAGTAGGATGCATGCGCACAGCCGGCCAGACGTGTCGGAACGGCGATGCGTGCGCACAGCGGGTCACACGTGACGGAAAGACGATGCGTGAGCAGACCGGGTCAGGTGACGGAGCGGCGATGCGTGCGCAGGGCTGGTCACATGTGATGGAACGGCAGTTTGTGCGCTCAGCTGGTCACACGTGACGGAACCGCGGTGCGTGCGCAGAGCTGGTCACACGTGACGGAACGGCTGTGCGTGCCCACAGCGGGTCACACATGGTGAAAGGAACCCAAGTGCGCATAGCATGTCGCCTGTGGGAGCCAAGACGGAGAGCCGCATGCGAAGTGCCCGCCCTTACTGCCCTGTGGCAGGGGAGGCTCCGGGTCACGGGCTGTTTCCCGTCGAGCTCCCCGCCGGCACATTGGCTCAGGGGCGCCTTGGCGCTAAGTGCGTGTCTCTGCCTTCTCACGTGACCATTCTTGTAGGGGAACGTGCTGACATCGCCCCGCTTGCGCGCGTGCAGAAGTAGCTCATTGTTGGACGCAGTGTGTGTAGACGCCATCACGCTAGATGGGCAGAATGTTGGCTACCTTGCGCTTGCGCATAAATTCAAACAAATTCTGCCGTTATTTCCGTTAATGCGAGAGACGTCCTTGCGCGTGCGCAGCGCGACGAGGAAGGAGCGCCAAATCAGAGCAGAAGGAGTTTTATTCCAGTTATTGGGCACCTGAGACATTTATCCTTTATTTCTCACATCGAGACAATTTTAAAGGCAACTAAGATGAGTGTTGCTTGCTGGCTGAACATTTCATTTTCTTTTCATCAACAGAGCCAATGGCCGCCGAAGCCACATTCCGCCCTTTTTCCCCTGGGTCCAAATCTATTTCCATCCACTGGATTTTTAACCTGTCCTTCCCTGTGGTATAAAGGGTCAACAGAATGGATATGTCGATCTTTGGGTCACATGACGGTGTGACATTGATACCAGGCAGTCGTGTACCAGGTCTCCGTAGGGACGGGGAATTGGGCAGCCCTGGGGTGGGGGTTGGGTGGGGGGGGGGGGGATGTGCCTGCCCGGGTCACTCGCGACGTAAACGCTGTAAATAGGGTCAATAAACTGGCTTTCAAGTCGATAGCCGGATACGCCCCTGGCTCCTTCCTCACGACAATCCTGGCCTCGCACGTCCTACAACATTCCCCGGGTCACCAGAACCTTCAGGGCACAGAAGGAGGCCGTTCGGCCCATCGTGCCTGCGCTCGCTCTCCAAAGGAGCATCATGACCTGGTGCCATTGCCCTGCCTTTTCCCCGTTCCCCCTGCACCGCCTGCGTTGTTCGGGTTGGGGGGGTTATTGTTACGGTCGACCCTCTTGTGCCTTCCACAACTGGAGGCCGCCCTCAGTATTGGAAGGTAACCTGTGTTAGTGTTTGTCGTGAGGAAGCTCGGCGTTACCCATCCCCGCCCCCCAACCCCTGCCAGGCTACTCCCTGGATTACCGGCCGGGAACTGCTTTCCTGCGCCGGGCTCCATTTTAGTTCCACCCCATGAAAGAGCGAGGCTGATTTCATGAACATATTTAAATTTAAGTATGATTGAATATATAAGTTGGGTTTGTTGAACATATTTTACACTCAGCGAGCTATTTTCTAACACAAGTGCAAAGATTAATCATTGACTGTGTTAATTGAGTTGTGTTACTCGGATGTAACCCACATTTTCTCCCTTCCCCACCAGCATGGTACCTTCACTCAGTCATTGATAATTGTGTTTCAAACATATCTCTGTGGGAAAGCGCTGCCGAGATCAATGAATCAGTTTGCGCCATTCGATGCAGCGACAAAGCTGGAAATTTCACCACAGATCGTTTCAAACTGTTGCTTCGATCAGTAATTTATCTCCTTCCTTTTCTTTGTCTTCCAGTTAACTCGGTGATGATTGTGATCTCCTGGTGAAAGCACGGTCTCTCGAAATGTGTCACTCACTATGTGGTGGGAATGGCAGTGGTTCGAACCCCTGGTCATTTTCACTAATCCCATATTGAGCTGAACCGTTCCGATGTGTTTCCCAGGTACCTTTCTGTTCATTATTCCCACGTGTAGTCTTATTCTCTGCTTTGATTTTGCCCAACTGCTGTTTTCTGTGTGGCTCACAGTCACTTTTACCTTTGCTTGATTTCTGGCCACATGTTGTGAGAATCTGAAAAGCAAATGTTGCTCTGAGAAAATGGAAGATGTGGTTCTAGGAACAGTGAGTGTGTTGGGTTGTTCAGAGTCTGCCCCCTGGCACTTCACACAGGATATACAGACAATATAATTGATAATGTTTCTGGGTGTTGTGTCCATAAACCGAGCTTTTTTACTTTCCACATATGGGTCATATTTGAAATGTTAGACAACATGTTAACCCCTTGTCCCCCTTTCTTTCTGATTTTTCTGCTCAATACTCCGACGGTCAGACATACTTTAGTGACCAGTTAAGTCTGCAGGGGAGTCTGAGTCCGCAGCAGTGGAGAGAATCACAAGGACCCAGAGATGGAGAACCAAAGAAATCCATCATTTTACTCTTCAGCATATCCAGCAGTTTTATACTGTTGTTGGTGACCTGGGTTGTATATAACACTTATGCGTGAATTATACAATCAGTGTTATTACTCCTACACTGATCCTGATTTTATGACAGAACAAACATCAAAGGTGCCGCAGGTTCTCATTTTGTGCGCCAACACGGGTGACCCAGATTAAAATAAAGGCTCTCCCATTTAAGAAGGATAAGAGGAGGAATTTCTTCCTTCAGGGGATCGTTATTCTTTGGAATTCTCTCCCCCAGTGAGAAGTGGAGCCTGGGCCATTTAATATATTCAAGACTGAATTAGACAGATAATTGATTGACTAGGGAGCCAAGGGTTATTGAGGATGGGCAGCAAAGTGGAGTTAAAGTCACAATCAGATCAGCCATATTTTCTATTCATTTATGTGATGTAGGTGTCGCTGGCTAGCCAGCATTTATTGCCCACCCCTAATTGCCTCATTGTTCAGAGGGCATTTAAAAGTCAAGCACATAGCTGTGGGTGTGGTGCCACATGTAGGCCATGAGTGCCAGAGCAGGCTTGAGGAGTCGAATGCCTACTCCTGCTCCTGTTTCTTATGTTCTTAGGTCCTTTGGAGCTGATGAACACAGTGAAATATCCACTCAAGCTCATTGTTACATCAGGAGGAGCTAAAGGGTTTCAAACACTGGAACTCAATCCCATTTCATAGTCGATCTCCTGCACTCCTCACAGGGACAGAAAGTACATTTAAATGAGCAGCACAGAGCCTGAAATAATCATAAATCTGATTCTTGTTACATCAATAAGACATGAAAAGAAATCAAAACTGTATGTATCAAAACTTTATTCTTTTTGCTGTTTTAAAAATGGACTTCTGATGAACCACAAGATGGCTGCTACAGGTCACATGAGTCACAAGATTGGCCATCTGTTCTGGAAGGTCCCAACAAAGACTACAAGAACAAAGGAGTTCCAACTCCCATCCTTGTGTAATCTCACACCCGAAGGCCACATTATTATCACAAAATTAGATGGCCAACAGGCAAACTGACTCTCCCAGCTGGGACGATAACAAAGACAGACTCATCAAAACTCTTGATACCTGAAGAAGTGTTAACAGCCACCATTTCTCTCGTAAGGGAAACAGTGGATTTTAGCCAGGAGTGCAGAAAACTGTTTGGGAGGCTGCAATTAACTCATTAATGTGCCATTTAAAAAAATGTGTTCATGGAATGTGTGCTGGGCCAGCATTTATTGCCCATCCCTAATTGCTCTTGTTCAGAGGGCATTTAAGAGTCGAGCACATTTCTGTGGGTCTGGAGTCACATGTTGGCCAGACCATGTAAGGACAGCGGATTTCCTTCCCTAAAGGGCATTCGTGATCCAGATGAGTTTTTACGACAATCGACAATGGTTTCTTGGTCATCATCAGACTTTTAACTCCAGATTCAAATTTCAGCGTGTGCCCAGAGCATTACCCTGGTTCTCTGGATTACTAGCCCAGTGTCAATACCACTATTCCACCACCTCCCCATGTGTTACATGACGCCACGCGTCTGGCCTTTTGGATGATTTTAATATTACATTTCTAGCCTCACAGCTCTGACTGCTGCTTTAACACCAATCGGAAAGTACTCCCACAGCTCCCGGATGATCAAGCAGCCGGCCACCATCTTTCAACTCCTCAAAGCCTGTTTGCTTTTAATCATTTCTGATCATCTCCAGCCAAGCAGCCTGAGCACAGAAAGCCCTGTCTGCTGAAACCTCATTTGTTCCAAGGATTTTCGTGTTGCTATCTCCATCCAGGAACTCATCTGGACTGAACTCTGCCACAAAGGATACACCCTCTGAACTTTTCACTTCCCGGACTTTGGAAATCATATGAACTGATACTCATTTCTGTGATTCTTTTACTGTTGTTGCACATAGTTGTAAATCTTCCTCTATCTTTTCCATACCCCCCTACTGTATATGTGTGTGTGCGAGTGTGAGGTTACGAACATTGGAGGAGGGTAATGCTGCAGCCCCACTGGGTTTGAAGAGGGAGAGAGTTCTCACGACATTGCGCATCTTGAGTGGTGGATAACTGACACTGCAGCCCCGCTGTGTTTAAAGTAGGGGAAAGTGCTTCGGACACAGTTCATCTTGAGGTGGGAGGGTGACACTGCACGCACACTGTCCGCTAACACACATGCACAGTTTTAATTTTCTCCCCTCGTTGGAATCTATGTGCATCACACATTATCCACACTCACTCACACCTTGGACAATCGCCCCTCTGCTGGAGTATGTCTGTCACATTTTTTTCCGAAAAATATACTTTAATCATAAAATTTGTGAAAGTACATTACAAAGCATTTTGACTGAAAAATTAGCAAATACAATAAAATTCAACTTTTCTCCATACAACATGTGACCTTTCCCCACAGCACATCTGCAGCGGCTGCCCCATGATTTTGTGCGTCCCTCAGCTCATAGCCCTGGACCTAGGAATGTGCAAGTCTGCACCACTCGGTCCAGGACAATTCTTTGCACTGGAAGACCAGCAAGTTTCGGGCAGACCAAAGAGCATTTTTCACCGAGTTGTTGGTCCTCCAGCCACAGTTGATGTTTATCTCAGTGTGCATCCCTAGGAACAATCTATGGAGCGCAAGAGTCCTGTGTGACAGAGCTGCTTGGGATGAACCTCGACAAAAACCACTGCGTCTCTCTCCAGACATTCTTGGCAAAGGCACATTGTAGAAGGAGGTGGACAACAGTCTATCCCAGGTAATGTCCACAAACATAACTTTAACAATCTTTTTTGTAAAAGTATACTTCTTCCAGATATTTTATGAATAAACATTACAAAACATTTCAAAATAGCCATCACAAAAGTGCAATAATATTCAACAATACCCGTAACAATCTCCCCTCTGCTGGACATTCTCTGTATGGCACGCATTATCCAAACACACATGCCACACGCGCACAGACACAAACAACTTTAACAATGTACCCTCTGTTGGACTCTGTTTTACACACACTGTCCCCACAAACACACAAATTGATACACACACACACACACACACACAGACAGAGTCCCCACACACATGCTTTAAAAATGTACCCTCTGCTGGACTCTCTGTATTATACACACTGTCCCCACACACATACATTGATACACACACACAGTCCACACACACACACCTTTAACAATTCACCCTCTGCTGGACACCCTCTGCATTACACACACTGCCCACACACACCTTTAGCAATGGTATGAGGAAGGTTTGTAGTGGAGTTCCCCAGGGGTCAGTATTGGGACCCTTGCTTTTCCTGATATATATTAATGATCTAGATCTTTGTGTGCAGGGGACAATTTCAAAGTTTTCAGGTGATACGTCAGAGAAGACCGATGAGGTTAATGCTGTTGATGTGGTCATAAAATATCTGAAAGAACATTACTAAACATTTCAAAATGTCCATCATGAAAAGTACAATAATATTCAACAATTCCTTGAAGAAGGAAGTGAGAGTAGAATTTGCAGGGGCACTGGCCGTAATTTTTCAGTCTTTCCTCGGCACAGGGGAGGTGCAAGAGGACTGGAGAATTGCAAACGTTGCACCCTTGTTCAAAAAAGGTTGTAAGGATAAGCCCAGCAATTACAGACCAATCAGTTTAAGTTCAGTGGTGGGCAAGATTCTGGAAACAATTATTTGGATAGAATTAGTAGTCACATGGAAAAATATGGATTGCTGAGGAAGAGCCAGCATGGATTTCTAAGGGGAAATTCTGTTTAACTAACTTGCTGGAGTTTTTTGAAGAGGTAACAAAGAAGACGGATGAGGTTCATGCTGTTGATGTGGTGTACATGGACTTTCAAAAAGCATTTGATGTAGTGCCACACAACAGATTTGTGAGAAAAGTTATTGCCCATGGAATAAAAGGGACAGTAGCAATGTGGATACAAAATTGGCTGAAAAGTAGGAAGCAGAGAGTAATGGTGAATGGATATTTTTTGGTCTGGAGCAAGGTTTGTAGTGGAGTTCCCCAGGGGTCGGTATTGGGACCCTTGTTTCTCCTGCTATATATTAATGATCTAGATCTTGGTGTGCAGGGGACAATTTCAAATTTTTCAGGTGATACAAAGCTTGGGAGTGTTATAAACTGTGAGGAGGACAGTGTAGAACTTCCGAAAGAAATCGACAAATTGGTGGAGTGGGCAGATAGGTGGCAGATGAAGTTCAATGCGGAGAAGTGTGAGGTGATTCATTTTGGTAGGAGGAACATGGACAGACAATATAAAATAAGGGGCGAAACTTTGAAGGGGGTGCAGGAGCAGAAAGACCTGGGTGTATATGTGCATAGATCATTGAAGGTGGCAGGACAGTTGGAGAGAGCAATTAATAAAGCATTTGGTATCCTGGGCTTTATTAATATGGACAAGAACAAGGAGGTTATGCTGAATTTATATAAGATACTCGTTAGACCTCAGCTGGAGTACTGTGTACAGTTCTGGGCACCATATTATAGGAAGGATGTGAACACATTGGAGAGAGTGCAGAATAGGTTTACAAAAATGGCTCAAGGATGAGAAACTTCAGTTATGAAGATAGATTGGAGAGGTTGGGACTGTTCTCCTTGGAGTGAAGAAAGCAGAGAGGAGATTTGATAGACATGTTCAAAATCATGAGGGGCTTGGTCAGAGTCGGTCGGGAGAAGCTGATCCCACTCGTAATCAAGAACGAGAGGGCACAGATTTAAAGTGATTTGCAAAAGAAGCAAATGTGACTTGAGAAAAACTTTTTCACAACGAATGTTTTGGGTCTTTAATGTGCTACCTGGAAGTGTGGTGGAGGCAGGTTCAATCGAGGCATTCAAGAGGATGTTAGATGATGATTTGAATAGAAACAATGTGCAGGTGTACAGAGAAAATGCGGGGCAATGGCACTAGGTCATAATGTTCATTTGGAGAGCCAGTGTAGGGGCTGAATGGCCGCCTTCTGTGCCATTGAAATTCTGTGATTCTGTGATCTCCCCTCTGCTGGACACTTTGTGACACACATTGTCCAAACACATGCACACGCACACACAAACACGCACCTTCAACATTGTACCCTCTGCTGCACTTTTTATGTATTACACACACTGCCCCCCCACCCCCGCCCACACACAGACATACTGTCCACACACACACTGTCCGCACACACACACGAAACTTTAACAATGTACCCTCTGATGGACTCTAGTATACATACTGTCCACAACACACATAAAACTTTAACAGTATACCCTCTGCTAGACTCTGTATTATACACACTGTCCACACACATGCACTAACACACCTTTAACAATGTACACTCTGCTGGATTCTCTCTGCATTACACACACCGTCCGCGCACACACTGTCCACACAGGCACACAGATTTTAACAATGCACCCTCTTGCTGGATTCTCTCTGCATTACACACACTGTCCGCACACACACTGTCCACACAGGCACGCAGACTTTAACAATGCACCCTCTTGCTGGACTCTCTCTGCATTACATACACTGCCTACACACATAGACAGACATACACTGCCCCCCCTCCCCACACACACACGTACATAGACACACAAACATGTGGCCAGGGTGGGTATGAACCCAGAGGGGATTCTGCCCCTTTTAGGTGGGCGGGCTAACCCACCTAAAAACCCACTGGTGAGTGAGTGTAAAACTCTGCCCTTTGTGTGTATAAGTGTTTCTGAACTGTGTTTCCTAACTTCACTCATGAAAGACTGACTCTAATTTTTTATACTATGCCCCAAGTCCTAGGTACCCCAGCTGGAAGAAATAGTTTCTCTCCATCTAACCTCTCAGTTCCCCTTGAAAAACTCCATTAAATCGCTCCTTTAAATTCCACCTTGAATGTGTTTGTGTCCCTGTGCCTATCTTCGGTGACAGTGCTATTCCTAAATAAAGTAGTGACTAATCATGATCTAAATAAATTCAGGAAAATTAGATGCAAGACTGTTTAATGATTCCTGTGTGCCATAAGAAAGCAAATAGTGGAATAATATCCTTAAAGGAGAGGCCTGGCCTACATTTGACTCCAGTCACGGAGCTACCGTCCGCACAGCAACATAGGGATTGACACCCATAAGAACTAGAACATTAACAGAAACATTTATATAGCTCCTTTAATGTAATGAAACATACAAAGCATTTCGCAGGAGCATTATTAAAGAAAGTGTGACCCTGAGTTACAGAGGAAGGGGAATCAAAGACAAGAACAAGAGACAGAAAGCGGAATAAGAAGAGTGATAGTCAGAGAAATCAAGGGCAAGAATCAAACAAGGTCTCAGTGAAAAATAGTGGGAACGGGACAAGTAATGTGAAAAGGACAAGCCTTAAGGCTTTGTGCCTTAATGTGAGGAGCATTCGCCATAAAGTGGATGAATTAACCGCGCAAATAGATGTAAACAGGTATGATATATTGGTGATTACGGAGACATGGCTGCAGGGTGACCAGGGATGGGAACTGAACATCCAGGGGTATTCAGTATTTAGGAAGGACAGACAAAAAGGAAAAGGCCATGGAGTTGCATTGCTGGTTAAAGAGGAAATTAACGCAATAGTGAGGAAAGATATTAGCTCCGACGATGTGGGATCTGTATGGGTAGAGCTTGGAGAAACACTAAGGGGCGAAAAATGTTAGTGGGGGTTGTTTATAGATCCCCAAACTGTAGTGGTAATGTTGGGAATGGCATTAAACAGGAAATTAGAGACGCATGTAATAAAGGAACATCTGTAATTATGGGTGACTTTAATATGCATATAGATTGGGCAAATCAAATTAGTAACAATACCGTAGAGGAGGAATTCCTGGAGTGTATACGGGATGTTTTTCTGTACCAATACGTTGACTGGGTATTGTGTAATGAGAAAGGAATAATTGGCAATCTGGTTGTGTGAGGCCCCTTGGGGATGAGCAAACATAATATGATAGAATTCTTCATCAAGATGGAGAGTGACGTAGTTGTTTCTGAGACTTGGGTCCTGAATCTTAATACAGGAAACTACGATGGTATGAAGCGCGAGTTAACTATGATGGATTGGGAAACGTTACTTAAAGGGATGACGGTGGATAGGCAATGGCAAAGATTCAAAGGGCGCATGGGTGAATTGCAACAATTGTTTATTCCTGTCTGGCGCGAAAGTAAAACAGGAAAGGTGGCCAAACCATGGCTTACAAGAGAAATTAGGGATAGTATTAGATGCAAAGAAGAGGCATACAAATTGGCCAGAAAAAACAACAGACCTGAGGATTGGGAGCAGTTTAGAATTCAGCAATGGAGGATCAAGGGATTGATTAAGAAGGGGAAAATAGAGTGCGAGAGTAAGCATGCAGGCAACATAAAAACTGACTGTAAAAGTTTCTATAGATATGTGAAGAGAAAAAGATTGGTGAAGACAAATGTAGGTCCCTTACAGTCAGAAACGGGAATTTATAATGGGGAACAAAGAAATGGCTGACCAACTAAATATATACTTTGGTTCTGTCTTCACAAAGGAGGACACAAATAACATACCAGAAATGTTGGGGAAACACAGGATTTAGTGAGAGGGAGGAACTGAAAGAAATCAGTATTAGTAGAGAAATGGTGTTGGGGAAATTGAATGGATTGAAGGCCGATAAATCCCCGGGGCCTGATAATCTACTTCCCAGAGTACTTAAGGAAGTGGCCCTAGAAATAGTGGATGCATTGGTGGTCATCTTCCGAGATTCTATAGACTCTGGGATAGTTCCTACAGCTTGGAGGGTAGTCAATGTAACCCCACTATTTAAAAAGGGAGGCAGAGAGAAAAGGGAATTATACACCAGTCAGCCAGACGTCGGTAGTGGGGAAAATTCTACAGTCCATTATAAAAGATTTAATAGCTGAGCACGTGGAAAACAGTGGCAGAATCGGACAGAGTCAGCATGGATTTATGAAAGGGAAATCATGCTTGACAAATTACTGGAATTTTTCGTGGATTTAACTGGTAAAGTTGATGAGGGGGAGCCAGTGGATGTGGTTTATTTGAACTTTCAGAAGGCTTTCGACAAAGTCCCACATAAGAGATTGGCGTGTAAAATTAAAGCGCATGGTATTTGGGGGTAGTGTATTGAGATGCATAGAAAACTGGTTGGCAGACAGGAAACAAAGAGTAGGAATAAACGGGTCTTTTTTCTGAATGGCAGGCAGTGACTAGTGGGGAACCGCAGAGATCAGTGCTGGGACCCCAGTTATTCTCAACATATATTAATGATTTAGATGAGGGAATTAAATGTAATATCTCCAAGTTTGCAGATGACACAAAGCTGGGTGGGAGGGTGAGCTGTGAGGAGGATGCAGAGTGATTTGGACAAGCTGAGTGAGTGGGCAAGTGCATGGCAGACGCAGTATAATGTGGATAAATGTGAGGTTATCCATTCTGGTAACAAAAGCTAGAAGGCAGATTATTATCGGAATGGCTCTAAATTGAGAGAGGGGAATGTGCAACGAGACCTGGGTGTCCTTGTACACCAGTCGTTGAAGGTAAGCATGCAGGTGCACCAGGCGGTAAAAAAGGCAAATGGTATGTTGGCCTTCATAGCCAGAGGATTTGAGTACAGGAACAGGGATGTCTTGCTGCAATTGTACAGGGCCTTGGTGAGACCACACCTGGAATATTATGTGCAGTTTTGGTCTCCTTATCTGAGGAAAGATGTACTTGCTATAGAGGGAGTGCAGCGAAGGTTTACCCGACTGATTCCTGGGATGACGGGACTGACATATGAGGAGAGATCATATCTCTCCTCATTTAGGATTATATTCGCTGGAGTTCAGAAGAATGAGGGGGGATCTCTAGAAACCTATAAAATTCTAACAGGACTAGACAGGGTAGATGCAGGAAGGATGTTCCCGATGGTGGGGGAGTCCAGAACCAGGGGTCACAGTCTGAGGATATGGGGTAGACCATTTAGGACTGAGGTGATGAGAGTGGTGAGCCTGTGGAAATCGTTACCACAGAAAGTAGTTGAGACCAAAACATTGTATGGTTTCAAGAAGGAGTTAGATATAGCTCTTGGTGCGAAAGGGATCAAAGGGTATGGGGAGAAAGCGGGAGCAGGCTATGGAGTTGGATGATCAGCCATGATCATAATGAATGGCGGAGCAGGCTTAAAAGGCCGAATGGCCAACTCCTGCTCCTAGTTTGCATGTTTCTATGCCTTTCCTCATGGATTCTGACATGCTGCCGGCAAGAAGCATATGCTCGTACACTTCTAGCAGGTCTGGGCCCATCCAGTCCAACAGAGCTGAATACAACTCAGCCGGCAAGCTGTCGCTTCCGGGCGTCTTACTCTTCTCGAAGGACTCAAGGGCCTTAGTCAATTTGTCCGGAGTTAGCGGTTTGTCCAGGCTCTCCCTTGTACTGTCGTCTAAGACCTCCGTGATAGAGGACAGGAAGGACTGGGAGGCCACGCTGTCTGAGGGCTTCACCTCATATAATCTGGCATAAAAGGATTTGCTGATCCTCGAAACGTCAGACTGCGATGACTTTACTGAGCCGTCTTCCTCCTTCAGGCTGCTGATCACAGAGCTCTCTCTGTGTACGTTTTGGAGGAAGAAACGTGAGCACGTCTCATCCTGCTCCATGGAGCGGACTCTGGACCGGGAGATGATCTAGGAGGCCTCCGAGGCAAAGAGCGAGGCTTGCTGGCTCTTCACCTCTTGGAGTTCTTCCTTGACATCAACCCACATCGACTGCAACCGGAGCAGGTTCTGCATGTTTTTCTGGAGTTGGGACATTTCCCTCTGTTCCTTTCTAGCTTTCTGGATGCCTTTGAGGATGAAAAAGCTCTTGATGTTCTCCTTGATCGCTTCCCACCAGTGTGTCAGGGACTCAAAGAGGGGTTTCTTGGTTCTCCATTGTAATCCCTCTTGAGCTCCTCAATGTTCTCTGGGGTCAGCAGTTACACGTTCAGCTTCCGTGCCCCCCTGCCAACCCTCTGGTTTTCCTGTAAGTGACAGTCAGCCAGTTGGAGGTAGTGGTCAGAGAAGAACACTGGCTTGACATCGGTGGATCTGACTGTGAACGCACGGGACACAAAGAGGAAGTCTATCCTGGAACAGATGGACCCGTTTGGCCGTGACCAGGTGTATCTACGCTGCGCTCCATCTGCAGGGTTGCTGAAGACATCGTGCAGCTTGGCATCCTTTACAGTTTCTATCAGGGATCTGGACGTAGCGTCCAATCTGCTGTCGGCCCTGCTGGATCGTCCAGCCGCATCGATGATGCAGTTGAAGTCACCGCCCAAAATAACCGGCCTGGAGGTCGCCAGCAGCTGTGGGAGCTGCTGAAAGACCGCCAGCCACTCGCCCTTTTGTGCCGGGGCATACACATTAATTAAGCGGAGTGGAGCATTCTTGTACATTACATCTGCAACGAGGAGGCGCCCGCCCACCACCTCCTTAACCTCGGAGGCAAGGTTCCCTCCCCGCAGCAGAATTCCCAGGCCGGAGGAACCTGAGTCGTTTCCTCCCGACCAGATCGATGGCCCCTGGGACCACTATCGTGACCATTGCCTGTAGGAGCTGTGGTGCGGCATCGCACACTCCTGTAGAAACAGCAGGTCAGCTTTGACCTTGGCAAGGTAGTCCAAGGTCGCAACACATCGCGTAGTCGATTTAATGCTACGCACATTTATGGATACAATTTTTATCCCCATTTTTAAAGCACTTTGTCGCTTAGCAAACCTGCTGTCTTTGACAGTTCCGGACCTTTGCTCTGCCCTTGCATACCCATAGTGTTCACAAATTGTCTCAGCTTGGATGGGCTGAGGAAACTGTCCTGAACCACCCCATTGGAGATGTTCCACTCAGGTGGCATCTGGGGGTTTGTGCAAGGAACGAGCTTTGAATTGTTCTCTGTTGGTGAAATCTCTCCGATCCTCATCCCCTCTGGGGTGTCGCTGCTCCCGGCTCCCTGGAGCTGGAGTGCGCTTAGTGCTTCACTGCTTGCAGATTCCTGGGGCTGGGGTGCTCTGGCCTCTTTGGGTTGTGGGCAAAGTTGGAGTGCGCTGCTCTCCTCATTGTCTCCAATGTTCTGGAGCTCGGGTGTCTCGTCCTCCTACTCCCTAGAGCTTTGCTGCTTCTTCTGTAGATGCCGCCCTTACCCTTCTTCGTCGGAAGAGCAGCACCCCTTGTCATCCGTGTCGGATGGGAGATGCCTCTTGCCACTCGTCTGGGAAGTGGCTTGGTCCCTTCTGAGCCCCTTCTTCATTTTGGCTGTCTTCACCAGCTGCCACTCCCCCTGCTGATTTTCTGCTGCTTCCTCCTCCATTGATACGCTCTGCTGAGGAGTGGGAGGATCAGGGGGCAGTGCATTTGTTTGGCTGTCTGCTGCCTCAAACATGTCTCTCTCCATGTCCTCCTTTGTCCCATTGTTCTCATTGGAAGCCTTGGTGGTTGGAGGATTGCAAGTGTCCTTGGTAATAGTGACACTAAGTATTCCATCCGCTCCCCCCTCATTGGCTTTGGCTGCCTGTGCATAAGTGAGGCAATGTTTGGGGCAGGTCTTATCGAGGTAGCCTGCCTCACCACACAGGCTGCAGCATTTAGTCTGTTTGCAGTCCTTTGTCTGATGCCCTTCCTGCGCGGAATTCTTGCAGAGGATGGCGTTGCAGTTGGCCGCCGCATGAACAGGTGACATTAAACAAGCAAGGAATTTGAGGGAAGTGTAAGCGTAGAATGAAATCACACAGCGCAGGACATTCAGCCCATGATGGTTGCTGAGGGAGTGATTTACTGTCACAGGGTCAGTCCTGAGGGAGTTCTGCAGTGTCGGAGGGTCAATACTGAGGGAACGCTTCAATGTCGGTCTGAGGGAGTGCTGCAGTGCCACAGTTTCTGTACTGAGGGAGCACTGAGCTTTCGGAGGGTTAATACTGTGGGAGCGCTTCAGCCTTGGAGGGTCGGTGGTGAGGGAGCACGACAGTATTGGAGGATCAAGACTGAGGGAGCCCTGGACTGTCAGACGCAAGCCGCATAGGAGCACTGCATCCTTTCAGCTTATGTACTGAGGGAGTGCTGCACTGTCAGAGGGTCAGTGCTGAGGCAGTGCTGCATTTTCATAGGGTCGGGACTAAAGGAGTGCTGGGCTGTAAGAGGGTCATTACTGAGGGAGTGCTGCACTGTAACAGGGTCTGTGCTGAGGGAGTGGTGCACTGTAAGACGGCCAGTACTGAGGAAGCACTGCACTGATGTGGGTCAGTACCGACGGTCTGCTGCATGTTTGGAGCTGTTGTCTATTGGTTCGATTGTGTTACCAGTCTCTACAGTTGAGGCTTGAACCGTTGACCCTCCAAGTCAGAACTCAGAACGAGTGAGTGAAACCCACTTAGACACAATGTAAATGTTGTGGCCATTAACAGGGAACTGACAGTGCCCTCAGTTTAACATCTCCTTTTACGGCTAATCTTTCTGTGACTTGAATCAATGAATAGACTTCATTGGGTTCGAGTTCAAACTCATTCCAATGTGTCTCTCTCTCATCATAGCCCTGAATCAATCCTAAACTCATTCCACTATGTCTCTCTCTCACCATATCCCTGTATCAATCCCAAACACATTCCACAGTGTCTCTCTCTCATCATAGCCCTATATCAATCCCAAACTCATTCCACTGTCTCTCTCTCTCTAATCATAGCCATGTATCCCAAAATAATCCCAAATAATCCTGCTCATTTCCTACTATCCTCTATCAAACCCAAATGAATCCCTTTGTCCTCTTCTCACACCATACCTCTGAATCAATCATAGGCTGCGCCCATTACCTCCTTACACTCCTGTATTAATCCCAAATTAGTCCCAGTACCCAGTGTTTTGATGCCTGATTTTGAGCTGCTAGATCTGTTCTCAATCTTTCCCAATGAGCACCATGGTCGTGCCATAATACCCTGTGTGTGCTCCACTTTCATTTCTGGTGGCTCGGTCGATGCTTGGAAGTTCACCAATCTTATTCTGATTGGAGCTTTTCTGTCACTGTTCAGTATAACTAAGTATGTTATGGGGGCAATTCAGGGGGTAGTCATGAGTCAGGCACATTGCTGTGGGTTTGGAGTGACAGATTGTGCAGACTGGGTAAGGCCACTAGATTTTCTGCACTAAAGGGTATTAGTGATCCAGATGGGTTTCCATGAGAATGCAATATTGTAAAATCCTCCATTTCAGATACCAGCCTTTATTGCCTTATATCTTAATTACTTCAATTTCCATTTGCAAATTGCCCAGATGGGATTTGAACTCAAGTTCCAGGTCTCTGGAGTACTAGCACATGAGAACATTCACTCTGCTGCAACAGTACAATAATATGGTGTACTATTAGAATGTTGGCACTGCCTGAGTGCTGTACTGTCAGAGCAACAGTACTGAGGGAGCACTGCACTGTTGGAGTGACAGTACTGGGGGAGTGCTCCACTGTCAGAGGGACAGTGCTGAGGTAGCGCTGCACTATCAGAGGGTCAGGAATGAGGGACTGCTGCACGGTCAGAAGGTCAGTACTGAGGGAGTGCTGTGTGTTGGAGTACCAGCACAGAGGGAGCGATGCATAACTGGATCCAAAGTGGTAAACGCTGTGTCATGGGGCTGAAACCTCTCTGAATCGTTTCCTGAGCCCACAGCCTTCAGATTCAGAGATGAGAGAGTGTGTTTGAGGACCATTTGAACCAGACCAATATTTCATGGGCGTGGCATCCAAAACTGCTAAATGAAACCTTAGGCAGGCAACATATTTGCACAGGGATATTTTTCTAAAATAGATTTTTTACCCTGGAGTCATTCCTTCCCGTAGACGCTGAGAAACAACATTCAACCTAGTGCAGGGAGGTCACTGTCAGATTGTCGTAGGAGTAGGTATGAGGGAGTCATTACTTTACGCAATGAGCAGTTCCAAGGGAAAAACCGGGAAACAGAATGGTGGAATTTTTTGCCTTCTATTCAATTCCTATTTGTCCGCTCCATTCAGGCAGCAGATTCCAGTTCACAACACATATAAACATAGAAACGAGGAGCAGGAGTAGGCCACTCGGCCCTTCCAGCCTGCTCCGCCATTCATTATGATCATGGCTGATCATCCAACTCAATAGCCTGCTCCCGCTTTGTCCCCATACCCTTTGATCCCTTTTGCCCCAAGAGCTATATCTAACTCCTTCTTGAAAGCATACAATGTTTTGAGCTCATCTACTTTCTGTGGTAGCGAATTCCACAGGCTCACCACACTCTGTGTGAAGAAATTTCTCCTCATCTCAGTCCTAAATGGTCTACCCCATATCCTCAGACTGTGACCCTTGGTTCTGGACTCCCCCACCATTGGGAACATCCTTCCTGCATCTACCCTGTCTAGTCCTGTTAGAATTTTATAGGCTTCTATGAGATCCCTCCTCATTCTTCTGAACTCCAGTGGATATAATCCTAATCGACTCAATCTCTCCTCATATGTCAGTCCCGCCATCCCAGGAATCAGTTGGGTAAACCTTCGCTGCACTCCCTCTGTAGCAAGTACATCCTTCCTCAGATAATGAGACCAAAACTGCACAAAACATTCCAGGTTTGGTCTCACCATGGCCCTGTACAATTGAGGCAAGACATCCCTGTTCCTTGAATCCTCTGGCTATGAAGGCCACATATCATTTGCCTTCTTTACCGCCTGCTGCACCTGCATGCTTACCTTCAGCGACTGGTGTACAAGGACACCCAGGTCTCGTTGCACATTCCCCTCTCTCAATTTATAGCCATTCAGATAATAATCTGCTTTCCTGTTTTTGCTATCAAAATGGATAACCTCACATTTATCCACATTATACCGCACCTGCCATGGATTTGCCCACTCACTCAGCTTGTCCAAATCACACTGAAGCATCTCTGCATCCTCCTCATAGCTCACCCTCCCACCCAGCTTTGTGTCGCCTGCAAATTTGGAGATATTACAAATAATTCCCTCATCTAGATCATTAATATATATTGTGAATAGCTGGGGTCCCAGCACCGATCCCTACGGTACCCCACCAATCACTGCCTGCCCTTTGGAAAAAGACCCGTTTATTCCTACTCTTTGTTTCCTGTCTGCCAACCAGTTTTCTATCCATCTCAATACACTACCCCCAATACCATGCGCTTTAATTTTACACGCCAATCTCTTATGTGGGACTTTTTCGAAAGCCTTCTGAAAGTTCAAATAAACCACATCCACTTGCTCCCCCTCATCAACTCTACTAGTTACATTCTCAAAATTCTAGTAGATTTGTCAAGCATGATTTCCCTTTCGTAAATCCATGCTGACTCTGTCCGATTCTGCTACTGTTTTCCACGTGCTCAGCTATTAATTCTTTTATAATGGACTCTAGAATTTTCCGCACTACCGACGTCAGGCTGACTGGTCGAAAATTCCCTGTTTTCTCTCTGCCTCCCTTTTTAAACAGTGGGATTACACTAGCTACCCTCCGATCTTTAGGAATGGTTCCAGAGTCTATAGAACCTCATAAGATGACCACCAATGCATCCACTATTTCTAGGGCCACTTCCTTAAGTACTATGGGATGTAGATTATCGGGGATTTATCGGCTTTCAATCCCATCAATTTCCCCAACACCATTTCCCTACTAATGCTGATTTCTTTCACTTCCTCCCTCTCACTAAGCCCTGTGTTCCCCGACATTTCTGGTATGTTATTTGTGCCCTCCTTTGTGAAGGCAGAACCAAAGTATGTATTTAGTTGGTCAGCCATTTCTTTGTTCCCCATTATAATTTCCCCTGTTTCTGACTGTAAGGCACTTTTAAAGCATCGTCTGGCAATTTGACAGTGGAAGCCATCACAGCTGCAGAGACAAGTCTGCAAGCTCAAGACCTTCACTTCAGACAACGCAACACCTCGACCTCAAAATATATGAGGCCTGCACTGAACAATAGTGTAGCGGGGCCCTCCTGGAGCAGGTGGCAATGGTGGGGGAGGGCACTGGGCAGCTGAACTGGTTGGCCCCCTGTGCGACACTGAGCAGTGCCTTTAACAAACTAAGGGGTGGAACCAACAGCCGTGAGGTAAGAGGAGAAAGCAGCCAGGACAAAGCCAGGACTGGTGAGTGGCCAATGTGACAGGAGCCTCGGGCAGCTGAGGGCCCTGAGGGTGTCTGAATAGCCAGGGAGGGGAATTGGGACCTAGTCAGACTGACTGGCTGCACCCCTGAGTCTGAGAAGCCTGATGGAGAGAGAGAGGGGAGCAGGCAGCTGCCAGGAGCTGGGCAGCAGGGAAAGACTGAACACACCCTGGTGAGTGACAGCATTGAGGAGACGAGGCCCTGACAAGGACAGAGATCGGGAGCATTGGCAGTGAATATTCTCTGTAAATCGCTGTTTTTGGAGTTAGGCTTTCCCTTGAACGTTTACACAGTTTTGATGCTGGTGAAATAAAGGAACCTTGTTTTTTATCCTTCTTGTAGTCCTTGTGCTTAAACCTCACTTTACAATAGGGAGACTGAATTGGTCCAATTTTTAAAAGCATTATTTTCATCTTCATCTGTAACTAATTTGTGTGTGTGTGTGTGTGTCAATAACTTTGGCCTGAATTTCCCACCCCCGCCCCCCCCACCCGGCAAGCGGCGGGTCCCACCGCTGCTGGAATGGAGAGTTATTGAAATCCGGATTCACCGTAAGGTCCTGCTGGTGTGGGGGGGGCTGGAAAATTATGGCCTTTATCTTTTCTGAGGTAACTTCCAGAGCAATTGTGTGAAATAAATTGACCTGTGGTTTTTTGAACGATATAGCTTTGCTGCTGAGATATTTTGAAATTTAATTACTCACTCAAGGATAAAATATACACACACACACACACTCAACACACACTCACACACACACTCAACACACACACACTCACTCACTCACACACACACTCAACACACACACACTCACACACACACACACTCAACACACTCATGCACATACTCACACTCAACACACACTCAACACACACTCACTCACACACACTCAACACACATGCACATACACTCAACACACACGCACACACACTCACGCACACACACTCACTGAACACACACGCACACACACACTCAACACACACACACTCACTCAACACACACTCACGCACACACACTCAACACACTCACGCACATACTCACACTCAACACACACACACTCAACACACACGCACACACACTCACGTACACACACTCACTGAACACACACGCACACACACACTCACTCAACACACACTCACTCAACACACACACACACACACACTCACTGAACACACTTCCGCACACACACACTCAACACACACACACTCACTCAACACACACTCACGCACACACACTCACACACACACTCAACACACTCATGCACATACTCACACTCAACACACACACACTCACGCACACACACACACTCAACACACACTCATGCACATACACATACACTCTCATGCACTCTCACTCTCTCACAAACACAGACTCACACATAGACTCTCTCAAACACACACACGCACACATATACACTGACACACATATACACAGATGCACACAGACTCTCTCTCTCTCACACACACACACAAACAGAGAGGAGGAGAGAGAGAGAGGATGGGGAGAGTGTAAGTGGTGAGAGGGGGCAGGGAAGAGGGTAGGGAAACCTATAGAGAGAGGGGAGCCGAGGGGGAGAAGGGAGGGGAGAGAGAGAGAGGTAGAGAAGGGGGAGAGAGGAAGGGCGGGGAGAGAGGAAGGGGAGGGGGAGAGGACCGGGAGAGATGAGGGGTGGGGGAGAGAGGAGACGGAGGGGGGGTTTGAGGGGGAAGAGATTAGAGGAGAGAGGTAGAGGAGGTAAAGAGTGGAGGATGTGGGGGGACAGTGAAGATGGTGGGAGAGTGGTAGAAAGAGGGGGAGAGGAGTGGGAGGAGAAAGGAAGGGTAGAGGGGAGAGAGGAGGTGAAGAGGAGAGGGGAATGGAGGAGGGGGAGAGTAGGGGTAGTGAGGAGGGGGAGAGTAGGGGTAGTGAGGAGGGGGAGGGGATGAGAGGGGGGAATTGGGAGAGGGGAGTAGGAGGGAGGTGGAGAAAGAGGATGGTGATAGAGGTGGAGAGTGGAGGAGGAGAGCGGAGTGGGGAGAGAGAAGGGTGGGGGAGAGGAGGAGAGAGTGAGGTAGAGAAGTGCAGGGAGAGAGAGGAAGGGGAGATGGTAGGAGAAAGAGGTGCTGGGGAGAGCAGGGCAGGGAAAGGGACAGGCGAGGGAGGAGGGGGCATGGAGGGGCTGGCGAGAGAGAGGCCAGAGAGGGGGCAGAGACGGGTGGTGAAGAGGGTGGGAGAAAAAATGGGACAGAGAGGGAGAGGAGGAGGAAGAGGAGGAGGAGAGGAGGGAGAGAGGAGGCGTAGGGGGTGGATGAAAGGAGGGGGAAGGGGAGAGTGCAGGAAGAGGGAGGGAGAGAGGAGGGGGACAGGAGGAAAGGGGGAAGAGGTGGAGAGGGTTGGGAAGAGAGAGGGCGGGGAGAGAGAGAGAGGTAGGCAGGGAGAGAGGGAGGGAGGAGCAGGCGGGTGTTAGAGAGAGAAGGATGGAGGGAGTGAGGCAATCACAAACAGGAGCGAGCACTTTCCACCCAGCCCAGCTTTCGTATCAAACAAATATCTGGAGACAGAAGGTGGAGCCAAGACAATGAGAGATTTCCCTGACAACGAGGAACATCACTGAGGGGTGGAGTAAAAATAAAGAATAAAAAGGAGGAACACTGGGCAGAAAGACAACGAGAGTTGATTAAGAGAGAGATAGAGAGAGCCAGAGACAGAGAAAATGGCAGGAAAGATGCACGGTTCAATCTCCACTTCACCTGTAACTGATGAGGTTCAGGAAATTGTCCAGTCGGTAAGTATCCACCATTCTCAATATCCTCTTTATCTCTATGACGAAGAACATTAGTCGCCCTGACTCCTGCCGCTTTGGCCATCTCAGGACATCTCAAAGCACTCGACAAACAATGAAGTATTTTACTCAGTTTTGGCTACTGCTGTAATGTAGGAAACGCCAACTGGCAGACAGCTAACTCCTAGAATCAGCAATGAGAGAATGACCAGGTAAATTGTTTCAGTGATGTTGCTTGAGGAATAAGCGTTTCTTCCCCAGGACACTGTAGAGAAACTGTGTATTGTTCTTCATTCAATAATGCTCGTGGGATCTTTCACAGCAACCTGAGAGGACAGAGGGGAATTTGGCAATGTGTCAAATCGACAGAGAAGACCTCCAACAGTGCAGCACTCCCTCAGTACTGACCCTCCGGCAGTGCAAAACTCATTCAGTACTGACCCTCCGACAATGGAGCACTCCCTCAGTCCTGACACTCCGACAGTGCAGTACTCCCTCAGTACTGACCCACCGACACTGCAGCACACCCTCAGTCCTGACACTCCAACAGTGCAGCACTCCCTCAGTACTGTCCCTCCGACAGTGCAGCACTCCCTCAGTACTGACCGTCCGACAGTGCGGTACTCCCTCAGTACTGACCCACGGATAGTGCAGCGTTCCCTCAGCAGTGACCCTCCGACAGTGCCGAACTCCCTCAGTACTCACCCCCGGATAGTGCAGCGTTCCCTCAGTACTCCCCTTCCAACAGTGCAGCACTCCCTCAGCACTGACCCCCAGATAGTGCAGCACTCCCTCAGTACTGTCCCTCCGACAGTGCAGCACTCCCTCATTACTGACCCTCAGTGTGCAGCGCTCCTTCAGTATAGTACTTCCAACAGTGCAGTTCTCCCTCAGTACTAACCCTCCGACAGTGCAGCGCTCCCTCAGTACTGACCCTTCAACATTGCAGCACTCACTCAGTACTGAACTTCCGCTCATGCAGCACTCCCTCTGTACTGACCCTCTGACAGTGCAGCACTCCCTCAGTACTGACCCTCTGACAGTGCAGCACTCCCTCAGTACTGACCCTCTGACAGTGCAGCACTCCCTCAGTACTGACGCCCGGATAGTGCAGCACTCCCTCAGTACTGATCCTCTGACAGTGCAGCACTCCCTCAGTGGTGATCCTCCGCGTTCAGCAGTTGTTCAGAAAATCTGAAATGTTCTATTTGTTATCGTATCTATCCAGTTGAAGGATCGAATTGAAGAGGAGTTGAAAAGGAAAGTGGAATTTCTTCATGCACTCTTATATCGCGCGCAAGTTGCAAATGGGATCAATTACTTCGTGAAGGTATGAAAACAGAAATAACTTGCAGTTATCTAGCAATTTGAACTCACTAAAATGCCTCAGGTTACTTGGGGTGTTACTCAGACAGAAATTTGACAGCGACCTACAGAAATATGGAACACGTTCGGTGTAGCTACATGAAAGACGAAAGGTTTAGGGAAAATCTTAAGTTAGGACACAAAGATGGAGCGGTTCAGGGAGGGATCTCCAGGGCTTAGGGTACAGGCTGGGGAAGTTACGGCAGAACATTGGGGGAAATGATGGGATTAACAAGAAGCCAGAACTGTGCGAGCTCAGAGACAAGTGAGGAATATCGGGGCTGGAGGAGGTTACAGAGATAGGGAGGGTTGTAGGGGCTGGAGGAGGTTACAGAGATAGGGAGGGTTGTTGGGGCTGGAGGAGGTTACAGAGATAGGGAGGGTTGTTGGGACTGGAGGAGGTTACAGTGATCGGGAAGGTTGTAGGGGCTGGTGCAGGTTACAGAGATAGGGAGGGATGTAGGGGCTGGAGAAGGTTACAGAGATAGGGAGTGTTGTATGGGCTGGAGAGGTTACAGAGATAAAGAAGGATTGAGGGGCTGGAGGAGGTTACAGAGATAGGGAGGGTTTTAGGGGCTGGAGGAGGTTACAGAGATAGGGAGGGTGGTAGGGGCTGGAGGAGGTTACAGAGATAGGAAGGGGTGTATGGGCTCGAGAGGTTACAGAGATAGGGAGGGAAGTAGGGGCTGGAGGAGGTTACAGAGATAGGGAGGGTTGTCGGGGCTGGAGGAGGTTACAGAGATAGGGAGGGATGTAGGGGCTGGAGGAGGTTACAGAGATAGGGAGCGTTGTAGGGGCGGGAGGAGGTTACAGAGATGGGGAGGGTTGCAGGGGCTGGAGGAGCTTACACAGATAGGGAGCATTGTCGGCGCTGGAGGAGGTTACAGAGATTGCGAGGGTTGTAGGGGCTGGAGGAGGTTACAGAGATAGGGAGTGTGGTAGGGCCTGTTGGAGGTTACAGAGATAGGGAGGGTTATTGGTGCTGGAGGAGGTTACAGAGATAGGAAGGATTGTAGGGGCTGGAGGAGGTTACAGAAATAGGGATGGTTGCAGAGGCTGGAGGAGGTTACAGTGATTGGGAGGGGCGTAGGGATTGATAGATGTGACAGGGATCGAGTGGGTTGCAGAGGCTGGAGGAGGTTACAGAGATAGGGAGTGTAGTGGGGGCTGGAGGGGGTAACAGAGATAGGGAGCATAGTAGGGGCTGGAGGAGGTTACAGAGATAGGGAGCATGGTAAGGCTAAAGGAGGTTACAGAGATAGGGAGAGTTGTAGGGGCTGGAGGAGGTTACATAGATAAAAAGGGAGGGTTGTAGAGGCTGGAGGAGGTTACAGAGATAGGGAGGGTTATAGGGGGCTAGAGGAGGTTACAGAGATATGGAGGGATGTAGGGGCTGGAGGAGGTTACAGAGATAGGGAGTGTTGTAGGGGCTGGAGAGGTTACTGAGATAGGGAGGGTTGTAGGGGGCTGGAGTAGTTTACAGAGCTTGGGAGGGTTGTAGGGGCTGGAGGAGGTTACAGAGATAGGGAGGGATGTAGGGGCTGGAGGAGGTTACAGAGATAGGGAGCGTTGTAGGGCTGGAGTGGTTACGGAGATATGGAAGGATGGAGGGGCTGGAGGAGGTTACAGAGATAGGGAGGGTTGTAGGGGCTGGAGGAGGTTACAGAGATAGGAAGGGATGTATGGGCTTGAGAGGTTACAGAGATAGGGAGGGTAGTAGGGGCTGGAGGAGGTTAGAGAGATAGGGACGGTTGAATGGGCTGGAGGAGGTTACACAGATAGGGAGGGTTGTAGAACTGGAGGAGGTTACAGAGATAGGGAGGGTTGTAGGGGCTTGAGGAGGTTACAGAGATAGGGAGGGATGTAGGGGCTGGAGGACGCTACATAGATAAAAAGGGAGGGTTGTAGGGGCTGGAGGAGGTTACAGAGATAGGGAGGGTTTTAGGGGCTGGAGGAGGTTACAGAGATAGGGAGCGTTGTAGAACTGGAGGAGGTTACAGAGACAGGGAGGGATGTAGGTGCTGGAGGAGGTTACATAGATAAAAAGGGAGGGTTGTAGAGGCTGGGGGAGGTTACAGAGATAGGGAGGGTTGTAGAACTGGAGGAGGTTACAGAGATAGGGAGGGATGTAGGGGCTGGAGGAGGTTACAGAGATAGGGAGCGTTGTAGCGGCTGGAGAGTTTACAGAGATAAGGAAGTATGGAGGGGCTGGAGGAGGTTACAGAGATTGGGAGGTTTGTAGGTGCTGGAGAAGGTTACAGAGATAGGGAGGGGTGTATGGGCTGGAGGAGGTTACAGAGATAGGGAGGGATGTACGGGCTGGAGGAGGTTGCAGAGATAGGGAGGGATGTAGGGCTGGAGGAGGTTACATAGATAAAAAGGGAGGGTTGTAGGGGCTGGAGGAGGTTACAGAGATAGGGAGGGTTGTAGGGGCTGCAGGAGGTTACAGAGATAGGGAGCGTTGTAGGGACTGGAGAGGTTACAGAGATAGGGAAGGATCGAGGGGCTTGAGGTTACAGAGATAGGGTTTTAGGGGCTGGAGTAGGTTACAGAGATAGGGAGGGTGGTAGGGGCTGGAGGAGGTTACAGAGATTGGTGGGGATGTATGGGCTCGAGAGGTTACAGAGATAGGGAGGGTTGTAGGGGCTGCAGGAGGTTACAGAGATAGGGAGGGTTGTAGGGGCTGGAGGAGGTTACAGAGATAGGGAGGGTTGTAGAACTGTAGGAGGTTACAGAGATAGGGAGGGATGTAGGGGCTGGAGGAGGTTACATAGATAAAAAGGGAGGGTTGTAGAGGCTGGAGGAGGTTACAGAGATAGGGAGGGTTGTAGGGGGCTGGAGGAGGTTACAGAGATAGGGAGCATTGTAGGGGCTGGAGGAGGCTACAGAGATAGGGAGTGTGGTAGGGCCTGGAGGAGGTTACAGAGATAGGGAGGTTTATAGGGGCCGGAGGAGGTTACAGAGATAGGAAGGATTGTAGGGGCTGGAGTCGGTTACAGAGATAGGGATGGTTGCAGAGGCTGGAGGAGGTTAAAGTGATTGGGAGGGGCGTAGGGACTGGAAGATGTGACAGGGATATAGTGGGTTGCAGAGGCTGGAGGAGGTTACAGAGATAGGGAGTGTAGTGGGGGCTGTAGGGGGTTACAAAGATAGGGAGCATAGTAGGGGCTGGAGGAGGTTACAGAGATAGGGAGCATGGTAAGGGCTGGAGGAGGTTGCAGAGATAGGGAGAGTTGTATGGTCTGGAGGAGGTTACAGAGATAAGGAGCGTTGTAGGGACTGGAGAGGTTACAGAGATAGGGATGGATGGAGGGGCTGGAGGAGGTTACAGAGATAGGGAGGGTTTTAGGGGCTGGAGGAGGTTACAGAGATAGGGAGGGTTGTAGCGGCTGGAGGAGGTTACAGAGATAGGAAGGGATGTAGGGGCTCGAGAGGTTACAGAGATAGGGAGGGTAGTAGGGGCTGGAGGAGGTTAGAGAGATAGGGACGGTTGAAGGGGCTGGAGGAGGTTACAGAGATAGGGAGGGATGTAGGGACTTGAGGAGGTTACAGAGATAGGGAGGGATGTAGGGGCTGGAGGACGTTACATAGATAAAAAGGGAGGGTTGTAGGGGCTGTAGGAGTTTACAGAGATAGGGAGGGTTGTACGGGCTGGAGGAGGTTTCAGAGATAGGCAGGGATGTAGGGGCTGGAGGACGTTACATAGATAAAAAGGGAGGGTTGTAGGGGCTGGAGGAGGTTACAGAGATAGGGAGGGATGTAGGGGCTGGTGGAGGTTTCATAGATAAAAAGGGAGGGTTGTAGAGGCTGGAGGAGGTTACAGAGATAGGGAGGGTTGTAGGAGGTGGAGGAGGTTGCAGAGATAGGGAGGGTTGTAGAACTGGAGAAGTTTACAGAGATAGGGAGGGATGTAGGGGCTGGAGGAGGTTACATAGATAAAAAGGGAGGGTTGTAGAGGCTGGAGGAGGTTACAGAGATAGGGAGGGTTGTAGGGGGCTGGTGGAGGTTACAGAGATAGGGAGCATTGTAGGGGCTGGAGGAGGCTACAGAGATAGGGAGTGTGGTAGGGCCTGGAGGAGGTTACAGAGATAGGGAGGTTTATAGGGGCCGGAGGAGGTTACAGAGATAGGAAGGATTGTAGGGGCTGGAGTCGGTTACAGAGATAGGGATGGTTGCAGAGGCTGGAGGAGGTTAAAGTGATTGGGAGGGGCGTAGGGACTGGAAGATGTGACAGGGATATAGTGGGTTGCAGAGGCTGGAGGAGGTTACAGAGATAGGGAGTGTAGTGGGGGCTGTAGGGGGTTACAAAGATAGGGAGCATAGTAGGGGCTGGAGGAGGTTACAGAGATAGGGAGCATGGTAAGGGCTGGAGGAGGTTGCAGAGATAGGGAGAGTTGTATGGTCTGGAGGAGGTTACAGAGATAAGGAGCGTTGTAGGGACTGGAGAGGTTACAGAGATAGGGATGGATGGAGGGGCTGGAGGAGGTTACAGAGATAGGGAGGGTTTTAGGGGCTGGAGGAGGTTACAGAGATAGGGAGGGTTGTAGGGGCTGGAGGAGGTTACAGAGATAGGAAGGGATGTAGGGGCTCGAGAGGTTACAGAGATAGGGAGGGTAGTAGGGGCTGGAGGAGGTTAGAGAGATAGGGACGGTTGAAGGGGCTGGAGGAGGTTACAGAGATAGGGAGGGATGTAGGGACTTGAGGAGGTTACAGAGATAGGGAGGGATGTAGGGGCTGGAGGACGCTACATAGATAAAAAGGGAGGGTTGTAGGGGCTGTAGGAGTTTACAGAGATAGGGAGGGTTGTACGGGCTGGAGGAGGTTTCAGAGATAGGCAGGGATGTAGGGGCTGGAGGACGTTACATAGATAAAAAGGGAGGGTTGTAGGGGCTGGAGGAGGTTACAGAGATAGGGAGGGATGTAGGGGCTGGTGGAGGTTTCATAGATAAAAAGGGAGGGTTGTAGGAGCTGGAGGAGGTTGCAGAGATAGGGAGGGTTGTAGAACTGGAGAAGTTTACAGAGATAGGGAGGGATGTAGGGGCTGGAGGAGGTTACATAGATAAAAAGGGAGGGTTGTAGAGGCTGGAGGAGGTTACAGAGATAGGGAGGGTTGTAGGGGGCTGGAGGAGGTTACAGAGATAGAGAGCATTGTAGGGGCTGGAGGAGGCTACAGAGATAGGGAGTGTGGTAGGGCCTGGAGGAGGTTACAGAGATAGGGAGGTTTATAGGGGCCGGAGGAGGTTACAGAGATAGGAAGGATTGTAGGGGCTGGAGTCGGTTACAGAGATAGGGATGGTTGCAGAGGCTGGAGGAGGTTAAAGTGATTGGGAGGGGCGTAGGGACTGGAAGATGTGACAGGGATATAGTGGGTTGCAGAGGCTGGAGGAGGTTACAGAGATAGGGAGTATAGTGGGGGCTGTAGGGGGTTACAAAGATAGGGAGCATAGTAGGGGCTGGAGGAGGTTACAGAGATAGGGAGCATGGTAAGGAGTGGAGGAGGTTGCAGAGATAGGGAGAGTTGTATGGGCTGGAGGAGGTTACAGAGATAAGGAGCGTTGTAGGGACTGGAGAGGTTACAGAGATAGGGATGGATGGAGGGGCTGGAGGAGGTTACAGAGATAGGGAGGGTTTTAGGGGCTGGAGGAGGTTACAGAGATAGGGAGGGTTGTAGGGGCTGGAGGAGGTTACAGAGATAGGAAGGGATGTAGGGGCTCGAGAGGTTACAGAGATAGGGAGGGTAGTAGGGGCTGGAGGAGGTTAGAGAGATAGGGACGGTTGAAGGGGCTGGAGGAGGTTACAGAGATAGGGAGGGATGTAGGGACTTGAGGAGGTTACAGAGATAGGGAGGGATGTAGGGGCTGGAGGACGTTACATAGATAAAAAGGGAGGGTTGTAGGGGCTGTAGGAGTTTACAGAGATAGGGAGGGTTGTACGGGCTGGAGGAGGTTTCAGAGATAGGCAGGGATGTAGGGGCTGGAGGACGTTACATAGATAAAAAGGGAGGGTTGTAGGGGCTGGAGGAGGTTACAGAGATAGGGAGGGATGTAGGGGCTGGTGGAGGTTTCATAGATAAAAAGGGAGGGTTGTAGGAGCTGGAGGAGGTTGCAGAGATAGGGAGGGTTGTAGAACTGGAGAAGTTTACAGAGATAGGGAGGGATGTAGGGGCTGGAGGAGGTTACATAGATAAAAAGGGAGGGTTGTAGAGGCTGGAGGAGGTTACAGAGATAGGGAGGGTTGTAGGGGGCTGGAGGAGGTTACAGAGATAGAGAGCATTGTAGGGGCTGGAGGAGGCTACAGAGATAGGGAGTGTGGTAGGGCCTGGAGGAGGTTACAGAGATAGGGAGGTTTATAGGGGCCGGAGGAGGTTACAGAGATAGGAAGGATTGTAGGGGCTGGAGTCGGTTACAGAGATAGGGATGGTTGCAGAGGCTGGAGGAGGTTAAAGTGATTGGGAGGGGCGTAGGGACTGGAAGATGTGACAGGGATATAGTGGGTTGCAGAGGCTGGAGGAGGTTACAGAGATAGGGAGTATAGTGGGGGCTGTAGGGGGTTACAAAGATAGGGAGCATAGTAGGGGCTGGAGGAGGTTACAGAGATAGGGAGCATGGTAAGGAGTGGAGGAGGTTGCAGAGATAGGGAGAGTTGTATGGGCTGGAGGAGGTTACAGAGATAAGGAGCGTTGTAGGGACTGGAGAGGTTACAGAGATAGGGATGGATGGAGGGGCTGGAGGAGGTTACAGAGATAGGGAGGGTTTTAGGGGCTGGAGGAGGTTACAGAGATAGGGAGGGTTGTAGGGGCTGGAGGAGGTTACAGAGATAGGAAGGGATGTAGGGGCTCGAGAGGTTACAGAGATAGGGAGGGTAGTAGGGGCTGGAGGAGGTTAGAGAGATAGGGACGGTTGAAGGGGCTGGAGGAGGTTACAGAGATAGGGAGGGATGTAGGGACTTGAGGAGGTTACAGAGATAGGGAGGGATGTAGGGGCTGGAGGACGTTACATAGATAAAAAGGGAGGGTTGTAGGGGCTGGAGGAGTTTACAGAGATAGGGAGGGTTGTACGGGCTGGAGGAGGTTTCAGAGATAGGGAGTGTTGTGGGGGCTGGAGGGTGTAACAGAGATAGGGAGGGTTGTAGGGGCTGGAGGAAGTTACAGAGATAGGGAGTGTGGTAGGGCCTGGAGGAGGTTACAGAAATAGGGAGTGTGGTAGGGCCTGGAGGTGCTTACAGAGTTAGGGAGGGTTATAGGGGCTGGAGGAGGTTACAGAGATAGGGAGGGATGTAGTGGCTGGAGGTGGTTACAGAGATAGGGAGCGTTGTCGGGGCTGGAGAGGTTACAGAGATAAGGAAGGATGGAGGGGCTGGAGGAGGTTGCAGAGATAGGGAGGGTTTTAGGGGCTGCAGGAGGTTACAGAGATAGGGGGGGATGTAGGGGCTGGAGGAGGTTACAGAGATAGGGAGGGATGTAGGGCTGGAGGAGGTTACATAGATAAAAAGGGAGGGTTGTAGGGGCTGGAGGAGGTTACAGAGATAGGGAGGGTTGTCGGGGGCTGGAGGGGGTTACAGATAGGGAGGGTTGTAGGTGCTGGAGGAGGTTACAGAGATAGGGAGGTATGTAGGAGCTGGAGGAGGTTACAGAGATAGGGAGCGTTGTAGGGACTGGAGAGGTTACAGAGATAGGGAAGGATGTAGGTGCTGGAGGAGGTTACAGAGATAGGGAGGGTTTAAGGGGCTGGAGGAGGTTACAGAGATAGGGAGGGTGGTAGGGGCTGGAGGAGGTTACAGAGATTGGTAGGGATGTATGGGCTCGAGAGCTTACAGAGATAGGGAGTGTAGTAGGGGCTGGAGGAGGTTAGAGAGATAGGGACGGTTGAAGGGACTGGAGGAATTTACACAGATAGGGAGGATTGTAGGTGCTGGAGGAGGTTACAGAGATAGGGAGGGTTGTAGGGGCTTGAGGAGGTTACAGAGATAGGGAGGGATGTAGGGGCTGGAGGATGTTACATAGATAAAAAGGGAGGGTTGTAGGGGCCGGTGGACGTTACAGAGATAGGGAGGGTTGTAGGGGCTGGAGGAGGTTACAGAGATAGGGTGCGTTGTAGAACTGGTGGAGGTTACAGAGATGGGGAGGGATGTAGGGGCTGGAGGATGTTACATAGATAAAATGGGAGGGTTGTAGAGGCTGGAGGAGGTTACAGAGATATGGAGGGTTGTAGGGGCTGGAGGAGGTTACAGAGATAGGGAGCGTTGTAGGAGCGGGAGGATGTTACAGAGATAGGGAGGGTTGCAGGGGCTGGAGGAGCTTACACAGATAGGGAGCATTGTTGGGGCTGGAGGAGGTTACAGAGATAGCGAGGGTTGTAGGGGCTGGAGGAGGTTACAGAGATAGGGAGTGTGGTAGGGCCTGGAGGAGGTTACAGAAATAGGGTTATAGGGGCTGGAGGAGGTTACAGAGATAGGACGGATTGTAGGGGCTGGAGGAGGTTACAGAGATAGGGATGGTTGCAGAGGCTGGAGGAGGTTACAGTGATTGGGAGGGGCGTAGGGAATGGAAGATGTGACACGGATAGAGTGGGTTGCAGAGGCTGGAGGAGGTTACAGAGATAGGGAGTGTAGTGGGGGCTGGAGGGGGTAACAGAGATAGGGAGCACATTAGGGGCTGGAGGAGGTTACAGAGATAGGGAGCATGGTAAGGGCTAAAGGAGTTTACAGAGATAGGGAGAGTTGTAGGGGCTGGAGGAGGTTACATATATAGGGAGCGTTGTAGGGACTGGAGAGGTTACAGAGATATGGAAGGATGGAGGGGCTGGAGGAGGTTTCAGAGATAGGGAGGGTTTTAGGGGCTGGAGGAGGTTACAGAGATAGGGAGGGTTGTAGGGGCTGGAGGAGGTTACAGAGATAGGAAGGGATGTAGGGGCTCGAGAGGTTACAGAGATAGGGAGGGTAGTAGGGGCTGGAGGAGGTTAGAGAGATAGGGACGGTTGAAGGGGCTGGAGGAGGTTACAGAGATAGGTAGGGATGTATGGGCTCGAGAGGTTACAGAGATAGAGAGTGCAGTAAGGGCTGGAGGAGGTTAGAGAGATAGGGACGGTTGAAGGGACTGGAGGAAGTTACACAGATAGGGAGGATTGTAGTGACTGGAGGAGGTTACAGAGATAGGGAGGGTTGTAGGGGTTGGAGGACGTTACATAGATAAAAAGGGAGGGTTGTAGGGGCTGGAGGAGGTTACAGAGATAGGGAGGGTTGTAGGGGCTGGAGGAGGTTAAGGAGATAGGGAGCGTTGTAGAACTGGTGGAGGTTACAGAGATAGGGAGGGATGTAGGGGCTGGAGGAGGTTACATAGATAAAAAGGGTGGGTTGTCGAGGCTGGAGGAGGTTACAGAGATAGGGAGGGTTGTAGGGGGCTAGCCGAGGTTACAGAGATATGGAGGGATGTAGGGGCTGGAGGAGGTTACAGAGATAGGGAGTGTTGTAGGGGCTGGAGAGGTTACAGAGATAAGGAAGGATGGAGGGGCTCGATAGGTTACAGAGATAGTGAGGGTAGTAGGGGCTGGAGGAGGTTACAGACATAGGGAGGGATGTAGGGGCTGGAGGACGTTACATAGATAAAAAGGGAGGGTTGTAGGGGCTGGAGGAGGTTACAGAGATAGGGAGGGTTGTAGGGGCTGGAGGAGGTTACAGAGATAGGGAGCGTTGTAGAACTGGTGGAGGTTACAGAGATAGGGAGGGATGTAGGGGCTGGAGGAGGTTACATAGATAAAAATGGAGGGTTGTAGAGGCTGGAGGAGGTTACAGAGATAGGGAGGGTTGCAGGGGGCTAGAGGAGGTTACAGAGATATGGAGGGATGTAGGGGCTGGAGGAGGTTACAGAGATAGGGAGTGTTGTAGGGGCTGGAGAGGTTACAGAGATAGGGAGGGTTGTAGGGGGCTGGAGGAGGTTACAGAGCTAGGGAGGGTTGTAGGGGATGGAGGAGGTTACAGAGATAGGGAGGTATGTAGGTGCTGGAGGAGGTTACAGAGATAGGGAGCGTTGTAGGGCTGGAGTGGTTACAGAGATAAGGAAGGATGGAGGGGCTGGAGGAGGTTACAGAGATAGGGTGGGTTGTAGGGGCTGGAGGAGGTTACAGAGATAGGGAGGGTTGCAGGGGCTGGGGGAGCTTACACAGATAGGGAGGATTGTATTGGCTGGATGAGGTTACAGCGATAGCGAGGGTTGTAGGAGCTGGAGGAGGTTACAGAGATAGGGAGTGTTGTGGGGGCTGGAGGGTGTAACAGAGATAGGGAGAGTTGTAGGGGCTGGAGGACGTTACAGAGATAGGGAGTGTGGTAGGGGCTGGAGATGGTTACAGAGATAGGGAGTGTGGTAGGGCCTGGAGGAGGTTACAGAGATAGGGAGTGTGGTAGGGCCTGCAGGAGGTTACAGAGATAGGGAGGGTTGTAGGTGCTGAAGGAGGTTACAGAGATAGGAAGGATTGTTCGGGCTGGAGGAGGTTACAGAGATAGGGAGGGTTGTAGCGGCTGGAGGAGGTTACAGAGATAGTGAGTGTGGTAGGGCCTGGAGGAGGTTACAGAGATAGGGAAGGTTATTGGGGCTGGAGTAGGATACAGAGATAGGAAGGATTATAGGGGCTGGAGGAGGTTACAGAGATAGGGATGGTTGCAGAGGCTGGTGGAGGTTACAGTGATTGGGAGGGGCGTAGGGGCTGGAAGATGTGACAGGGATCGAGTGGGTTGCAGAGGCTGGAGGAGGTTACAGAGATAGGGAGTGTAGTGGGGGCTGGAGGGGGTAACAGAGATAGGGAGCATAGTAGGGGCTGGAGGAGGTTACAGAGATAGGGAGCATGTTAGGTGCTGGAGGAGGTTACAGAGATATGGAGATTTGTAGGGGCTGGCGGAGGTTACAGAGTTACGGAGGGTTGTAGAGGCTGGAGGAGGTTACAGAGATAGGGTTGCAGAGGCTGGAGGAAATTTCAGAGTTAGGGAGGATTGTAGGTGCTTGAGGAGGTTACAGAGATAGGGAGGGATATAGGGGCTGGAGGAGGTTACAGAGATAGGGAGGATTGTAGGGGCTGGAGGAGGTTACAGATATAGGGAGGGTTGTAGGTGCTGGAGGAGGTTACAGAGATAGGGAGAGTTGTAGGGGCTGGAGTAGGTTACAGAGATAGGGAGGGTTGTAGGGGCTGGAGGAGGTTACAGAGATAGGGAGGGTTGCAGAGGCTGGAGGAAATTTCAGAGATAGGGAGGATTGTAGGTGCTGGAGGAGGTTACAGAGATAGGGAGCATTGTAGGGGCTGGAGGAGGTTACAGAGATAGGGAGGATTGTAGGGGCTGGAGGAGGTTACAGAGATAGGGAGGATTGTAGAGGCTGGAGGAGGTTACAGAGATAGGGAGGATTGTAGGTGCTGGCGGAGGTTACATAGATATGGAGGTTTGTAGGTGCTGGAGGATGTTACTGAGATAGTGAGGATTGCAGAGGCTGGCGGAAGTTACAGAGATAGTGAGGGTTGCAGAGGCTGGCGGAGGTTACAGAAATAGGGAGGGTTGCAGAGGCTGGCGGAGGTTACAGAGATAGGGAGGGTTGCAGAGGCTGGAGGAAGCTATGGAGATGGGGAGGATTGTGGGCGCTGGATGAGGTTACAGACAGAGGGAACGTTGTTACTGTACTGACGCAGCACTGCACTGTCACAGGGTCAGGAATGCGGAGGGAGTGTCATACTGTCGAAGGCGTAGCGCTGAGGGTGTGCTGCATTGTTGGAGGGAACGTTGTGAGAAATCTCCTTTGCAAACCGATTGGTCTCCTTTTTGTTTTTAGATTGTTTATGTGGCTGGGAATGCTGCTGAATGCATCCACATTCTTGTATTCAAGCCAATGTTCGGTGAGAAACCTTCATTGGTGACAATCGAGACTAACAAGAAACTCTCCAACGAGATTACTTATATCGTTTAAAAGCCAGGCCCAGGCCACCGCCTGTTTGCGCATCCTGTAATGTGCCTTTACTTTGCCTCGCTGTGTTAAGGCTGCTGTTTGAATGCGTGTTAATTTTGTGGCCACAGGCCACGCGGACCCTCTCCCAGTTCATCAGCTCCCGACCCCCGCACCCCGTCCGCTCGAGAGGGAGGACAAGAGACGGTGAATCCAGATCCCCAGCCACTTTAAATAGACCTCGGTGAAGCTGCACAGCGTCCAGTGCGGGCAGCCACACGCCCGTCCCGCTGGAATGAGACCGAATCAGAGGCGGGTGGGCCTTGAGTTAAGGTCAGGATTGCTGCACCGATGCAGTTTTGCATTGAGATGCCGAACCCACCCCTGCTTGCAGCGGCTCCCCCTGGTAACAATCTGTGTTGCCGTCAGGGTGCTGCAGTGGCTGGTGGGCCATGCTGACTGGCCATGGCTGGCAGTAGTATGGGCACCTCTTTACCTCTCAGCAGCTGGGCAGGGCACCGGAAGTACTGGCGCAACTGAACCCCCAAGGCCTTCGTATGTTGAGTTGGACATACCCTAGATCCTTGCTTTAAGTCGCCCCGCTTGGCGTTATTTCAATATTAAGTCGTTTGTTCTTTCGGCTCTGCTTTTCCGATTCACTCTGCATTTCCCATTTTTCGGCTGCCATCACGCACTGTGCCATCGGCGTGCCAGAGCAACCGGACAGTGCTGTTGGGAGGTTTGTTTTCTAACTTCAGGAGTTCGCTTGGGGGAATTCCCTGATCAGTCCTGCTCCTTCCCTGCCCGTTGCCTCGCTCCTGCCCTGCTCGCTACCTCCCTCTTGCCCCACTTGCTGCCCTGCTTGCAGGTTTGCTCACTGCCATGTTGCAAATGGCCAAAAGTACTGTCAATTTGCTATTTCCACATCCAGGAGACGAGAGACCGGGAGAGACTCCCTGGATGATTGGGAGAGATTTGGCAGAGGGTGGCGTGGGGAGACTTGCTGGGGATCATGGAGCGACTTGCTAGGGATTGTGGGGGGGGCGAGACTCACTGGAGATAGGGGAGAATCACTGAATATGGGGAGGAGAGACTCACTGGGGATTGGGCAGAGACTCACTGGGGATCCAGGGAGAGATTCACTGGAGACCAGGGAGAGACTTGCTGTTGATGGGACCGTTGAAATCCAGAAAGAGCGAGGCTGATTTCATGAACATTAAGTATGATTGAATATATAACTTGAGTTTGTTGAACATATTTTACACTCAGCGAGCTATTTCTAACACAAATGCAAAGATTAATCGTTGATTGAGTTAATAGAGTTGTGTTACTGGGATCTGTAGAATTGATTTCCTCTAACACCCAGCTGCAGTGAGATTTATGAATCTCAGCCTCTCCTTTCACTGCCTTGAATCCTCTGTGTCCTCGTCCATTGCTTCATTGTATCTGCAATGTGGGCTCTTGTCTCATCTTCATGCTGCGCCACAGACTGTTCCATGTCTCCCTCCCAATCTCACTCACTGGCTCAGCCTCCAGCTGCCTCTTCCAACCTGATCCGAAACCTTAGCTCACAACCACGGCTCTCAGCCTTTTCCCATTTTGCACCAGCTTCTTTCAGCTCTCACCGTTTGTCAGCCAAACAGCTGCACCCCTCCCTGTCCCCAAACATTCCCAGACACCAATCTGAAGACGATATCCTGTTTAACCCACATTTTCTCCCTTCCCGACCAGCATGGTACCTTCACTCAGTCATTAATAATTGTGTTTCAAACATATCTCTGTGGGAAAGCGCTGCCGAGATCAATGAATCGGTTTGCACCATTCGACCCAGCGACAAAGCTGGAAATTTCACCACAGATCGTTTCAAACTGTTGCTTCGATCAGTAATTTATCTCCTTCCTTTTCTTTCTCTTCCAGTTAACTCGGTGATGATTGTGATCTCCTGGTGAAAGCACGGTCTCTCGAAATGTGTCACTCACTATGTGGTGGGAATGGCAGTGGCCCGAACCCCTGGTCATTTTCACTAATCCCATATTGAGCTGAACCGTTCCGATGTGTTTCCCAGGTACCTTTCTGTTCATTATTCCCATGTGTAGTCTTATTCTCTGCTTTGATTTTACCCAACTGCTGTTTTCTGTGTGGCTCACAGTCACTTTTACCTTTGCTTGATTTCTGGCCACATGTTGTGAGAATCTGAAAAGCAAACGTTGCACTGAGAAAATGGAAGATGTGGTTCTAGGAACAGTGAGTGTGCTGGGTTGTTCAGAGTCTGCCCCCTGACACTTCACACAGGATATACAGGTGATATAATTGATAATGTTTCTGGGTGTTGTGTCCATAAAATGAACTTTTTTTACTTTCCACAAATGGGTCACATTTGAAATGTTAGACAACATGTTAACCCCTTGTCCCCCTTTCTTTCTGATTTTTCTGCTCAATATTCCGACGGTCAGACATACTTTAGTGACCAGTTAAGTCTGCAGGGGAGTCTGAGTCCGCAGCAGTGGAGAGAATCACAAGGACCCAGAGATGGAGAACCAAAGAAATCCATCATTTTACTCTTCAGCATATCCAGCAGTTTTATACTGTTGTTGGTGACCTGGGTTGTATATAACACTTGTGCGTGAATTATATAATCAGTGTTATTACTCCTACACTGATCCTGATTTTATCACAGAACAAACATCAAAGGCGCTGCAGGTTCTCATTTCCTGCACCGACAAGGGTGACCCAGATTAAAATAAGGGCTCTCCCATTTAAGAAGGATAAGAGGAGGAATTTCTTCCTTCAGGGGATCGTTATTCTTTGGAATTCTCTCCCCCAGTGAGAAGTGGAGCCTGGGCCATTTAATATATTCAAGACTGAGTTAGACAGATAATTGATTGACAAGGGAGCCAAGGGTTATTGGGGATGGGCAGCAAAGTGGAGTTAAAGTCACAATCAGATCAGCCATATTTTTTTATTCATTTATGTGATGTGGGTGTCGCTGGCTAGCCAGCATTTATTGCCCACCCTTAATTGCCTCATTGTTCAGAGGGCATTTAAAATTCAAGCACATAGCTGTGGGTGTGGTGCCACATGTAGGCCATGAATGGCAGAGCAGGCTTGAGGAGTCGAATGCCTACTCCTGCTCCTGTTTCTTATGTTCTTGAGAGCTGAAGAACACAGTGAAATATCCACTCAAGCTCATTGTTAAATCAGGAGCAGCTAAAGGGTTTCAAACACTGTAACTCAATCCCGTTTCATAGTCGATCTCCTGCACTCCTCACAGGGACCGAAAGTACATTTAAATGAGCAGCACAGAGCCTGAAATGATCATAAATCTGATTCTTGTTACATCAATAAGACATGAAAAGAAATCAAAACTGTAAGTATCAAAACTTTATTCTTTTTGCTGTTTTAAAATGGACTTCTGATGAACCACAAAATGGCTGCTACAGGTCACACGAGTCACAAGATTGGCCATCTGTTCTGGAAGGTCCCAACAAAGACTACAAGAACAAAGGAGTTCCAACTCCCATCCTTGTGTAATCAAACACCAGAAGGCCACATTATTATCACAAAATTAGATGGCCAACAGGCAAACTGACTCTCCTAGCTGGGATGATAACAAAGACAGACTCAGCAAAACTCTTGATACCTGAAGAAGTGTTAACAGCCACCATTTCTCTCGTAAGGGAAACAGTGGATTTTAGCCAGAAGTGCAGAAAACTGTTTGCAAGGCTGCAATTAACTCATTAATGTGCCATTTTAAAAAATGTGTTCATGGAATGTGTGCTGGGCCAGCATTTATTGCCCATCCCTAATTGCTCTTGTTCAGAGGGCATTTAAGAGTCGAGCACATTGCTGTGGGTCTGGAGTCACATGTTGGCCAGACCATGTAAGGACAGCAGATTTCCTTCCCTAAAGGGTATTCGTGAACCAGATGGGTTTTTACGACAATCGACAATGGTTTCTTGGTCATCTTCAGACTTTTAACTCCAGATTCAAATTTCAGCATGTGCCCAGAGCATTACCCTGGTTGTCTGGATTACTAGCCCAGTGTCAATACCACTATTCCACCACCTCCCCATGTGTTACATGACGCCATGCGTCTGGCCTTTTGGATGATTTTAATATTACATTTCTAGCCTCACAGCTCTGACTGCTGCTTTAACACCAACCGGAAAGTACTCCCACAGCTCCCGGATGATCATGCAGCCGGCCACCATCTTTCAACTCCTCAAAGCCTGTTTGCTTTTAAACATCTCTGATCATCTCCTGCCAAGCAGCCTGAGCACAGAAAGCCCTGTCCGCTGAAACCTCATTTGTTCCAAGGATTTTCGTGTTGCTATCTCCATCCAGGAACTCATCTGGACTGAAATCTGCCACAAAGGATACACCCTCTGAACTTTTCACTTCCCGGACTTTGGAAATCATATGAACTGATGCTCATTTCTGTGCTCGTTTTACTGTTGTTGCACATAGTTGTAAATCTTCCTCTATCTTTCCCATACCCCCCCTACTGTATATGTGTGTGTGCGAGTGTGAAGTTACGAACATGGGGAGGAGGGTAATGCTGCAGCCCCACTGGGTTTTAAGAGGGAGAAAGTTCTCACGACACTGCGCATCTTGAGTGGTGGATGACTGACACTGCAGCCCCGCTGTGTTTAAAGTAGGGGAAAGTGCTTCGGACACAGTTCATCTTGAGGTGGGAGGGTGACACTGCACGCACACTGTCCGCTCACTCACATGCACAGTTTTAATTTTCTCCCCTTGTTGGAATCTGTGTGTATCACACATTATCCACACTCACTCACACCTTGAACAATCGCCCCTCTGCTGGAGTATGTCTGTCACACATTTTTTTCCGAAAAATATACTTTAATCATAAAATTTGTGAAAGTACATTACAAAGCATTTTGACTGAAAAATTAGCAAATACAATAAAATTCAACTTTTCTCCATACAACATGTGACATTTCCCCATAGGACATCTGCAGCGGCTGCCCCATGATTTAGTGTGTCTCTCAGCTCATAGCCCTGGACCTAGGAATGTGCCAGTCTGCACCACTCGGTCCAGGGCAATTCTTTGCACTGGAAGACCAGCAAGTTTCGGGCAGACCAAGGAGCATTTTTCACCGAGTTGATGGTCCTCCAGCCACAGTTGATGTTTATCTCAGTGTGCATCCCTAGGAACAATCTATGGAGCGCAAGAGTCCTGTGTGACAGAGCTGCTTGGGATGAACCTCGACAAAAACCACTGCGTCTCTCTCCAGACATTCTTTGCAAAGGCACATTGTAGAAGGAGGTGGACAACAGTCTATCCCAGGTAATGTCCACAAACATAACTTTAACAATCTTTTTTGTAAAAGTATACTTCTTTCAGATATTTTATGAATAAACGTTACAAAACATTTCAAAATAGCCATCACAAAAGTGCAATAATATTCAACAATACCCGTAACAATCTCCCCTCTGCTGGACACACTCTGTATGGCACACATTGTCCAAACACACACACCACACGCGCACACACACGAACAACTTTAACAATGTACCCTCTGTTGGACTCTGTTTTACACACACCGTTCCCCCCCCCCCCCCCCCAACACACAGACAGTCCACACACACATGCTTTAAAAATGTACCCTCTGCTGGACTCTCTTTATTATACACACTGTCCACACACACACCTTTAACAATGCACCCTCTGCTGGACTCCCTCTGCATTACACACACTGCCCACACACACCTTCAGCAATGGTATGAGGAAGGTTTGTAGTGGAGTTCCCCAGGGGTCAGTATTGGGACCCTTGCTTTTCCTGATATATATTAATGATCTAGATCTTGGTGTGAAGGGGACAATTTCAAAGTTTTCAGGTGATACATCAGAGAAGACCGATGAGGTTAATGCTGTTGATGTGGTCATAAAATATCTGAAAGAACATTACAAAACATTTCAAAATGTCCATCATCAAACGTACGATAATATTCAACAATTCCTTGAAGAAGGAAGTGAGAGCAGAATTTGCAGGGGCACTGGCCGTAATTTTTCAGTCTTTCCTCGGCACAGGGGAGGTGCCAGAGGACTGGAGAATTGCAAACATTACACCCTTGTTCAAAAAAGGTTGTAAGGATAAGCCCAGCAATTACAGAACAATCAGTTTAACTTCAGTGGTGGGCAAGATTCTGGAAACAATTATTTGGGATAGAATTAGTAGTCACATGGAAAAATATGGATTGCTGAGGAAGAGCCAGCATGGATTTCTAAAGGGGAAATTCTGTTTAACTAACTTGCTGGAGTTTTTTGAAGAGGTAACAGAGAAGACCGATGAGGTTAATGCTGTTAATGTGGTGTACATGGACTTTCAAAAAGCATTTGATGTAGTGCCACACAACAGATTTGTGAGAAAAGTTATTGCCCATGGAATAAAAGGGACAGTAGCAATGTGGATACAAAATTGGCTGAAAAGTAGGAAGCAGAGAGTAATGGTGAATGGATATTTTTTGGTCTGGAGCAAGGTTTGTAGTGGAGTTCCCCAGGGGTCGGTATTGACACCCTTGTTTCTCCTGCTATATATTAATGATCTAGATCTTGGTGTGCAGGGGACAATTTCAAATTTTTCAGGTGATACAAAGCTTGGGAGTGTTATAAACTGTGAGGAGGACAGTGTAGAACTTACAAAAGAAATGGACAAGTTGGTGGAGTGGGCAGATAGGTGGCAGATGAAGTTCAATGTGGAGAAGTGTGAGGTGATTCTTTTTGGTAGGAGGAACATGGACAGACAACATAAAATAAGGGGTGAAACTTTGAAGGGGGTGCAGGAGCAGAAAGACCTGGGTGTATATGTGCATAGATCATTGAAGGTGGCAGGACAGGTGGAGAGAGCAATTAATAAAGCATTTGGTATCCTGGGCTTTATTAATATGGACAAGAACAAGGAGGTTATGCTGAATTTATATAAGATACTCGTTAGACCTCAGCTGGAATACTGTGTACAGTTCTGGGCACCATATTATAGGAAGGATGTGAACACATTGGAGAGAGTGCAGAAGAGGTTTCCAAAAATGGTTCAAGGATGAGAAACTTCAGTTATGAAGATAGATTGGAGAGGTTGGGACTGTTCTCCTTGGAGAGAAGAAGGCAGAGAGGAGATTTGATAGAGATGTTCAAAATCATGAGGGGGTTGGTCAGAGTCGATCGGGAGAAGCTGATCCCACTCGTAATAAAGAACGAGAGGGCACAGATTTAAAGTGATTTGCAAAAGAAGCAAATGTGACGTGAGAAAAACTTTTTCACAACGAATGTTTTGGGTCTTTAATGTGCTACCTGGAAGTGTGGTGGAGGCAGGTTTAATCGAGGCATTCAAGAGGATGTTAGATGATGATTTGAATAGAAACAATGTGCAGGTGTACAGAGAAAATGCGGGGCAATGGCACTAGGTCATAATGTTCATTTGGAGAGCCAGTGTAGGGGCTGAATGGCCTTCTTCTGTGCCATTGAAATTCTGTGATTCTGTGATCTCCCCTCTGCTGGACACTTTGTGACACACATTGTCCAAACACGTGCACACGCACACGCAAACACACACCTTCAACATTGTACCCTCTGCTGCACTTTTTATGTATTACACACACTGCCCCCCACCCCCGCCCACACACACACACACACACACACACACACTGTCCAAACACACACTGTCCGCACACACATACTCACACACACGAAACTTTAACAATGTACCCTCTGATGGACTCTATTATACACACTGTCCACAACACACACAAAACTTTAACAGTATACCCTCTGCTGGACTCTCTCTGTATTATACACACTGTCCACACACACGCATTAACACACCTTTAACAATGTACACTCTGCTGGATTCTCTCTGCATTACACACACCGTCCGCACACACACTGTCCACACAGGCACACAGACTTTAACAATGCACCCTCTTGCTGGACTCTCTCTGTTTTACATACACTGTCTACACAGATGGACACAGATACACACTGCCCCCCTCCCCACACACAAACACATACACACGCACACACATAGACACACAAACATGTGGCCAGGGTGTGTGTGAACCCAGAGGGGATTCTGCCCCTTTTAAGTGGGCGGGCTAGCCCACCTAAAAACCCACTGGTGAGTGAGTGTAAAACTCTGCCCTTTGTGTGTATAAGTGTTTCTGAACTGTGTTTCCTAACTTCACTCATGAAAGACTGACTCTAATTTTTTATACTATGCCCCAAGTCCTAGGTACCCCAGCTGGAAGAAATAGTTTCTCTCCATCTAACCTCTCAGTTCCCCTTAATACCTTGAAAAACTCCATTAAATCACTCCTTAAAATTCCACCTTGAATGTGTTTGTGTCCCTGTGCCTATCTTCGGTGACAGTGCTATTCCTAAATACAGTAGTGACTAATCATTATGATCTAAATAAATTCAGGAAAATTAGATGCAAGACTGTTTAATGATTCCTGTGTGCCATAAGAAAGCAAATAGTGGAATAATATCCTTAAAGGAGAGGCCTGGCCTACATTTGACTCCAGTCACGGAGCTACCGTCCGCACAGCAACATAGGGATTGACACCCATAATAACTAGAACATTAACAGAAACATTTATATAGCTCCTTTAATGTAATGAAACATACAAAATATTTAGCAGGAGCATTATTAAACAAAGTGTGACTCTGAGTTACAGAAGAAGGGGAATTACAGACAAGAACAAAAGACAGAAAGCGGAATAAGAAGAGTGATAGTCAGAGAAATCAAGGGCAAGAATCAAACAGGGCCTCAGTGAAAAATAGTGGGAACGGGACAAGTCATGTGAAAAAGACAAGCCTTCAGGCTTTGTGCCTTAATGCGAGGAGCATTCTCCATAAAGTAGATGAATTAACCGCGCAAATATATGTAAATAGGTATGATATAGTCGGGATTACGGAGACATGGCTGCAGGGTGACCAGGGATGGGAACTGAACATCCAGGGGTATTCAGTATTTAGGAAGGACAGACAAAAAGGAAAAGGCGATGGAGTTGCGTTGCTGGTTAAAGAGGAAATTAACGCAATAGTGAGGAAAGATATTAGCTCCGACGATGTGGGATCTGTATGGGTAGAGCTTGGAGAAACACTAAGGGGCAAAAAATGTTAGTGGGGGTTGTTTATAGACCCCCAAACTGTAGTGGTGATCTTGGGAATGGCATTCAACAGGAAATTTGAGACGCATGTAATAAAGGAACATCTGTAATTATGGGTGACTTTAATATGCATATAGATTGGGCAAATCAAATTAGTAACAATGCCGTAGAGGAGGAATTCCTGGAGTGTATACGGGATGTTTTTCTGGACCAATACGTTGAGGAACCAGCGAGAGAACAGGCCATCCTTGACTGTGTATTGTGTAATGAGAAAGGAATAATTGGCACTCTGGTTGTGTGAGGCCCCTTGGAGATGAGTAAACATAATATGATAGAATTCTTCATCAAGATGGAGAGTGACGTAGTTGTTTCTGAGACTTGGGTCCTGAATCTTAATACAGGAAACTACGATGGTATGAAGCGCGAGTTAACTATGATGGATTGGGAAACGTTACTTAAAGGGATGACGGTGGATAGGCAATGGCAAAGATTCAAAGGGCGCATGGGTGAATTGCAACAATTGTTTATTCCTGTCTGACGCAAAAGTAAAACAGGAAAGGTGGCCAAACCATGGCTTACAAGAGAAATTAGGGATAGTATTAGATGCAAAGAAGAGGCATACAAATTGGCCAGAATAAACAACAGACCTGAGGATTGGGAGCAGTTTAGAATTCAGCAAAGGAGGATCAAGGGATTGATTAAGAAGGGGAAAATAGAGTGCGAGAGTAAGCTTGCAGGCAACATAAAAACTGACTGTAAAAGTTTCTTTAGATATGTGAAGAGAAAAAGATTGGTGAAGACAAATGTAGGTCCCTTACAGTCAGAAACAGGGGAATTTATAATGGGGAACAAAGAAATGGCTGACCAACTAAATATATACTTTGGTTCTGTCTTCACAAAGGAGGACACAAGTAACATACCAGAAATGTTGGGGAAACACAGGATTTAGTGAGAGGGAGGAACTGAAAGAAATCAGTATTAGTAGAGAAATGGTGTTGGGGAAATTGAATGGATTGAAGGCCGATAAATCCCCGGGGCCTGATAATCTACTTCCCAGAGTACTTAAGGAAGTGGCCCTAGAAATAGTGGATGCATTGGTGGTCATCTTCCGAGATTCTATAGACTCTGGGATAGTTCCTACAGATTGGAGGGTAGTCAATGTAACCCCACTGTTTAAAAAGGGAGGCAGAGAGAAAAGGGAATTATACACCAGTCAGCCAGACGTCGGTAGTGGGGAAAATTCTACAGTCCATTATAAAAGATTTAATAGTTGAGCACGTGGAAAACAGTGGCAGAATCGGACAGAGTCAGCATGGATTTATGAAAGGGAAATCATGCTTGACAAATCTACTGGAATTTTTCGAGGATTTAACTCGTAAAGTTGATGAGGGGGAGCCAGTGGATGTGGTTTATTTGAACTTTCAGAAGGCTTTCGACAAAGTCCCACATAAGAGATTGGCGTGTAAAATTAAAGCGCATGGTATTTGGGGGTAGTGTATTGAGATGGATAGAAAACTGGTTGGCAGACAGGAAACAAAGAGTAGGAATAAACGGGTCTTTTTTCCGAATGGCGGGCGGGGGTAACTAGTGGGGTACCGCAGAGATCGGTGCTGGGACCCCAGTTATTCACAATATATATTAATGATTTAGATGAGGGAATTAAATGTAATATCTCCAAATTTGCAGGCGACACAAAGCTGGTTGGGAGGGTAAGCTGTGAGGAGGATGCAGAGAGGCTTCAGTGTGATTTGGACAAGCTGAGTGAGTGGGCAAGTGCGTGGCAGACGCAGTATAATGTGGATAAATGTGAGGTTATCCATTCTGGTAACAAAAACTAGAAGGCAGATTATTATCGGAATGGCTCTAAATTGAGAGAGGGGAATGTGCAACGAGACCTGGGTGTCCTTGTACACCAGTCGTTGAAGGTAAGCATGCAGGTGCACCAGGCGGTAAAGAAGGCAAATGGTATGTTGGCCTTCATAGCCAGAGGATTTGAGTACAGGAACAGGGATGTCTTGCTTCAATTGTACAGGGCCTTGGTGAGACCACACCTGGAATATTATGTGCAGTTTTGGTCTCCTTATCTGAGGAAAGATGTACTTGCTATAGAGGGAGTGCAGCGAAGGTTTACCCGACTGATTCCTGGGATGGCGGGACTGACATATGAGGAGAGATTGAGTCGATTAGGAATATATTCGCTGGAGTTCAGAAGAATGAGGGGGGATCTCTAGAAACCTATAAAATTCTAACAGGACTAGACAGGGTAGATGCAGGAAGGATGTTCCCGATGGTGGGGGAGTCCAGAACCAGGGGTCACAGTCTGAGGATATGGGGTAGACCATTTAGGACTGAGGTGATGAGAAATTTCTTCACCCAGAGAGTGGTGAGCCTGTGGAATTCGTTACCACAGAAAGTAGTTGAGACCAAAACATTGTATGCTTTCAAGAAGGAGTTAGATATAGCTCTTGGGGTGAAAGGGATCAAAGGGTATGGGGTGAAAGCGGGAGCAGGCTATGGAGTTGGATGATCAGCCATGATCATAACGAATGGCGGAGTAGGCTTAAAAGGCCGAATGGCCAACTCCTGCTCCTAGTTTCCATGTTTCTATGCCTTTCCTCATGGATTCTGACATGCTGCCGGCCAGAAGCATACGCTCGTACACTTCTAGCAGGTCTGGGCCCATCCAGTCCAACAGAGCCGAATACAACTCAGCCGGCAAGCTGTCGCTTCCGGGCGTCTTACTCTTCTCAAAGGACTCAAGGGCCATAGCCAGTTTGTCCGGAGTTAGCGGTTTGTCCAGGCTCTCCCTTGTACTGTCGTCTTAAGACCTCCGTGATAGAGGGCAGATGGACTGGGAGGCCACGCTGTCTGTGGGCTTCACCTCATATAATCTGGCATAAAAGGATTTGCTGATCCTCGAAACGTCAGACTGCGATGACTTTACTGAGCCGTCTTCCTCCTTCAGGCTGCTGATCACAGAGCTCTATCTGTGTACGTTTTGGAGGAAGAAACGTGAGCACGTCTCCTCCTGCTCCATGGAGCGGAATCTGGACCGGGAGATGATCTAGGAGGCCTCCGAGGCAAAGAGCGAGGCTTGCTGGCTCTTCACCTCTTGGAGTTCTTCCTTGACATCAACCCACATTGACTGCAACCGGAGCAGGTTCTGCATGTTTTTCTGGAGTTGGGACATTTCCCTCTGTTCCTTTCTAGCTTTCTGAATGCCTTTGAGGATGAAAAAGCCCTTGATGTTCTCCTTGATCGCTTCCCACCAGTGTGTCAGGGTCTCAAAGAGGGGTTTCATGGTTCTCCATTGTAATCCCTCTTGAGCTCCTCAATGTTCTCTGGGGTCAGCAGTTACACGTTCAGCTTCCATGCCCCCCTGCCAACCCTCTGGTCTTCCTGTAAGTGACAGTCAGCCAGTAGGAGGCAGTGGTCAGAGAAGAACACTGGCTTGACATCGGTGGATCTGACTGTGAACGCACGGGACACAAAGAGGGAGTCTATTCTGGAACAGATGGACCCATCTGGCCATGACCAGGTGTATCTACGCTGCGTTCCGTCTGCAGGGTTGCTGAAGACATCGTGCAGCTTGGCATCCTTTACAGTTTCTATCAGGGATCTGGACGTAGCGTCCAATCTGCTGTTGGCCCTGCTGGATCGTCCAGCCTGGAGGTCGCCAGCAGCTGTGGGAGCTGCTGAAAGACCACCAGCCACTCGCCCTTTTGTGCCGGGGCATACACGTTAATTAAGCGGAGTGGAGCATTCTTGTACATTACGTCTGCTACGAGGAGGCGCCCGCCCACCACCTCCTTAACCTCGGAGGCAAGGTTCCCTCCCCGCAGCAGAATTCCCAGGCCGGAGGAACCTGAGTCGTTTCCTCCCGACCAGATCGATAGCCCCTGGGACCACTATCGTGACCATTGCCTGTAGGAGCTGTGGTGCGGTATCGCACACTCCTGTAGAAACAGCAGGTCAGCTTTGACCTTGGCAAGGTAGTCCAAGGTCGCAACACATCGCGTAGTCGATTTAATGCTACGCTCATTTATAGATACAATTTTTATCCCCATTTTTAAAGCACTTTGCCGCTTACCAAACCTGCTGTCTTTGACAGTTCCAGACCTTTGGTCTGCTCCTGCATACCCATAGTGTTCACAAATTGTCTCAGTTTGGATGGGCTGAGGAAACTGTCCTGAACCACCCCATTGGAGATGTCCCACTCAGGTGGCATCTGGGGGTTTGTGCAAGGAACGAGCTTTGAATTGTTCTCTGTTGGTGAACTCTCTCCGATCCTCATCCCCTCTGGGGTGTCGCTGCTCCCGGCTCCCCGGAGCTGGAGTGCGCTTAGTGCTTCACTGCTTGCAGATTCCTGGGGCTGGGGTGCGCTGGCCTCTTTGGGTTGTGGGCAATGTTGGAGTGCGCTGCTCTCCTCATTGTCTCCAATGTTCTGGAGCTCGGGTGTCTCGTCCTCCTACTCCCTAGAGCTTTGCTGCTGCTTCTGTAGGTGCTGCCCTTACCCTTCTTCTTCGGAAGAGTAGCAGCCCTTGTCATCCGTGTCGGATGGGAGATGCCTCTTGCCACTCGTCTGGGAAGTGGCTTGGTCCCTTCTGAGCCCCTTCTTTTTGGCTGTCTTCACCAGCTGCCACTCCCTCTGCTGATTTTCTGCTGCTTCCTCCTCCATTGATACGCTCTGCTGAGGAGTGGGAGGATCAGGGGGCAGTGCATTTGTTTGGCTGTCTGCTGCCTCAATCATGTCTCTCTCCGTGTCCTCCTTTGTCCCATTGTTCTCATTGGAAGCCTTGGTGGTTGGAGGATTGCAAGTGTCCTTGGTAATAGTGACACTAAGTATTCCATCCGCTCCTCCCTCGTTGGCTTTGGCTGCCTGTGCATAAGTGAGGCAATTTTTGGGGCAGGTCTTATCGAGGTGGCCTGCCTCACCACACAGGCTGCAGCATTTAGTCTGTTTGCAGTCCTTTGTCTGATGACCTTCCTGCTCGCAATTCTTGCAGAGGATGGCGTTGTAGTTGGCCACCGCATGAACAGGTGACATTAAACAAGCAAGGGATTTGAGGGAAGTGTAAACGTAGAATGATATCACACATTGCCCTGTATCAATCACAAACTCACTCCACAGTCTCTCCCTGTCTCTAATCATAGCCAGGTATCAATCCCAAATAATCCTGCTCAATTCCTACTATCCTCTATCGAACCCAAATGAATCCCTCTGCCCCCGTCTCACACCATACCCCTAAATCAATCACAGGCTGCGCCCATTACCTCCTTACACTCCTGTATTAATCCCAAATTAGTCCCACTACCCAGGGTTTTGATGCCTGATTTTGAGCTGCTCGATCTGTTCTCAATCTATCCCACTGAGCACCATGGTCGTGCCATAATACCCAGCGTGTGCTCCATTTTCATTTCTGGTGGCTTGGTCGATGCTTGGAAGTTCACCATCCTTATTCTGATTGGAGCTTTTCTGTCACTGTTCAATATAACTAAGTATGTTATGAGGGCAATTCAGGGGGTAGTCATGAGTCAAGCACATTGCTGTGGGTTTGGAGTGACAGATTGGCCATACTGGGTAAGGCCACCAGATTTTCTGTTCTAAAGGGTATTAGTGATCCAGATGGGTTACCATGAGATTGCAATGTTGTCAAATCTGTCATTTCAGATACCAGCCTTTATTGCCGAATATCTTAATTCCTTCAATTTATATTTGCAAAGTGCCAGATAGGATTTGAACGCAAGTTCCAGGTCTCTAGAATACGAGCACCTGAAAACAATCACTATACTGCAACAGTACAATAGTATGGTGTTGGAATGTTGGCACTGCCTGTGTGCTGTACTGTCAGAGTGACAGTACTGAGGGAGCACGGCACTGTTGGAGTGACAGTACTGGGGGAGTGTTCCACTGTCAGAGGGGCAGTGCTGCGGTAGCACTGCACTATCAGAGGGTCAGTAATGAATGACTGCTGCACGATCAGAAGGTCAGTACTGAGGGATTGCTGCAGTGTCGGACGGTCAGCACTGTGGGAGTGCTGCACTGTCGGAGGGTCAGTACTGAGGGAGTGCTGCAGCGTCAGAGGACCAGCACTGAGGGATCGATGCATAACTGGTGCCAAAGTGGTAAGCGCTGTTTCATGGGGCTGAAACCTCTCGAGTCGTTTCCTTAGCCGACGAACTTCAGATTCAGAGATGAGAGGGCGTGATTGAGGTGCACTTGAAACAGACCGAAATCTCATGGGTGTGGTATCCAAAACTGCTAAATAAAACCTTAGGCAGGCAATGTGTTTGCGCAGGCATGTTTTTCTAAAATAGTTTTTTGCCTTGGAGCCATCCCTTCCCGTAGAAGCTGACAAACTGCATTCAATCTGGTTCAGGGAGATCACTATCAGATTGTCGTAGGAATAGGTATGAGGAAGTCAGTACTTTACGCAACGAGCACTTCCAAGGGAAGACTTGGGAAACAGAATGGTGGAATTTTTTGCCTTCAATAATTCTTCAATTCCTATTTGTCCGCTCCATTCAGACAGCAGCTTCAAGTTCACAACACCTCGCTGCGGGGAATCACTTCTCCTTATCTGTGAATCTTTTGCCTTCATCTTCAATCTATGTCCTTTGGTCAGAAAAACTCCTGCCAGTGGGGAGACGGTGAAACTTTTCATGATTTTGAAAGCCTCCATTAAATCTCCTTTTAGTCTTCTCTGCTCTCAAGGAGGAGATTTAATAGAGACTTCAGTCTCTCCACATTAACTGAAGTCTCTCCTCCCTGATGCCGGTCCAGCCAGTCCAATCTCACACCATCTCCAAAGCCCTTCAATCCTTCCTCAAGTATTTTATCCCAAAAATATGAAACTATCTTGCAAGGATAGTATTCTAAAGGGTGTGCAGGAGCAGGGAGACCTGGGTGTATATGTACATAAGTTATTATAGGTGACAGGACAGGTAGAGAGAGCTGTTTCTAAAGCATGCAGTATTCTCGACTTCATTAACAGGGACATAGAGTACAAGAGCAGGGAGGTTATGATGAACTTAGATAAGACAATGGTTCGATCTCAGCTGCAGTACTGTGCACATTTCTGGGCGCCGCACTATGGGAAGGGTGTGAACGCATTGGAGAGAGTGCAGAAGAGGTTTACCAGAATGGTTCCAGGGATGAGGTGCTTTAGTAATGAGGAAAGATTGGAGCAGTTGGGAGTGAGGAGAATTGATGGAAGATTTAAAAATCATGAGGGGTCTGGACAGAGTATATAGGGAAAAACTGTTCAAAATCGTCAACAGGTCAAGAACCAGAGGGCACAGTTTCAAAGTGTTTTGCAAACAAAGTAAATGCGAGGTGAGAAAATGTTTTTTTCACACAGCGAGCAGTTAGGGTTTGGAATGCACTGCCTGGAAGTGTGGTGGAGGGAGGTTTGATTGAGGCATTCAAGAGTGCATGGGATGGTTATTTAAATAGAAACAGTGTGCTGGGGTACAGGGAAAAGGCAGGAGATGGGCACTAAGTTATAATGCTCAGAGAGCCGGTGCAGACACGATGGGCCGAATGGCCTCCTTCTGCACTGTTACTATGCTGGGATTCTGTGATTGTTAGAATGTTGCGTCGCCCCCACAAAGATTGCTAACCGAAAATGTTCAGTTTATTCTTATCTCTTTTTATTTTCCAATAAGAATTATCAAACCAAGTTAATATATCACTCCCTATACCAGATGATGGAGAGTGTGATTAAAGAGACTTTCTTCAACTGTAAAGCTTCATTGATTAGCCCCCAGCCCTTTCCTTAGGGTTTGTGTTTCCAGCGGAGCCAGCAACTGGGTTCATCACTCTTTTGGGCCACAATACATTTCTCAACTGCACTGTATCAATCCCAACCTCATTCCACTGTCTCTCTCTCATCATAGACCTGGATCAATCCCGAACTCATTCCACTGTGTCTCTCTCTTATCATAGCCTTGTATCAATCCCAGAAGCATTCCACTGTCTCTCTCTCTCTCATCATAGCCCTGAATCAATCCCAGACTCATTCCACTGTTTCTGTCTCTCATCATAGCCCTGCATCAATCCCAGGCTCATTCCATAGTCACTCTATCTCATCATAGACCTGTATCAATCCCAGACTCATTCCACTGTCACTCTCTATCTCATCATAGCCCTGTATCAATCCCGGACTCATTCCACTGTCACTCTCTCTGTCATCATAGCCCTGTATCAATCCCAAACTCATTCCACTGTGTCTCTCTCTCATCATAGCCCTGTATCAATCCCAGACTCATTCCACTGTGTCTCTCTCTCATCATAGCCCTGTATCAATCCCAGACTCATTCCACTGTGTCTCTCTCACATCATAGCCCTTCATCAATCCCAGACTCATTCCATTGTCACTCTATCTCATCATGGACCTGTATCAATCCCAGACTCATTCCATTGTCTCTCTATCTCATCATAGACCTGTATCAATCCCGGACTCATTCGACTGTCACTCTCTCTCTCATCAAAGCCCTGTATCAATCCCAGGCTCATTCCATTGTCACTCTATCTCATCATGGACTTGTGTCAATCCCAGACTCGTTCCACTGTCTCTCTCTGTCATCAACGACCTGTATCAATCTCAGACTCATTCCACTGTCTCTCTCTCTCTCTCATCATAGCCCTGTATCAATCCCAAACTAATCCTAACATTCTGCTCATTTCTTACTGCCCTCTATCAAACCCAAATGAATGCCTCTGTCCCCCTCTCACGCCATACCCCTGAATCAATCATAGGCTGCGTCCATTACCTCCTTACACTCCTGTATTAATCCCAAGTTCGACCCACTACCCAGTGTTTTGATGCCTGATTTTGAGCTGCTAGATCTGTTCTCAATCTATCCCACTGAGCACCATGGTCGTGCCACAATACCCAGTGTGTGCTCCATTTTCTTTTCTGGTGCCTCGGTCGATGCTTGAAAGTTCACCATCCTTATTCTGATTGGAGCTTTTCTGTCACTGTTCAATATAACTAAGTATGTTATGAGGGCAATTCAGGGGGTAGTCATGAGTCAAGCACATTGCCATTGGTTTGGAGTGACAGATTGGCCAGACTGGGTAAGGCCACCAGATTTTCTGCTGTAAAGGGTATTAGTGATCCAGATGGGTTTACATGAGATTGCAATATTGTCAAATCTGTCATTTCAGATACCCGCCTTTATTGCCGAATATCTTAATTCCTTCAATTTATATTTGCAAAGTGCCAGATAGGATTTGAACGCAAGTTCCAGGTCTCTAGAATACAAGCACCTGAAAACAAATCACTATACTGCAACAGTACAATAATATGGTGTACTGTTGGAATGTTGGCACTGCCGGTGTGCTGTACTGTCAGAGTGACAGTACTGAGGGAGCACTGCACTGTTGCAGTGACAGTACTGGGGGAGTGCTCCACTGTCAGAAGGGCAGTGCTGAGGTAGCACTGCACTATCAGAGGGTCAGTAATGAATGACTGCTATACGATCAGAAGGTCAGTACTGAGGGAGTGCTGCAGTGTCGGACGGTCAGCACTGTGGGAGTGCTGCACTGTCGGAGGGTCAGTAACGTGGGATTGCTGCAGTGTCAGAGGACCAGCACTGAGGGATCGATGCATAACTGGTGCCAAAGTGGTAAGCGCTGTTTCACGGGGCTGAAACCTCTCGAGTAGTTTCCTGAGCCGACGAACTTCAGATTCAGAGATGAGAGGGCACGATTGAGGTGCACTTGAATCAGACCGAAATCTCATCGGCCTGCTAAATAAAACCTTTGGCCGGCAATGTGTTTGCACAGGCATGTTTTTGTAAGATAGTTTTTTGCCCTGGAGCCATCCCTTCCCGTAGAAGCTGACAAACTGCATTCAATCTGGTGCAGGGAGATCACTATCAGATTGTCGTAGGAATAGGTATGAGGGAGTCAGTACTTTACGCAACGAGCACTTCCAAGGGAAGACTTGGGAAACAGAATGGTGGAATTTTTTGCCTTCAATAATTCTTCAATTCCTATTTGTCCGCTCCATTCAGACAGCAGGTTCCAGTTCACAACACCTCGCTGCGGGGAATCACTTCTCCTTATCTGTGGATCTTTTGCCTTCATCTTCAATCTATGTCCTTTGGTCAGAAAAACTCCTGCCAGTGGGGAGACGGTGAAACTTTTCATGATTTTGAAAACCTCCATTAAATCTCCTCTTAGTCTTCTCTGCTCTCAGGAGAAGATTTAATAGAGGCTTCAGTCTCACCACATTAACTGAAGTCACTCCTCCCTGATGCCGGTCCAACCAATCAAATCTCGCACCATCTCCAAAGCCCTTCAGATCCTTCCTCAAGTATTTTATCCCAAAAATATGAAACTATCTTGTAAGGATAGTATTCTAAAGGGTGTGCAGGAGCAGGGAGACCTGGGTGTATATGTACGTAAGTTATTATAGGTGACCGGACAGGTAGAGAGAGCTGTTTCTAAAGCATGCAGTATTCTCGACTTCATTAACAGGGACATAGAGTACAAGAGCAGGGAGGTTACGATGAACTTAGATAAGACAATGGTTCGATCTCAGCTGGGGTACTGTGCACATTTCTGGGCGCCACACTATGGGAAGGGTGTGAACGCATTGGAGAGAGTGCAGATGAGGTTTACCAGAATGGTTCCAGGGATGAGGCGCTTCAGTAATGAGGAAAGTTTGGAGCAGTTGGGAGTGAGGAGAATTGATGGAAGATTTACAAATCATGAGGGGGTCTGGACAGAGTATATAGGGAGAAACTGTTCAAAATCGTCAACAGGTCAAGAACCAGAGGGCACAGTTTCAAAGTGTTTTGCAAACAAAGTAAATGCGAGGTGAGAAAATGTTTTTTTCACACAGCGAGCAGTTAGGGTTTGGAATGCACTGCCTGGAAGTGTGGTGGAGGCAGGTTTGATTGAGGCATTCAGGAGGGCATGGGATGGTTATTTAAATAGAAACAATGTGCTAGGGTACGGGGAAAAGGCAGGAGATGGGCACTAAGTTAAAATTCTCAGAGAGCCGGTGCAGACACGATGGGCCGAATGGCCTCCTTCTGCACTGTTACTATTCTGGGATTCTGTGATTGTTCGAATGTTGCATCGCCCCCGCAAAGATTGCTAACCGAAAATGTTCAGTTTATTTTTATCTCTGTTTATTGTCCAATAAGAATTGCTCAAACCAAGTTAATATATCACCCCCAATCCCAGATGACGGAGAGTGTGATTAAAGAGACTTTCTTCAACTGTAAAGCTTCATTGATTAGCCCCCAGCCCTTTCCTTAGGGTTTGTGTTTCCAGCTTAGCCAGTGACTGAGTTCATCATTCTCCTGGGCCACAATACATTTCTCCACTGCACTGTATCAATCCCAGACTCATTCCACTGTCTCTCTCTCATCATAGACCTGGATCAATCGCAAACTCATTACACCGACTCTCTCTCACTCTCTCATCATAGTCCTGTATCAGTCCCAAACTCATTTCAATGTGTCTCTCATCATAGCCCTGTATCATTCCCAGACTCATTCCTCTGTCTCCCTCTCATCAGAGCCCTGTATCAATCCCAAACTCATTCCTCTGTGTCTCTCTCATCATCGCCCTGTTTGAATCCCAGGCTCATTCCACTGTCTCTCTCTCTCTCTCATCATTGCCCTGTATCAATCCCAGACTCATTCCACTGTCTGTCTCTCTCTCTCTCTCATCATAGCCCTGTATTAATCCCAAACCCATTCCACTGTCTCTCTCTGTCATCAACGACCTGTATCAATCCCAGACTCATTCCACTGTCTTTCTCTCTCTCTCTCATCATAGCCCTGTATCAATGCCACACTAATCCTAACATTCTGCTCATTTCTTACTGCCCTCTATCAAACCCAAATGAATCCCTCTGTCCCCATCTCGCGCCATACCCCTGAATCAAACATAGGCTACGCCCATTACCTCCTTACACTCCTGTATTAATCCCAAGTTAGTCCCACTACCCAGTGTTTTGATGCCTGATTTTGAGCTGCTAGATCTGTCTCAATCTATCCCACTGAGCACCATGGTCGTGCCACAATACCCAATGTGTGGCCATTTTCATTTCTGGTGCCTCGGTCGATGCTTGGAAGTTCACCATCCATATTCTGATTGGAGCTTTTCTGTCACTGTTCAATATAACTAAGTATGTTATGAGGGCAATTCAGGGGGTATTCATGAGTCAAGCACATTGCTGTTGGTTTGGAGTGACAGATTGGCCAGACTGGGTCAGGCCACCAGATTTGCTGCTGTAAAGGGTATTAGTGATCCAGATGGGTTTCCATGGGATTGGAATATTGTCAAATCTGTCATTTCAGATACCCGCCTTTATTGCCGAATATCTTAATTCCTCCAATTTATATTTGCAAAGTGCCAGATAGGATTTGAACGCAAGTTCCTGTTCTCTAGAATACGAGCCCCTGAAAACAAATCACTATACTGCAACAGTACAATAATATGGTGTACTGTTGGAATGTTGGCACTGCCGGTGTGCTGTACTGTCAGAGTGACAGTACTGAGTGAGCTCTGCACTGTTGCAGTGACAGTACTAGTGGAGTGCTCCACTGTCAGAAGGGCAGTGCTGAGGTAGCACTGCACTATCAGAGGGTCAGTAATGAATGACTGCTGCACGATCAGAAGGTCAGTACTGAGGGAGTGCTGCAGTGTCAGACGGTCAGCACTGTGGGAGTGCTGCACTGTCGGAGGGTCAGGACTGAGGACTCCTCCCTGATGCTGGTCCAGCCAGTCCAATCTCGCACCATCTCCAAAGCCCTTCAGATCCTTCCCCAAGTATTTTATCCCTAAAATATGAAACTATCTTGCAAGGATAGTATTCTAAAGGGTTTGCAGGAGCAGGGAGACCTGGGTCTATATGTACATAAGTTATTATAGGTGACAGGACAGGTAGAGAGAGCTGTTTCTAAAGCATGCAGTATTCTAAACTTCATTAACAGGGACATAGAGTACAAGAGCAGGGAGGTTATGATGAACTTAGATAAGACAATGGTTCGATCTCAGCTGGAGTACTGTGCACATTTCTGGGCGCCACACTATGGGAAGGGTGTGAACGCATTGGAGAGAGTGCAGAAGAGGTTTACCAGAATGGTTCCAGGGATGAGGCGCTTCAGTAATGAGGAAAGATTGGAGCAGTTGGGAGTGCGAAGAATTGATGGAAGATTTAAAAATCATGAGTGGTCTGGACAGAGGATACAGGGAGAAACTGTTCAAAATCGTCAACAGGTCAAGAACCAGAGGGCACAGTTTCAAAGTGTTTTGCAAACAAAGTAAATGCGAGGTGAGAAAATGTTTTTTTCACACAGCGAGCAGTTGGGGTTTGGAATGCACTGCCTGGAAGTGTGGTGGAGGCAGGTTTGATTGAGGCATTCAGGAGGGCATGGGATGGTTATTTAAATAGAAACAGTGTGCTGGGGTACGGGGAACAGGCAGGAGATCGGCACTGAGTTAAAATGCTCAGCGAGCCGGTGCAGGCACGATGGGACGAATGGCCTCCTTCTGCACTGTTATTATCGTGGGATTCTGTGATTGTTAGAATGTTGCATCACCCCCGCAAAGATTGCTAACCGAAAATGTTCAGTTTATTCCTATCTTTGTTTATTGTCCAATAAGAATTCCTCAATCCAAGTTAACATATCACCCCCAATCCCAGATGACGGAGAGTGTGATTAAAGAGACTTTCTTCAACTGTAAAGCTTCATTGATTAGCCCCCAGCCCTTTCCTTAGGGTTTGTGTTTCCAGCTGAGACAGTGACTGAGTTCATCACTCTCCTGCGCCACAATACATTTCTCCACTGCACTGTGGATCCATCGCAAACTCATTACACTGTCTCTCTCTCACTCTCTCATCATAGCCCTGTATCAATCCCAAACTCATTCCACTGTGTCTCTCATCATAGTCCTGTATCATTCCCAGACTCATTCCACTGTCTCCCTCTCTCTCATCATAGCCCTGTATCAATCCCAGACTCATTCCACTGTGTCTCTCATCATAGTCCTGTATCAATCCCAGACTCATTCCACTGTCACTCTCTATCTCATCATAGACCTGTATCAATCCCGGAGTCATTCCACTGTTACTCTCTCTCAACAAACCCCTGTATCAATCCCTGGCTCATTCTACTGTCTCTCTCTCTCTCTCATCATAGCCCTGTATCAATCCCAGACTAATTCCACTGTGTCTCTCTCTGATCATCGATCTGTATCAATGCCAGACTCCTTCCACTGTGTGTCTCTCTCTCTCATCATAGCCCTGTATCAATCCCAGACTTATTCCACTGTCACTCTCTATCTCATCATAGACTTCTATCAATCCCAGACTCATTCCACTGTCTCCCTCTCTCTCATCATAGCCCTGTATCAATCCCAGACTCATTCCACTGTGTCTCTCATCATAGTCCTGTATCAATCCCAGACTCATTCCACTGTCACTCTCTATCTCATCATAGACCTGTATCAATCCCGGAGTCATTCCACTGTTACTCTCTCTCAACAAACCCCTGTATCAATCCCTGGCTCATTCTACTGTCTCTCTCTCTCTCTCATCATAGCCCTGTATCAATCCCAGACTAATTCCACTGTGTCTCTCTCTGATCATCGATCTGTATCAATGCCAGACTCCTTCCACTGTGTGTCTCTCTCTCTCATCATAGCCCTGTATCAATCCCAGACTTATTCCACTGTCACTCACTCTCTCATCATAGCCCTGTATCAATCCCAGACTCATTCCACTGTCACTCACTCTCTCATCATAGCCCTGTATCAATCCCAAACTCATTCCACAGTTTCTCTCTCTCATCATAGCCCTGTATCAGTCCCAGAGTCATTCCACTGTGTCTCTCTCTTATCATAGACTGTATCAATCCAAGACTCAATCCACTTTCTCTTTCTCCCTCTCTCTCACATCATAGCCTTGTATCAGTCAAGACTCATTCCACTGTGTCTCTCTCATCATAGCCCTGTATCAATCCCAGACTCATTCCACTGTCTCTCTCTCTCTCTCATCATAGCTCTGTATCAATCCCAAACTCATTCCACTCTCTCTCTCTCATCATTGCCCTGTAATAATCCTAAACTCATTCCACTGTCTCCCCCTGTCATCAACGACCTGTCTCAATCCCAGACTTGTTCCACTGTCTTTCTCTCTCTCTCATCATAGCCCTTTATCAATCCCTATCTAGTTCCACTGTCTCTCTCATCATAGCCCTGTATCAATCCCAAACTAATCCTAACATTCTGCTCATTTCTTACTGTCCCTTATCAAACCCAAATGAATCCCTCTGTCCCCCTCTCACACCATACCCCTGAATCAATCACAGCCTGCGCCCACTGCTTCCTTACACTCCTGTATTAATCCCAGGTTAATCCTATTACCCAGTGTTTTGATGCCTGATTTTGAGCTGCTAGATCTGTTCTCAATTTATCCCACTGAGCACCATGGTCGTGCCACAATACCCAGTGTGTGCTCCATTTTCATTTCTGGTGCCTCGGTCGATGCTTGGAAGTTCACCGTCCTTATTCTGATTGGAGCTTTTCTGTCATTGTTCAATATAACTAAGTATGTTAGGGCAATTCAGGGGGTAGTCATGAGTCAAGCACATTGCTGTGGGTTTGGAGTGACAGATTGGCCAGATGGGGTAAGGCCACTAGATTTTCTGCTCTAAAGTGTATTAGTGATCCAGATGGGTTTCCATGAGAATGCAATATTTTCAAATCCTCCACTTCCGATACCAGCCTTTATTGCCTAATATCTTAATTATTTCAATTTCTATTTGCAAAGTGTCCAGATGGGATTTGAACTCAAGTTCCAGGTCTCTGGAATACTAGCACATGAAAACAATCACTAAGCTGCAACAGTACAATAATATCTTGTACTGCTAGAATGTTGGCACTGCCCGAGTGCTGTACTGTCAGAGCGACAGTACTGACGGAGCACTGCACTGTTGAAGTGACAGTACTGAGGGAGTGCTCCACTGTCAGAGGGGTAGTGCTGAGGTAGCGCTGCACTACCAGTGGGTCAGGAATGAGGGAGTGCTGCACGGTCAGAATGTTTGTACTGAGGGAGTGCTGCAGTGTCAGAGGGTCAGCACTGAGGGTGCGATGCATAACTGGAGCCAAAGTGGTAAGCGCTATGTCATGGGGCTGAAATCTCTCGAATAGTTTCCTAGGCCCACGACCTTCAGGTTCAGAGATGAGAGGGCGCGATTGAGGTCCACTTGAAACAGACCGAAATCTCATGGACCTGGGATCCAAAACTGCTAAATGAAACCTTAAGCAGGGAACATATTTGCACAGGGATATTTTTCTAAAATAGTTTTTTGCCCTGGAGCCATCCCTTCCCGTAGAAGCTGATAAACTACATTCAATCTGGTGCAGGGAGATCACTATCAGATTGTCGTAGGAGTAGGTATGAGGGAGTCAGTACTTTACGCAACGAGCAGTTCCAAGGGAAGAATTGGGAAACAGAATGGTGGAATTTTTTGCCTTTACTAATTATTCAATTCCTATTTGTCCGCTCCATTCAGACAGCAGGTTCCAGTTCACAACATCTCGCTGCGGGTAATCACTTCTCCTTATCTCTGGATCTTTTAGCCTTTATCTTCAATCTATGTCCTCTGGTCAGCAATAATCCTGCCAGTGGGATCACCATTAAACTTTTCATGATGTTGAATGCCTCCATTAAATCTCCTCTTAGTCTTCTCTGCACTCAGGAGGAGATTTAATAGAGGTTCAGTCTCTCCACATTAACTGAAGTCTCTCCTCCCTGATGCCAGTCCAACCAGTCCAATCTCACACCCTCTCCAAAGCCCTTCAGATCCTTCCTCAAGTATTTTATCCCAAAAATATGAAACTCTCTTGTAAGGATAGTATTCTAAAGGGTGTGCAGGAGCAGAGAGACTTTTGTGGATATGTGCATAAGCCATTGAAGTTGGCAGGACAGGTAGTGAGAGCTGTTTCTAAAGCATGCAGTATTCTCGACTTCATTAATAGGGAAATAGAGTACAAGAGCAGGGAGGTTCTGATGAACTTATATAAGACACTGGTTAGACCTCAGCTGCAGTACTGTGCATAGTTCTGGATGCCACATTATAGGAAGGGTGTGAACGCATTGGAGGGAGTGCAGAAGAGGTTTACCAGAATGGTTCCAGGGATGAGACACTTCAGTAATGAGGAAAGATTGGAGCAGTTGGGACTGAGGAGAATTGATGGAAGATTTAAAAGTCATGAGGGGTCTGGACAGAGTATATAGGGAGAAACTGTTCAAAATCGTAAACAGGTCGAGAACCAGAGAGCACAGTTTCAAAGTGTTTTGCAAACAAAGTAAATGCGAGGTGAGAAAATGTTTTTTTCACACAGCGAGCAGTTAGGGTTTGGAATGCACTGCCTGGAAGTGTGGTGGAGGCAGGTTTGATTGAGGCATTCAAGAGGGCGTGGGATGGTTATTTAAATAGAAACAATGTGCTGGGGTACGGGGAACAGGCAGGAGATTGGAACGAAGTTAAAATGCTCAGAGAGCCGGTGCAGACACGATTGCCCGAATGGCCTCCTTCTGCACTGTTACTATCCTGGGATTCTGTGATGGTTAGAATGTTGCATCGCCCCCGCAAAGATTGCTAACCGAAAATATTCAGTTTATTCCCATCTCTGTTTATTGTCCAATAAGAATTCCTCAAACCAAGTTAATATATCACCCCCAATCCCAGATGACGGAGATTGTGATTAAAGAGAATTTCTCCGACTGTAAAGCTTTATTGATTAGCCCCCAGCCCTTTCCTTAGGGTTTGTGTTTCCTGCTGAGCCAGTGAGTGGGTTCATCACTCTCCTGGGCCACAATACATTTCTCAACGGCACAGTATCAATCCCAGACTCATTCCACTGTCTGTCTCTCATCATAGCCCTGTATCAATCCCAAACTCATTCCACTCTCTATCTCTCTCTCTCAGCATAGCCCTTTATTAATCCCAAACTCATTCCACTGTCTCTCTCTGTCATCAAGTACCTGTATCAATCCCAGACTCATTCCACTGTCTATCTCTCTCTCTCATCATAGCCCTGTATCAATCCCAAACTAATGCTAACATTCTGCTCATTTCTTACTGTCCCCTATCAAACCCAAAATAATCCCTCTGTCCCCCTCTCACCCCATACCCCTAAATCAATCACAGCCTGCGCACACTGCTTCCCAACACTCCTGTATTAATCCCAAATTAGTCCTATTACCCAGTGTTTTGATGCCTGATTTTGAGCTGCTAGATCTGTTCTCAATCTATCCCACTGAGCACCATGGTCGTGCCACAATACCCAGTGTGTGCTCCATTTTCATTTCTGGTGACTCGGTCGATGCTTGGAAGTTCACCATCCTTATTCTGATGCTTTTCTGTCATTGTTCAATATAACTAAGTATGTTATGAGGGCAATTCAGGGGGTAGTCATGAGTCAAGCACATTGCTGTGGGTTTGGAGTGACAGATTGTGCAGACGGGGTAAGGCCACCAGATTTTCTGCTCTAAAGTGTATTAGTGATCCAGATGGGTTTCCATGAGAATGCAATATTGTCAAATCCTCCACTTCCGATACCAGCCTTTATTGCCTAATATCTTAATTACTTCAATTTCTATTTACAAAGTGTCCAGATGGGATTTGAAGTTCCAGGTCTCTGGAATACTAGCTAATGAAAACAATCTCTAGGCTGCAACAGTACAATAATATGGTGTACTGCTAGAATGTTGGCACTGCCCGAGTGCTGTACTGTCAGAGCAACAGTACTGACGGAGCACCGCACTGTTTAAGTGACAGTACTGAGGGAGTGCTCCACTGTCAGAGGGGCTGTGCCGAGGTAGCGCTGCACTATCAGAGGGTCAGGAATGAGGGACTGCTGCACGGTCAGAATGTTTGTACTGAGGGAGTGCTGCAGTGTCAGAGGGTCGGCACTGAGGGAGTGCTGCAGTGTCAGAGGACCAGAACTGAGGGAGCGATGCATAACTGGAGCCAAAGTGGTAAGCGCTATGTCATGGGGCTGAAATCTCTCGAATAGTTTCCTAGGCCCACGACCTTCAGGTTCAGAGATGAGAGGGCGCGATTGAGGTCCACTTGAAACAGACCGAAATCTCATGGACCTGGGATCCAAAACTGCTAAATGAAACCTTAAGCAGGGAACATATTTGCACAGGGATATTTTTCTAAAATAGTTTTTTGCCCTGGAGCCATCCCTTCCCGTAGAAGCTGATAAACTACATTCAATCTGGTGCAGGGAGATCACTATCAGATTGTCGTAGGAGTAGGTATGAGGGAGTCAGTACTTTACGCAACGAGCAGTTCCAAGGGAAGAATTGGGAAACAGAATGGTGGAATTTTTTGCCTTTACTAATTATTCAATTCCTATTTGTCCGCTCCATTCAGACAGCAGGTTCCAGTTCACAACATCTCGCTGCGGGTAATCACTTCTCCTTATCTCTGGATCTTTTAGCCTTTATCTTCAATCTATGTCCTCTGGTCAGCAATAATCCTGCCAGTGGGATCACCATTAAACTTTTCATGATGTTGAATGCCTCCATTAAATCTCCTCTTAGTCTTCTCTGCTCTCAGGAGGAGATTTAATAGAGGTTCAGTCTCTCCACATTAACTGAAGTCTCTCCTCCCTGATGCCAGTCCAACCAGTCCAATCTCACACCCTCTCCAAAGCCCTTCAGATCCTTCCTCAAGTATTTTATCCCAAAAATATGAAACTCTCTTGTAAGGATACTATTCTAAAGGGAGTGCAGGAGCAGAGAGTCTTGGGTGGATATGTGCATAAGCCATTGAAGTTGGCAGGACAGGTAGTGAGAGCTGTTTCTAAAGCATGCAGTATTCTCGACTTCATTAATAGGGACGTAGAGTACAAGAGCAGGGAGGTTCTGATGAACTTATATAAGACACTGGTTAGACCTCAGCTGGAGTACTGTGCATAGTTCTGGATGCCACATTATAGGAAGGGTTTGAACGCATTGGAGGGAGTGCAGAAGAGGTTTACCAGAATGGTTCCAGGGATGAGACACTTCAGTAATGAGGAAAGATTGGAGCAGTTGGGACTGAGGAGAATTGATGGAAGATTTAAAAGTCATGAGGGGTCTGGACAGAGTATATAGGGAGAAACTGTTCAAAATCGTAAACAGGTCAAGAACCAGAGAGCACAGTTTCAAAGTGTTTTGCAAACAAAGTAAATGCGAGGTGAGAAAATGTTTTTTTCACACAGCGAGCAGTTAGGGTTTGGAATGCACTGCCTGGAAGTGTGGTGGAGGCAGGTTTGATTGAGGCATTCAAGAGGGCATGGGATGGTTATTTAAATAGAAACAATGTGCTGGGGTACGGGGAACAGGCAGGAGATTGGAACGAAGTTAAAATGCTCAGAGAGCCGGTGCAGACACGATGGGCCGAGGAAAATTGATGGAAGATATAAAATTTAAAATTTCCCACTGAACCCACAAATCCCTGTAGCACGGAAACCACAAATCCCACTGAGACTCACAAACTGCACTTCACTGAAGCCACAAATCCCACTGAAACCCTAAATCCCATTAACACTGAACCCACAAATCCCACTAAACTCAGGCCCCAAACCACACATTCACTGAACCCACAAATCCCACTGATACTCTAAAACCGCTCTTCACTGAACCCACAAATCGCCCTGAATCCCAAATTTCCGCTGACACTGAACCCACAAATCCCACTAACAACCAGGAACCAAACCAAATTTCACTGATCCCACAAATCCCACTAACACTTAGATTCCAAACTGCACTTTCATTGAACCCACAAATCCCACTTAACCCCGAATTCCCGCTGACACTGAAACCACAAACCCCACTAACACCTAGGAACCAAACCGCATTTCCACTGAACCCACAAATTCCACTGAACCCCCAGATCCAACTAACACTTAGACCTGAAATCGCGCTATCACAGAACGCACTAAACCCACTGAACCCCTAAATCCCCCGAACACCGAACCCAGAGATCCCGAACCCCTAAGTCTCACAAACATTGAACACACAAATCCCACTAACACTTAGGCGCCAAACCACACATTCACTGAACCCCAATCCCACTGAACCCCAAACACCACTAACTCTTAGGCCCCAAAACCACACTTTCACTGAACCCCTAAATCCCACTGACGCCTAGGAAGCAAACCGCACTTCACTGAACCCACAAATCCCACTGAAACCCTAAAACCGCACTTCACTGAACACACAAATCCCACTGAACACCTAAATCCCACTAACAGCGAACCCACAAATCCCACTAAACCTAGGCCCCAAACCACACATTCACTGAACCCACAAATCCCAATGAAACTCTAAAACCGCACTTCACTGAACCCACAAATCCCACTGAACCCCAAATTCCTGCTAACACTAAACCCACAAATCCTACTAACACCCAGGAACCAAACAATATTTCACTGAACCCAGAAATCCCACTGATGCCTAGGAAGCAAACCACACTTCACTGAACCCACAAATCCTACTAACACTTAGATCCCAAACTGCACTTTCATTGAACCCACAAATCCCACTTAACCCTGCATTCCCGCTGACACTGAAACTACAAATCCCACTAACACCTAGGAACCAAACCGCATTTCCACTGAACCCACAAATCCCACTGAACTCCCAGATCCACCTAACACTTAGGCCTTAAATCGCGCTATCACTGAACCCACAAATCCCACTAACACTTCGGCCCCAAACCACACATTCACTGAACCCATGAATCCCACTGACACCTAAATCCCACTAACACTGAACTCCAAATCCCACTGAAACCCTCAAACTGTACTTCACTCAACCCACAAATCCCGCCCAACTGAACCCCAAATCCCACTAACACTGAACCCAAAAATCCCACTGAAACCCGCAATCCTACTAACACTTAACCCACAAATCCAACTAACACTGAACCCTAAATCCCACTGAGACCCTCAAACTGCACTTCACTGAACCCACAAATCCCACCGAACCCATAATCCCAGTGACAGTAAACACACAAATCCCACTAACACCTGGGAACCAAATGGCACTTCACTGTGCCCACAAATCCTGCTGAACCCTCAAATCAAACTAACACTTACGCCTTAAATCGTGATATCACAGAATCCACTAACACTTGGGCTCTAACCACACTTTCACTGAAACCACAAATCCCACTGAACCCCTAAATCCCACTAACACCGAACCCACAAATTGTGTATGTACGAATGTATGTATATAAGCAAACCAGATTACACAGTTTAGTTGGGTAATTGACTTCCATATGGCACGCTGTTTCTGTTGCCCTGCAAAGATAGTCAGTGAAAAGCCTCTTCAAGATGGCCCCCTTCACCCATCTCCCGGACAGGCCTCATCTGCTGCATCCTCCAGTGCTTTCCAGTAGATCAGCAGCTCGTAGGGTTTCACCCTGTGAGAGGTGATGAGTTTACGGAAGCCGCAAACAGAAAACTTCACATTCCAATTGTAGAACTTCTGCTCCAAGTGGATTTCCACTGGTGTGATATTCAACTCCGCCAAGCACAGCCCGACGTAAACATCCTCCAGTTTAAAATGGGGGACCGTCCTGGAAATAATCCAGACTCGGTGGGCAACATCAGCCGAGAGCATGTACCCAGTGCCGGAGCAGAATGGTGGGTATGTTTCCTGAGGATATTCCTGTTCGCTGACGTACCATTTACTGAATTTCTCCCTGATAGGTCCAGAATTCCACATGATGAAGCCGGTGAAGACATCCGTGTGATTCATTCCCAACAAGAGCTTGGTCAGGTGGTCGGTGTTGACAAACATGTCGGAATCGGTTTTCATCACGAAGGAGGTGGACGGACAGAATCGGCTCACCCATTCCAGGCCCATCAGCACCTTGGTGGTCAGGTTGTAATATGTGTCGGTGAAATTTTTCTGGATGATGTCCTTGTGCAGTGAACTTTCTTTCAGCAGCTGCTCCTGATGCTCTCGGCTGTACCCGAGCAGGAAGTAGCTCACCACCCTCTTGCCATGGGTTGTCCGCGCTCGCCCCCAGGTCTGGCGAATGACCGAGCGAGCTTCCAACTGGTCTTGGGCACTGGTGATCAGAAGGACTAGGAATGGGGGACTGGTGTCACAGCTGCTGTTGGGTAGCATGAGGAAGGAATGGTCATTTAACTTTGCAGAATGCCAATGTTCAACACCGTATTGGCTTAAATATCTGATCAGAGGAAAGATTAACAAGGGGGCAACGACAAATGACCATTTCCTTTTGAGAAATGATTTCAAACAAAAGCTTCTTTGATAAAATATCCTCATGCTCTGAAGCACCTGTAACATAAAATAAACAAGTTGGGTTTGGTGGAATCCAGAAAATGCAAGAGGAATTATTTTCCAGATTAAGATTATTTGACTCGATTTGGGATACAAATACAAGAGGATGTCATTCAGCTCCTAGAGCCTGTTACACAGGAACGGGGGGAGGTTATTCAGCCCCTAGAGCCTGTTACACAGGAACAGGGAGAGGAAATTCAGCCCCTAGAGCCTGTTACACAGGAACAGGGGGAGGTTATTCAGCCCCTAGAGCCTGTTACAGAGGAACAGGAGAAGGTCATTCAGCCCCGAAAGCCTATTACACAGGAACAGGAAGAGGTTCTTCAGCCCCTTGGGTCTGTCACACAGTAACTGAGGAGGAATTGCAGCACTCAAAACATCTACAGGAATCTGGCACAGAACATCTAGTGACTGAGTTGCTTCAGTCTGACAAAAAGTTCAGTGAAAGGTAGGAACAAACAGAGAAAGAGCTGGGCATAAGACAGCATGAGCAGTTTTCGCACAAGCACATACCTAAGAGACTCGTCACTCCCTGTGTACGGTGATAGGTATCAGGGTCACTGGTCCCTTTAACTGGTACCACCGGATTTGTCTTGGTCGAGGTGCGTTCGATGCTAACGGTGAATTAATGTATACACGAACAATCTTGTTAACAACTGCACATAAACCCGGAGTTCAATTCTTGCCTATAATGAATCCCACAACCTCACTCTCTGCTCGGTGCCAGTAAACAAGAATGGGTGTGGTTGAAGTGCATCGTAAAAACTGCACCCGGTCCTTACTGTTAATGACTTCCCATCAATTATAAATATTATAGGTAACAAAAGTTCCTCCAGATGATGTTTGTGTGATACAGGTGCCAATCTCACAAAGAATTTGCATCAAACAGCTGCTACACTGTGACATAGCTCACCAACTGTGGTTTAAAATTTATTGGATAAAGAAGGTATTTGCTGCAAACATATACAGTATATATGCTGAATGCAGGGACCCTTTTCAAACCATTGAAGAGCAGTGAGACACTCTCTCCATTGAAGAGCAGCGAGGCTCTCTCTCCATCGAAGAGCAGGGAGGCTCTCTCTCTCCATCGAAGAGCAGCGAGACAATCTCTCCGTCGAAGAGCAGCAACACTCTCTCCATCGAAGAGCAGCGAGACATTTTCTCCATCGAGGAGCAGTGAAACTCTCTCCATCAAAGAGCAGCAAGAGTCCCCATTGAAGAGAAGCAAAATTCTGTCTCCACTGAAGAGCAGCAAGACTCCCTCTTTATCGCAGAGCAGTGGGTCTCTCTCTCCATCAAAGAGCAGCGCACTCTCTCTCTATTGAAGAGTAGTGCGCTCTCTCTCTCTCCATTGAAGAGCAGTGAGACTCTCTCTCTATCGAAGACCAGTGTGACTCTCCATTGAAGAGCAGCGAGTCTCTCTCTCCATCAAAGAGCAGCGAGACTCTCTCTCCATTGAAGAGCAGTGAGACTCTCTCGAAGAGCAGCAAGACTCTCTCATCGAAGATCAGCGAGACTCTCTCTCATCGAAGATCAATGAGACTCCCTCTGTCCATCGAAGATCAGTGAGACTCCCTCTGTCCATCGAAGAGCAGTGAGACTCTCGCTCTCCATCGAAAAGAAGTGAGACTGTCTTTCCATCGAAGAGCAGCGAGACTCCATCCCGATCGAACAGCAGCGAGATTCTCTCCCCATTGAAGAGCTGAGCTGTGAGACTCTTTCCCTCCTTTGATGAAAAGCGAGACGCTCTCGATCAAAAAGCAGTGAGACTCTCTCTCCATGAAAGAACAGCGAGACTCTCTCCATCAAAGAGCAGCGAGACTCTCTCTCCATTGAAAAGCAATGAGACATTCGCTCCATCAATGTGCAGTGAGACTCTCCATCGAAGAGCAGCGAGACACTCTCGATCAAAGAGTAATGAGACTCTCCCCAGCGAAAAGCAGCAAGACTCTCTCACTCTCTCCATCAAAGAGCTGTGAGACTCTCTCACTCTCTCCATCAAAGAGCAGTGAGACTCTCTCTCTCTCTCCACCAAAGAGCAGCGAGACTCTCTCTCTATCGCAGAACAGCGAGACTCCCTCCATCAACGAGCAGTGAAACTCTCTTTCTATTGAAGAGCGGCGAAATTCCCTCTCTCCATCGCAGAGCTGTGAGACTCTCTCTCTCCATTGAAGAGCACTGAAGCTCTCTATCTCTCTCTCCATCGCAGAGCTGTGAGACTCTCTCTCTCCATTGAAGAGCACTGAAGCTCTCTATCTCTCTCCATTGAAGAACAGCTAGACTCTCTCTATCGAAGAGCAGTGAGACTCTATCGAAGAGCAGTGAGACTCTCTCAATATTAAAGAGCAGTGAGACTCTCTCAATATCGAAGAGCAGTGAGACTCTCCCTCTCCATCAAAGAGCAGCGAGACTCTCTCCATCGAAGAGCAGCGAGACTCTCTCTCCCCATGAAAGAGCAGTGAGACTCCCTCTCCATCAAAGAGCAGTGAGACTCTCTCTCTCTCTCCATCCAAGAGCAGCAAGGCTCCCTCTCTCTATCGCAGAACAGCGAGACTCTCTCTCCCCATGAAAGAGCAGTGAGACTCCCTCTCCATCAAAGAGCAGTGAGACTCTCTATCGCAGAAGAGCGAGACTCTCTCCCTCTATCGATGATCAGCGAAACTCTCTTTCTATCGAAGAGCGGCGAAATTCCCTCTCTCTATCAAAGAGCAGCCAGGCACTCTATCTATCGCAGAGCTGTGAGACTCTCTCTCTCTCTCTCTCTCCATTGAAGAACAGCTAGACTCTATCGAAGAGCAGTGAGACTCTCAATATTGATGAGCAGTGAGACTCTCCCTCTCCACCAAAGAGCAGCGAGACTCTCTCTCTCCATTGAAGATCAGTGAGACTCTCCCTTCACCAAAGAGCAATGAGACTCTCTCTCCACTGAAAAGCAGTGAGACTCTCTCTCCACCAAAGAGCAGCGAGACTCTCCCTCCATCGAAGACCAGTGATATTTTCTCTCTATCGAAGAGCAGCGAGGCTCTTTCTCCCTCCACCAATGAGCAGTAAGACACTCTTCATCGAAGAGCAGTGAAGCTCTCTATTTATCGAAGAGCAGTGACACTCCCTCTTCATTGTAGAGCAGCGAGACTCTCAATCGAAGAGCAGTGAGACTCTCTATCAAAGAACAGCAAGACTCTCTCCCTCCTTCGACGAGCAGCGAGACTGTCTCTATCGAAGAGCAGCGAGACTCTCTCTCTCTCCATTGAAGAACACTGAGACTCTCTATCTCTCACCATTGCTGAACAGCTAGACTCTATCGAACGGCAGTGCGACTCTCTCTGATTCGAAGAGCAGCGCGACTCTCTCTGATTCGAAGAGCAGCGAGACTCTCCATCAAAGAGCAGCGAGACTCTTTCTCTCCATCAAAGAGCAGCAAGACTATCTCTCTCCGACGAAGAGAAGTGAATCTCACTCTCTCCATCGAAGAGCCGCGAGACTCTCTCTCTCTCTCCATCGAAGAGCAGCAAGACTCCCTCTCTCCCTATCGAGGAGCAGTGAGACTCTCCATTGAAGAGCAGCGGGACTTTATCTCTCTCTATCGAAGGGCAGTGAGACTGTCCATTGAAGAGCAGTGGGACTCTCTCTCTATCGAAGACCAACGAGACTCTCACTTTATCAAAGAGCAGTGAAAATCTATTTCTACCGAAGAACAGCGAGATGCTCTCTCTCCCTCCATTGACGAGTAGAGAGACACTCTCTATCAAAGAGCAGCGCAACTCTGCATTTATCGAAGAGCAGCGAGAACTCCTCACCATCAAAAAGCAGTGAGACTCTCTCTCTATTGAAGACCAGCAAGTCTCTCTCCCCGTCGTAGAGCAGCAAGACTCTCTCTCTCTCTCTTCATCAAAGAGCAGCAAGACTCTCTCTCTCTCTCCATCGAAGAGCAGTGAGATTCTCTCTCCATTGAAGAGCAGCGAGACTGTCTCTCCATTGGAGAGCAGTGAGATTCTCTCTCCATTGAAAAGCAGCGAGACTCTCTCTCCATTGAACAGCAGGGAGATTCTCTCTCCATTGAAGAGCAGCAGGATTCTCTCTCTCTCGAAGGCCAGCAAGACTCTCTCTCTATCGAAGAGCAGCAAATCTCTCTCTCTCAATCGAAGAGCAGCAAGTCTCTCTCTCCATTGAATAGCAGTGAGACTCTCTCTCTCTCTCTTCATCGAAGAGCAGGGAGATTCTCTCTCCATTGAAGAGCAGGGAGTTTCTCTCTCCATTGAAGAGCAGCGAGACACACTCTCTATGGAAGAGCAGGGAGATTCTCTCTCTATTGAAGAGCTGCGGTATTCTCTCTCGAAGGCCAGCAAGACTCTCTCTCTCTATTGAAGAGCAGCAAGTCTCTCTCTCTCCATCGAAGAGCAGCAAGACTCTCTCTCTCCATCGAAGAGTAGCACGACTCTCTCTCTCCATCGAAGACCAGCGAGACTCTCTCCCTCTATTGAAGACCAGCAAGTCTCTCTTTCTGTATCCAAGGGCAGCAAGTCTCTCTCTCTCCATCAAAGAGCAGCAAGACTCTCTCTCCGTCGAAGTGTAGTGAGACTCTCTCTCCATCGAAGAGTAGCGAGACTATGTCCAAGAGCAGTGAGACACTCTCACTATCAAAGAACAGTGAGATCTCACCCCATCGAAGAGCAGAGATACTCTCTCTCTCGCTCTCTATCAAAGACCAGCAAACCCTATCTTTCTCCATCGAGGACCAGTGAGACTTCCTCTCTCTCCACTGATGGGTAGCGAGACTCCCTCTCCCCATCGAAGAGCAGTGCGACTCTATCTTCATTGAAGAGCAGCTAAACTCTATCGAAAGCAGTGAGACATTTCCTCTATCGAAGAGCAGCGAGACTCTCTCTCTCCATTGAAGAGCAGCAAGTCTCTCTCTCTCCATCGAAGAGCAGCAAGACTCTCTCTCTCCATCGAAGAGTAGCGCGACTCTCTCTCTCCATCGAAGAGCAGCGAGACTCTCTCTCTCTCCATCGAAGAGCAGCAAGGCTCTCTCCCCATTGAAGAGCAGGGAGACTCTCTCCATCGAAGAGCAGCGAGACTCTCTCCCTCTATTGAAGACCAGCAAGTCTCTCTTTCTGTATCCAAGGGCAGCAAGTCTCTCTCTCTCCATCAAAGATAAGCAAGACTCTCTCTCCGTCGAAGTGTAGTGAGACTCTCTCTCCATCGAAGAGTAGCGAGACTATGTCCAAGAGCAGTGAGACACTCTCACTATCATAGAACAGTGAGATCTCACCCCATCGAAGAGCAGTGATACTCTCTCTCTCGCTCTCTATCAAAGACCAGCAAACCCTATCTTTCTCCATCGAGGAGCAGTGAGACTTCCTCTCTCTCCACTGATGGGCAGTGAGACTCTCTCCCCATCGAAGAGCAGTGCGACTCTATCTTCATTGAAGAGCAGCTAAACTCTCTCTATCGAAAGCAGTGAGACATTTCCTCTATCGAAGAGCAGTGAGACTCTCTCTCTCTCCATCGAAGAGCAGCGAGACTCCTCTTTGAAACGCAGCGAGATTCTCTCTCCTTTGAAGAGCAGTGAGACTCTCTTTCTGTTGAAGAGCAGTGCGGCTCTCTCTGCATTAAAGAGCAGCGAGGCACTCTCTATATCGAAAAGCAGCGAGACACTTCCTCCATTGAAGAGCAGCGAGATGTTCTACCTATCTCCATCGAAAAGCAGCGAGACTCTCTCTCTCCATTGAAGAGCAACAGGACTCTCTATGTGCATTGAAGAGCAGTGAGACCTTCTTTGTCCAGCGAAGGGTCAGTGAGATTCTCTCTCTCCATCGAAGAGCAGCGAGACTCCCTCAATATCGAAGAGCAGCAAGACTCTCTGTTAGTAGGATTTAGGGGTTCAGTAGGATTTCTGGGTTCAGTGAAATGTGGATTGGTTCCTAGGTGTTAGTGGGATTTGTAGTTTCAGTGACAGTGTGGTTTGAGGCCTAAGTGTTAGTGGGATTTGGCGGTTTCAGAGGGGGTGGTATTTGTGGGTTCTGTGTTAGTGGGATTTAGGGGTCCAGTGGGATTTGTGTGTTGTGTTAGTGCGGTTTGGGGCTGAAGGGTTAGTGGGATTTGTGTGGTCAGTGTTAGTTGGATTTGGGGGTTCAGTGTTAGTTGGATTTGGGGGTTCAGTGTTAGTTGGATTTGGGGGTTCAGAGTTAGTGGGATTTATGGGCTCTATGTTACTGATATTTGGGGGTTCAGTGTTAGTGGGAGCTGGGGGTTCAGTGTTAGGGGTTTGAGGCCTAAGTGTTAGTGGGATTTGTGGGGTCAGTGTTAGTTGGATTGGGGGTTCAGTGTTGGTTGGACTTGGGGGATTGTTGTTAGGGGTTTGAGGCCTAAGTGTCTGTGGGATTTAGGGGTTCAGTGGGATTTGTGGGTTCAGTGAAAGCGCGGTTTGGGGACTAAGTGTTAGTGGGATTTGTAGATTCTGTGATAGCGCGATTTCAGGCCTAAGTGTTAGTTGGATTTGGGGGTTCACTGCTAGTGTGATTTAGGGCATCAGTGGGATTTCTGGGCACAATGGGATTTGTGGGTTCAGTGTCCGTGAGATTTAGGGGTTCCGTGGGATTTGTGGGTTCAGTTCTAGTAGGATTTCTGGATTCTGTGTTAGTGGGATTTGTGGGTTCTGTGTTAGTGGGAGCTGGGGGTTCAGTGTTAGAGATTTGGGGCCTAAGTGTTAGTGGGATTTGTGGGTTCTGTGATATCACGATTTCAGGCCTAATTGTTTAAATTGGGCGTTCACTGAACACATTCACTAAACCCACAAATCCCATGGAACCCCTAAATCCCACTTTCACAGAAACCACAAATCCCACTAACACGGAACCCGCACATCCCAATAATGCAGAGCCCACAAACCCCACTAACACTGAACCCCCAAATCCAACTAACACTTAGGCCCCAAACCGCACTTTCACTGAACACACAAATTCCACGGAAACCCTAAATATCACCAACACTGAACCCACAAATCCCAATGAATCCCTAAATCCCACTAACACTGAACCCACAAATCCCACCCCCACTGAACCCCCCATCCAACTAACACAGACCCCACAAATCCTACTTACACTTCGGCCCCAAATCGCACTTTCACAGAACCCACAAATCCCACAAGCACTTAGGCCTCAAACCCCTATCACTGAGCCCCCAATTCCCACTAACACTGAACTCCGATATCCAACTAACACTGAACCCCCAAATCCCACTAACACTTAGGCCCCAAACTGCACTTTCACTGAACTCACAAATTCCACTAACACCTAAATCCCACTAACACCTGAACCCACAAATTCCACTAACACTGAACCCCAAATCCAACTAAAACTTAGGCCTCCAACCCAACTATCACCGAACCCCCAAATCCAACTAAATCATAGGGCCCAACCCCAGTATCACTGGACCCCCAAATCCAATGGAGATGTAGGCCTCAAATTCCACTATCGTCGAACGCCCAAATCCCACTGAAACTTGTGCCTGAAACCACAATCTCTCTGAACCCCAAACAACTATCACTGAGACCCCCAAATCCCACTGACGCTTAGGCCTCAAATCCCAATATCACTGAACCCACAAATCCCACTTACACTGAACCCACAAATCCAACTAACACTTGGGCCTGAAACCCCATTATAACTGAACCCCAGACCAACCATCAATGAACCCACAAATCCCACGAATACTTAGGCCTGACTTTCCACTGTCATTGAATCCCCAAATCCCACTATCACTGAACCCCCAAATCCTACTGACACCTAGGCCTCAACCCCCACTATCAAAGCACCCAGACTAGCAGGTTTTAACCCAGTCAAGATACACACAGACACACACATAGGCACACACCCCACTACAATTCCAGTTCAAGAAATAATTTCCATTCACATTATAGGCGGTAATATCTCTTCATGACCAAGAGGGCAGTCATAACACAAGAGCGTAAAAGAAGAACACTGAGCAAGACATACCAATATTTGGAATTTATATATGAGATTACGAATTAGCAGCAAAAGTCAGCCAATCGGCCCCTCAAATCTGCTGTGCTATTCAATAAGATCTGGGCTGATCTGAATGTAATAAATCACTGAAGTGCTGCAATAGAGTGGGTGATATTTACGAACGAGTGTGAGGTCTGGAGTTGGAACTGGTTGTCTTTTAGCTGGCAATGCTACTTCAGAAAGAATGCAACTTTCGTTCATGTGCTAGTTAATTAGCGTGATGAGAATTGCCTAATTGGCTCTCAGTGCCGAATCTATCCTACAACGTCAGGGAATTAAATTGCTGCCATCTGTCTGTTCATTTAAAAAAAAAATCTAGCTTGGCTGATGTTGCAACTCCAGTCTCCCTATGGAAACCCCACAGGGTACAAATGAAAGGGTCTGGAAAGGTACTGAGTCAAAGCTGAATACTGAGAGTTTGCCTCTGCACCACGGACGGGCAGATCACGTTACAGGGAACATGCTTGAAACATTTAACAATGTCATAAAAATATACTATGCCACCCTTGCTGTCATCGGTGTTCCTGGTAAGTGACTGTAAAGCGGTGAAGTCGTGTTAATCTGTGTGTGAGCTGGTCTCATGTTTTGCTCTGTGACTGATAAGATTACTTGCTGATATAGATTTTACCGTTATAGAGCTACCCGGGCATTGCCCCAACTCCTTTAATTCAAATATCCTGAGCTGCCTCTGCAGTTTTATCCCATTGCCCGAAACTTAAGGTCAAACTTTTTCGGCATATCACAGGAGCTGCTAAGTTATTGTTTCTCGTGGTATGTCTGGTGCTGGTGAACCTGACCTCATTGCAGGCAATCCTCCAACATGAGAGTCGGTGTAGAATTATTCTGAGCGTGGGCCATGGGTGGGGCGGTGGGGGGAGGGGGATAAAAAACCTGGCTCCAGTCACCATGATTCCCTGTGAATACCTGTCCCTGTAAGATTGTGGGAACTGTGGATCACTCTGACATTGCTCTGCGCGGACTGAATCATCCAGGTCTGTAACTGATTTTTTTTTGTATGAGGGGTCAATTAAATTAAAGTGCATGGGATTGGGGGCAGTGTATTGAGGTGGATAGAAAACTGATTGGCAGACAGGAAACAAAGAGTAGGAATAAACGGGTCTTTTTCTGAATGGCATTCCTGTCAATGATTCAGCGTCTTTAGACACGAAAACACGTAGTTATGCAAGCTTGTTGCATAATGAATGATCTGCAATAGTGTAAGATCTACTGTGTGTGGGGTTTTATTTCAATTGCCTTGCTACAGATGTGAAACCCAGATTTTTAAAAACTTTTTTTATTTGCTTATGGCTCAGTAAAACTTTATTGAAAGCTAGAACCCTAATCCTGCCATAGATGGGGCATCCAGTCCCCGAGCAAGAAACCAATCACCAATTCTGGGTGTCTTTGTGCGTGGCCTAATGAAGGAACCAGACCGGTCAGTCATAAGCCCGAAAAAAGGTTTAAATAAAAAGTTCATAAAAAAATAGGTTAATTAACAAGACACCAATTCTGATAATTGTCTGTCCACGCTCTTGTCCCCAATCTGGTAAACCCATATGCGGGTTGGTCAGGAAAGGGTTGGTGTCAGCAATGAAATGTTTTAAATTTTAGCTTCTTATCCAGATTTGGAAATTGAACCCTATCCTTACTGTCCAGAATAAGACAAAAATCTTTTAATTTGATTTATACTTGCTTCCCCCCTTTTCTTACAGTTAATTTAGTGGCGATTGTGACCCTGGCTCGGGGAAAATGCAGCCTATCCAATTGTACCACTCGCTACCTGGTGGCCATGGCAATGGCGGATCTACTTTTCATTATCACGGAAGTCATACTGTGGAGGATCAGTTATTATTATTTCCTGGGCTCTTTCCTGGACATTACCCCAGTATGCGGTGTGATCAATGTCCTCAGTCGGGCAGCTACCGACCGTTCTGTCTGGTTCACCGTCACCTTCTCCTTTGACCGATTTTCGGCCTTTTGTTGCCAGAGACTGAAAACAAAATATTGCACTGAGAAAACTGCGGCTGGGGTTCTAGCATCAACCTGCGTTTTGCTCTGTTTAAAAAATTTCCTGTACTACTTTACACTTGAACCCCAATGGACAATTGAACACGTACCATGGTTCTTTGAGGTAAAGGCAAAATATTTCACTGAGCTTGGATGGATTGGATTTGACTGGTTTGATGCGGCTTTAACTCCACTGCTCCCATTCACTTTCATCCTGTTACTCAACGCTTTGACCGTCAGACACATTTTAGTGTCCAGTCGAGTCCGTAAGGGACTGAGGGGTCAGAGCCAGGGAGAGAATGGCAGTGACCCAGAGATGGAGAGCAGGAGGAGGTCTGTGATTTTACTCTTCACCGTCTCCGGCAGCTTCATTCTCCTGTGGTCGGTTTATGTTGTAGAATTCTTATATCATAACATCACAGGAACAGATCCCAGGGATTACAATGATTCAGAAAATATATTTGAAAATGTAGGTGACATGCTGCAGGTTTTGAACTGCTGCACCAACACATTTATTTATGGGGCGACCCAGTCCAGGTTTAGGGAGCAGTTGAAGATGGCGGTAAAATATCCGGTTACGTCAATTGTTCAATTAATTGAAAAATGAAACTGAGAGGAGGCAGAGACAAGTCCATGATTGAATTATGTATGAATATATTTTTATATGCATGAATATAAGCGGAATATACATTAGCTGAGATGGCTAAAGCCTTGGTGGGAAAGCAATTTTGAAAGGAGATCATTTGTAGAGCTAGAGAGGCAGAGAGGGGTGGGGAAGGTAGTCAAGAGTAAGACCAATGTCGGAGCAATTAAAATTGGGGATGCACATGAGGACAGAATTGGATTCGCACAGATATCCCGGAGCGCTGTGCGGCTGAAGGAGATTAAAGTGATAGGGCCATGGAGGGATTTGTAAACAAAGGAAGGGGGAGAAAATGCAATCAATGAGTTGCTTGACTGGGAGGCAATGTCGCTCACCCATAACAGAGCGAGGGGGGAATTGGACTACCTGTGCGTTACAACACGGGCAGAAGGGTTTCAGATGGCCTCCTGTTTACTTGGGTAAAATGTAGGAGCTGAGAAAGAAGCACATTAGAATAACTTAGTCTAGAGGAGGCAAAAACATGAATGAGGGTTCCCGCAGCAGATCAGCCGAAACAGGCGTAAGTTCAGGTTCCGTTAAAAGCTGGAAGTAGGCCATCTTACCCATGAAATGAATGTACAACACAGGCTCAAATGTGGTTGACTTTTAACTGCCCCCTGAAATGGCCGAGCAAGCCATTCGATTCAAGGGCAGTTGGGGAAGGGCAATGAAGGCTGACCTTGTCGGAGATGCACCGATCCCCCCATGACATTTAACATTTGGAAAATGTGAATCTGCAGTTGTGGCGAGGCTGGCTGAATCTCAGAATGCGGACAAGGAGGACGATGGGGGGCGGGGGTCAGTAGCTTAAAGCAAAATGGAATTGGATCGGGGATCGAGAACAACGGCCTCAATCTTTCCCAAAACTGGATGTGGGGTAGGGAGCATCGCAGGGGTTGGGAGAAGTGACACTGAAAGCTCCCATGTTGCCTTTGAATCGGGCCACTGAGGGGAAATGCACAGCTGAGGAATAGGATGGGGCCAAGGGGAAATCCTTGGCAGCGCCAGAGATAAGGCTCTGGCAGCAGGAGGTGAAGCAATTCCAACTGATTTGCTGGCTACCTTGAGCCTTTTCTTATTCATTCATGGGATATGGGCATCACTGACTAAGCTGGCATTTATTGCCCATCCCTAATTGCCCTTGTTCAGAGGGTCAGGAGTCACATATAGGCCCAGGCCAGATAAGGACAGAAGATTTCCTTCACTAAAGGGCATTAGTGAACCAGATGGTTTTTAGAATTTCAGACCTTCAATTCCAGGTTTTTATTTAATTCAATTCAATTTGCTACGGGGAGAATTTGAACCCAGATCCCCAGAACATTACCCTGTGTCTCTGGAATACCAGATTAGGGACAATGCCACTATGGCACCGACTCCCCCTATTAAGGCTTAGATTAAGAATAGGAAAACGTGAGAGATATCCATCCCAGCTGGATGTCAGTAAAGGGGCGTTGCGAGGACGGGTGTTAGGAGCTGCAGGCAGGTCGAGAAACCCCTAGCAACCAACCCCCAATTCCCACTAACACAGAGCCCACAAATCCCACCGAACCCCTAAATCCCTCGAACACTGAACCCATAAATCCCACTAACAGCTGGGAACCAAACCGCACTTCACTGAACCCACAAATCCCATTGAACCTCCCAGGTCCCACTAACACTGAACCCACAAATCCCACTGAACCCCTAAATCCCTCGAACACCGATCCCACTGTGCCCACAAATCCCAATGTGCATGTATGTGTGTCTGTTTGTGTTTGTGTGTCTGTTTGTGTGTGTGTGTGTCTGTTTGTGTATGTGTGTCTGTTTGTGTGTGTGTGTGTGTGAATGTGTGCCTGTTTGTGCGTATATGTGTGTCTGTTTGTGTGTGTGAATGTGTGAATGTGTGCGTGTTTGTGTGTGTGCGTGTCTGTTTGTGCCTGTGTGTGTGCATGTCTGTTTGTGTGCGTGTCTGTGTGTGTCTCCCCTGCACTTTCTTCCTCTCTGTAGCAGCAGGGAAGACCACAGGGTGCATTGGGCCTGCTCCACTGTTATGGAGAAGCCCTTTGTCTGACTGAGGCCCTTTACAATTGCAGGATGCGCTTGCATGACCATTCTGCTGCAACGAAGCCAGCACACCAGAGTTGGGAGATTTCTGGTGGTCAGCCCTGAGCCCTTACTCGCTGATCTTGGTGATGTTTATTCTGCTCTGTCAATCAGAGGCAGCGCCACATCCTGGCAGTGGCAACACCAAAAGACACTCCCTCCCTTCTCTTCCCCAACCCCCTCCCCAGATAATAACCCCCCCACAAACCCCACGGCTGTGCCTATCTTCATATCCGGACAGATCCTTAGTTGATCCAGTTTATGGAATCCTAGGTGTAAACCATCCATTTAAGAGCTTCAAACACTCTGACGTAGCTCTGGGATGCTCTCAGTTGCTGTGTTTATTCAGTAATTGAATAATTGATGCAAACGGATATGTCACCGCGTTCTTGACCTGCTCTCTGAACTTAGACTAAGTCACCCCATAAATAAATGTGTTTGTGCAGCAACTTGAGTTCACCAGCATAAACCCAACTTGCCCAAATATCTATTCAGCTTGAGCGTCACACTCTGAATCTATCCCTGCAATATTGTAATATAAGAAATCGATAACATTCATGAGCCACAGGAGTATGAAACTGCCGGAGATGGTGAAGAGTAAAATCACAGACTTCCTCCTGCTCTCTATCTCTGGGTCACTGCCATTCTCTCCCTGGCTCTAACCCCTCAGTCCTTTACGGACCTGACTGGAGACTAAAATGTGTCTTGACGGTCAGGGAGTTGAGCAGCAGGATTAAAGCGAATGGGAGCAGTGGGGTTAAAACCTTATCAAACCAGTCAAATCCAATCCACTGGGGCTCAGTAAAATAGCTTCGCTTATCCTTGCAGAACCACGGTACGTTTTTGATTAGTTTTACGTGTTCATGTATAAAGTAGAAGGGGCTGCTTTTTAAACAGAGCAGGATGCCGGCGGTTGCTAGCACCACAGCCGCAGTTTTCTCGGTGCAATATTTTATATTCAGTTTCTGGCAACAAATGGCCACAAATTGGTCAAAGCAGAAAGTGACGGTGAACCAGACAGAACAGTCGGTAGCTGCATGGCTCAGAACATGGGTAACACTGCACATAGGGGTGATACTTACGAAAGACAATGGGGAGTAATAATCATTGAGGCGCCTCAGTATGACCTCAGGTGCTATGAACAGTAGATCCGCCGTTGCCATGGCCACCAGGTAGTGAGTGGCGCAGATGGAGAGGCCGCACTTTTCCTGGGACAGGATCACAATCGCCTGTAAATTAGCTGAAAGAGACAGAAGGGGAAATAGACTGAAATTTACTGATAAGACATTGTCCTTGTCTGACCCAGACAGCAAAGTCTGAATTTTGGCCCAAATATATGTTGGGTTATGATCAGGTATGTGGTTCAGATGATAAGAAATAATAAAAAAAAAACATCCCTGACCCTAACCTGCCCACCTTCTGTTTAACAGGGTTAGAACATGGTGCATGTTTGCCATTTGAACGTTATAATAATGCTGGAAGTCCCTCCTGTTTTCCAGGATTACTGTTGCTAAGCCGGTTTCCTGGGACTTGCAACATAGGCAGTGAGAGGGAGGCACATAGAGATTCACGGAGCAGGTGAGTGCATTGCTGCAGCACTATTTAGTGCCAGCAAAGGAAAAATCACTTCACCAAACACCCCCGCCCTGTATCTGGTCACTCTCTCCTTAGCCCCCACCTATCGCTGGCCTTCTATCCGGCTTCACCTGCTCCACCCCCCCTTAAACAGTATAAATTTCATCACATTTCTACTCTTTAGCTCTGAAGAAGTCATGCGGACCCGAAACGCTAACTGTGTTTCTCTCTCTACAGATGCTGCCAGACCTGCTGAGATATCCCAGCATATTTGACTTAACATCAGGATCGTGCCGATCGGGTGTCTGTACAACGGTGACCACTAGATCAACAGGCAACGTTATCAATCACAGAGAAACAGAGATCAGTTTGGAAAGAGATGTAAACAATCTCAATGGTTGTAGCCACTTACCGGGGACGCCTATAAACGCCAGGGCTGCGTAGCACAATTTCTTAAAACTGTTAAACATCTCGAGCATTCTCTCTGCGTGAATGATCGGTTGTTTTGATCTCTGTGTTGGGCTCTGCACCTGTGCATTTCCAAGTCCTTATCTTATACCCTGCAGTATTCCCAGCTGAATGCTGACATTGCAACATCTAGCAAGTTCGATTATTTTTCTCAATCATTGGAATAAACAGACGACAACAGGGAGTTAAGTAACTGACTATGTTTCGCGCCGTTGCTCAACTGGAAGATCTGATCTCGCTCATTAACTGACACATTTTGAACGTCTCATTTCGGTTCTCTCAAAAATCAATTCTACGTTTTCAGTTGACTGGTAAATGTTCTTTTCTTTTTCACTGCTTCGGCCTCTCAGTCATTACATCCTAATTGTTCTGGTTTCTCAGGGCTGCTCTGCTGGAACTGCATGGCCTGGACCCTTTCTCCGTAACTAAAGCCATTCAGTCACTAGTCAAAGTGCAGTGGGTCCAGGGCCCACATTTCCCTTCAACTTTTGACGAGCATTTTTTCCTTTATTCATTCACGGGGATGTGGGCTTCGCTGGCCAGGCCCAGCATTTATTGCCCATCCCTAATTGCCTCCCCTCGAGAAGGTGGTGGTGAGCCGCCTTCTTGAACTGCTGTAGTCCCTTTGGTGTAGGTACACCCACAACGCTGTTAGGGAGGGAGTTCCAGGATTTTGACCCAGCGACAGTGAAGCAGTTGTGGGATGTTCATATTTGGGCTTATACAATAGGGTGGCTGTGGTGGGGATGAGACCGTTGTTCACCTCCTTGTGGAACGTGCCTTTGCAAAGAAGGTCCGGAGAGAGATGCAGTGGGTTCTGTCGAGGTTCATCCCGAGCAGTTCTGTGACACAGGACTCTGTGCTCTACGGGCTGTTCCCAGGGACACACACCGAGACAAACATCAACTGCAGCTGGAGGATCATCATCTCAGTGAAAGACACTCTTTGGTCTGCCTGAAACTTCTTGGTCTTCCAGCGTAAAGAGTTGTCCCCGACCGAATGTTGCAGACTGGCACATTCCAAGGTCCAGGACTAGGTGCTGAGGGACGCACTAAAGCTGGGGGCAGCCGCTGCAAAGGCGCAATGGGAAAAGGTCGCTGTCTAAGACCTTTCTGCCACAGTGCACCGAGGGGCTGGGAATTGTATAGAGCCCCTCTGGCTGTACAGCTCACAATGAATGTCTGCATTGAATACTAATTGTATTATAATTGTATTGAAGCACCTCAGAGTGCAACACGATGTATGTCGATAACTCCAATCCCATTGCACTGTCCGACTGTCTGTAATGACCATATTGAAATGACTGTAATATTCATTGATTGTATTGAAGCACCTCGTGACCCATGTGTAAAAGTTGAATCTGATTGTACTTTTTGTGATGGCGATTTTGAAATGCTCGTTCAGATGTTTTATGAATCAAGTTTATGTTTCCAAAAACAAAAAGATTGGGGCTATAAAATAATAGTTACGGGCGAACTTGTGTAAGTTCGGGCTACTTACAAACCTGAGGAAATAGCCTCATCTACTTGTAACTCACATCAATGACGTGCGAGAGGGAGGAGTGGGTGGTGGATCCTTCCTGGACACCACAAAGGTGAAGCGGGAAAGGAAGCTGTGAGGGGGAAGTCAATGGGGCTGCAAAACGATACGTGCAGGTTAAATGAATGGGTGGGAGATGGCAGGTAGACCTAACGTTAGGAAATATGAGCTATTCAGTTTGGCAGGGAGAATAAAACAAGGATTATGGGCAGAATATCCTCGTCGGTGTGCAGGGGACGGGCCTGACCGGCCGACGGGTAAAACGACACACCATGAGGCTGTGCGTCCGCCAAACTGTCAAGGGCCTATTGAGGCCACAAAAAACTCAGTCCCTCCCTTATACCCCTCCCGAGCGCTGGACCTTCCTCCACATATCCAAACCTCTCCCACTCTCGAGCAATTGCGTCCCCACAGCCATCCCTGCACCTGCAACGCCCTCCAGCAGACTCGCACTCTGCATCTCTGTAACCGAACCCAGCCTTACACACCCCACTATCTTTGCAAACTCCCGAAATTCTCCCTATCGCTGGTGATAGAACCCACGGTTCACAGGAACAGCAGGAGAGTGTGTGCCAGCTGCTGCCTGAACAGACAAATTGCTGAATTTCCTGTTGGCTGCACTAACCCTGGTGACAAAACATATATTTCATGGGCCAGAAAGAACCAACATCTTGCCAACCCATCAGCATATCCTATTTCTTTCTCCCTCCTACGTTTATATAGCTTCCCCTCAAACAGATCCACAATATTCGAATTAAACACTCTCAGAGAGACTGGGGGACAAAGGGACAGAGAGAGACTGGGGAACAGAGAGAGAGAGAGATTGGAGGACAGAGAGAGAGGGAGATGGGGAGAGAGAGAGAAGACAGGGAGAGACTGAGAGCGGGAGAGACCGGGGGAGAGAGTGTGAGAGACGGGGAGAGAAAGAGAAATGGGTGAGAGAGAGAGACTGGGGGAGTAAGAGAGAGAGAGACAGGGGTGGAGAGAGACTGGGGGAGTAAGAGAGAGAGACGGGGGTGGAGAGAGACTGGGGGACAGAGAGAGAGAGACTGGGAGAGAGATGGGGGGAGAGAAAGAGGGAGAGACGGGGAGAGAGGGAAAGAGAGCCTTGGGGAGAGAGTGTGAGAGACTGGGGGAGAGAAAGAGAGAAACTGGGGTGAGAGAGAGACTGGGGGAAAGAGAGAGAGAGATTGGGGGAGAGAGAGCAGGAGGGACTGGGGGGGAGAGAGAGCACGAAAGGGACTGAGGGAGAGAGAAAGAGACTGCGGGAGAGAGATGGAGAGACTGGGGGAGAGAGGGAGTGAGAGATTGGAATAGAGAGAGAGATTGGGGGAAAGAGAGAAAAAGGCATTGGGGGAAAGAGAGACTGGGGAGATAGATACAGGGGGAGAGAGATGGGGAGAGAGAGAGTCTGGGGGAAAGAGAGAGAGGGGGAGAGAGAGTGAGGGACTGGTGGTGAGAGAGAGAGAGAAACTGGGGAGAGAAAGAGAGAGAGACTGGGGGAAAGAGAGCGAGAGGGACTGCGGGGGAGAGAGAGAGAGACTGGTTAGAGAGAGAGAGAGAGAGACTGGGAGAGAGAGAATTGGGGAGAGAGAAAGAGACCGGGGGAGAGAAGGAGGGACGGGGAGAGAGAGAAACTGAGAGAGACCGGGGGAGAGAGAGAGAGACTGACACTGGGGGAAGAGAGAGAGAGAGAGACAGCCTGGGGGAGAGAGAGAGGGAGAGATTTGAATAGAGAGAGAGAGAGATAGACTGGGGAGAGAGACTGGGGAAGAGAGAGAGACTGGGGGGATGAGTGAGAGAGATTTGGGGAGAGGAAGAGAGAGAGACTGGGGGAGTGGGGGTGGGAGAGAGAGGGGGAGAGAGAACTGGGGGATAGAGAGACCAAGGCTGGAGGAGAGGGAGAGATAGACTGGGGGAGAGAGAGAGACTGGGAGAGAGAGAGAGAGACACTGTGGGAGGGAGAAAAAGAGAGACTGTGGGGGGGAGAGAGAGACTGGGGGGGAGAGAGCGAGAGAGACTGTGGGAGGAAGAATAAGAGAGACTGGGGGAGAGACAGAGAGAGAGACTGGGGGAGAGAGAGAGAGGGAGAGACTAGAATAGAGAGAGAGAGACTGGGGAGAAAGAGAGAGAGACTGAGGGAAAGAGAGAGAGAGCAAGGGGAAAGAGACTGGGAGAGGGGGTGAGATACTGGGGGAGAGAATGAGAGAGACTGGGGGTGAGTAAGAGGGAGAGAGAAATTGGGGAGAGAGAGAGAGATTGACTTGGGGAGAGGGAGAGAGAGAGACGAGGGAGAGAGAGAGAGAAGGAAAGAGAACTGGGGGAGAGAGAGACAGAGGCTGGAGGAGAGAGGGATGGACTGAGGGAGAGAGAGAGAGACTGGGTAGAGAAAGAGAGAGAGATTGGGGGGGAGAGAGAGAGAGACTGGGGGAGAGAGAGAGAGAGACTGGTGGAGAGAGAAAGACTGGGGGACAGAGAGAGAGACTGGGGGACAGAGAGAGAGACTGGGGGACAGAGAGAGAGAGAGAGACTGGGGGACAGAGAGAGGGGGACTTGGAAAGAGGGAGAGAGAGAGAGAGATGGGGGAGAGAGAGAGACTGGGGGAGAGAGAGAGACTGAGAAAGGAGAGAGAGAGACTTGGGGAGAGAGTGTGAGAGACTGGGGGAGAGAAAGAGAGAAACTGGGGTGAGAGAGAGACTGGGGGAGTAAGAGAGAGAGACTGGGCTGGAGAGAGAGATAGACTGGGGGAGAGAGAGAGCGAGAGGGACTGGGGGGAGAGAGAGAGCGAGAGGGACTGGGGGAGAGAGTGTGAGAGGCTGGGGAGAGAGAGAGAGATGGGGGGAGAGAAAGAGACTGGGGAGAGAGAGAGAGAGACTGGGGGAGTAAGAGAGAGAGAGAGACTGGGCTGGAGAGAGAGAGAGAGACTGGGGAGAGAGAGAGAGATGCAGGGAGAGAAAGAGAGACTGGGGAGAGAGAAAGAGAGACTGGGGCGAGAGAGAGAGAGGCTGAGAGAGGGAGAGACTGGGGGAGAGAGGGAAAGAGAGAGACTTGGGAGAAAGTGTGAGAGACTGGGCGAGAGAAAGAGAGAAACTGGGGTGAGAGAGAGATTGGAGGAGTAAGAGAGAGAGAGAGACTGGGGTGGAGAGAGAGAGAGACTGGGGGAAAGAGAGAGAGAGACTGGGGGAAAGAGAGAGAGAGACTGGGGGAAGAGAGAGAGACTGGGGGAAAGAGAGAGAGAGAGATTGGGGAGAGAGAGAGCAGGATGGACTGGGAGAGAGAGAGAGAGAAAGAGACTGCGAGAGAGAGAGAGACTGGGGAGAGAGGGAGGGAGAGACTGGAATAGAGAGAGAGAGAGACACAGACTGGGGGAGAGAAAGAGGGTGATTGGGGGAAAGAGAGAGAAAAAGGCCTTGGGGGAAAGAGAGAGAGAGACTGGGGAGATAGAGAGATACAGGGGGAGAGATTGAGAGATGGGGAGAGAGAGAGTCTGGGGGAAGAGAGAGAGGGGGAAAGAGAAATAGTCTGGGGGAGAGAGAGAGAGAGACTGGAGTGGTGAGAGAGAGAGAGAAACTGGGAAGAGAGAGAGAGAGAGACTGGGGGAAAGAGAGAGAGAGAGACTGGGGGAGAGAGAGAGCGAGAGGGACTGGGGGTGAGAGAGGGAGAGACAGAGAGAGAGAGACTGAGGGAGAGAGAGAGAGAGAGAGAGCAAGGGGAGAGAGAGAGTTAGACAGTGAGAGAGAGAGACTGGGAGAGGGGAGAGAAAGAGAGCGAGATTGGGGGTGAGTAAGAGAGAGAGGGAGAGTGACAGGGGAGAGAGAGAGACTTGGGGAGAGGGAGAGAGAGCGACAGGGGGGGAGAGAGAAGGAAAGAGCTGGGGGAGAGAGAGAGAGACTGGGTAGAGAAAGAGAGAGAGATTGGGGGGGAGAGAGAGAGACTGGGAGAGAGAGAGAGAGAATGGGGGAGAGAGAAAGAGAGAGGGGGAGACTGGGGGAGAGAGGGAGGGACGGGGAGAGAGAGAGACTGAGAGAGAAAGAGAGAGACCGGGGAGAGAGAGACTGACACTGGGGGAGAGAGAGAGAGAGAAAGACACTGGAAGAGAGAGAGAGAGAGACTGGGGGAGAGAGAGAGGGAGAGATTTGAATAGAGAGAGAGAGACTGGGGGGGAGAGAGAGACTGGGGGAGGGGGAGAGAGACTGGGGAAGAGAGAGAGAGAGACTGGGGGAGTGGGGGTGGGAGAGAGAGGGGGAGAGAGAACTGGGGGATAGAGAGACCAAGTCTGGAGGAGAGGGAGAGATAGACTGGGGAGAGAGAGAGAGAGACTGGAGGAGAGAGAGAGACTGGGGAGAGAGAGAGAGAGAGAGACTGGGGCAGAGAGAGAGAGAGAGACACTGTGGGAGGGAGAAAAAGAGAGACGGGGAGAGAGAGAGAGAGAGACTGGGGGGGAGAGAGGGAGAGAGATTGTGGGAGGGAGAATAAGAGAGACTGGGGGAGGGAGAGACTGGAATAGAGAGAGAGAGAGACTGGGGAGAAAGAGAGAGACTGAGGGAGAGAGAGAGCAAGGGGAGAGAGAGAGTTAGACAGGGATTGAGAGAGACTGGGAGAGGGGGTGAGAGACTGAGGGAGAGAGAGAGAGAGAGACTGGGTGTGAGTAAGAGAGAGAGAGAGAGAAACTGAGGAGAGAGAGAGAGATTGACTTGGGGAGAGGGAGAGAGAGAGACTGGGGGAGAGAGAGAGAAGGAAAGAGAACTGGGGGAGAGAAAGACAGAGGCTAGGGGAGAGAGAGATGGACTGGGGGAGAGAGAGAGACTGGGTAGAGAAAGAGAGAGAGATTGGGGGGTAGAGAGAGAGAGACTGGGGGAGAGAGAGAGACTGGGGGAGATAGAAAGAGACTGGGTGAGAGAGAGAGCACTGGGGGACAGAGAGACAGAGAGAGAGACTGGGGGACAGAGAGAGAGAGAGACTGGGGGAGAGAGAGAGGGGGACTTGGGGAAAGAGGGAGAGAGAGAGAGATGGGGGGAGAGAGAGAGAGACTGTGGAGAGAGAGAGAGACTGGGAGAGAGAGAGAGAGACTGAGAAAGGGAGAGACTGAGAGCAGGAGAGACTGAGGGAGAGAGAGAGACTTGGGGAGAGAGTGTGAGAGACTGGGGGAGAGCAAGATGGAAACTGGGGGGAGAGAGAGAGACTGGGGGAGTAAGAAAGAGAGAGAGACTGCGGTGGAGAGAGAGAGAGACTGGAGGGTGGAGCAAGAGGGAGAGAGACTGGGGGAGAGAAAGAGAGAAACTGGGGCAGAGAGAGAGAGAGAGAGAGAGACTGTGGGAGGGAGAAAGAGAGAGACTGGGGAGAGAGAGACTGGGGGAGAGAGAGAGGGAGAGAATGGAATAGAGAGAGAGAGAGACTGGGGAGAAAGACAGAGAGACTGAGGGAGAGAGAGAGCAAGGGGAGAGAGAGAGTTAGACGGTGAGAGAGAGAGACTGGGAGAGGGGGAGAGAGACTGAGGGAGAGAAAGAGAGTGAGACTGGGGGTGAGTAAGAGAGAGAGGGAGAGAGACTTGGGGAGAGGGAGAGAGAGGAGAGATTGACTTGGGGAGAGGGAGAGAGAGAGACTGGGGGAGAGAGAGAGAAGGAAAGAGAACTGGGGGAGAGAGAGACTGAGGCTGGAGGAGAGAGAGAGTGGGTAGAGAAAGAGAGAGAGATTGGGGGGAGATAGAGAGAGAGAGACTGGGGAGAGAGAGAGAGAGACTGGGGGAGAGAGAGAGAGACTGGGGGAGAGTGAGAGAGACTGGGGGACAGAGAGAGGAGACTGGGCGAGAGAGAGAGAGAGAGGATGGGGGGAGAGAGAGAGAGAGACTGGGGAGAGAGAGGGAGACTGGGGCGAGAAAGAGAGGCTGAGAGAGGGAAAGACTGGGGGAGAGAGGTAAAGTGAGAGACTTGGGGAGAGAGTGTGAGAGACTGGGTGAGAGAAAGAGAGAAACGGGTGAGAGAGAGAGACTGGAGGAAAGAGAGAGAGGGAGACTGGGGGAAAGAGAGAGAGAGAGATTGGGGAGAGAGAGAAAGAGAGACTGGGGGACAGAGAGAGAGAGAGAGACTGGGGGACAGAGAGAGAGAGAGAGAGAGAGACTGGGTAAAGAAAGAGAGAGTGATTGGGGGGAGAGAGAGAGAGACTGGGGGACAGAGAGAGAGAGACTGTGGGACAGAGAGAGAGAGAGACTGGGGAGAGAGAGAGACTGGGGGGAAAGAGAGAGAGAGAGATTGGGGGAGAGAGAGAGCACTAAAGGGACTGAGGGAGAGAGAGAGAGAGAGACTGAGAGAGAGAGAGAGAGAGACTGGGGGAGAGATAGAGATTGGGGGAAATAGAGAGAAAAAGGCATTGGGGGACAGAGAGAGAGAGATTGGGGAGAGAGAGAGTAGAAAGAGAGAGAGAGAGATTGGGGAGAGAGAGAGCGAGAGAGACTGGGGACAGAGAGAGAGAGACTGGGTAGAGAAAGAGAGAGAGATTGGGGGGAGAGAGAGAGAGAGAGAGAGAGAGAAAGACTGGGGGAGAGAGAGAGAGAGACCTGGGAGAGAGAGAGAGACTGGGGGAGAGAGAGAGAGAGACTGGGGGAGAGAGAGAGAGACTGGAGGACAGAGAGAGAGTGAGAGACTGGGGGACAGAGAGAGAGAGAGAGACTGGGTAGAGAAAGAGAGAGAGATTGGGGGGAGACAGAGAGAGAGAAAGACTGGGGGAGAGAGAGAGACTTGGGGAGAGAGAGAGAGACTGGGGGAGAGAGAGAGAGACTGGGGAGAGAGAGAGAGAGACTGGGGGACAGAGAGAGAGACTGGGGGACAGAGAGAGAGAGACTGGGGGAGAGAGAGAGAGAGACTGGGGGAGAGAGAGAGAAACTGGGGAGAGAGAGAGAGATACTGGGGGACAGAGAGAGAGAGACTGGGGAAGACAGAGAGAGACTGGGAGAGAGAGAGAGACTGGGGGAGAGAGAGAGAGAGACTGGGGGACAGAGAGAGGAGACTGGGCGAGAGAGAGAGAGAGAGATGGGGGAGAGAAAGAGAGAGACTGGGGAGAGAGAGGGAGACTGGGGCGAGAAAGAGAGGCTGAGAGAGGGAAAGACTGGGGGAGAGAGGTAAAGTGAGAGACTTGGGGAGAGAGTGTGAGAGACTGGGTGAGAGAAAGAGAGAAACTGGGGTGAGAGAGAGAGACTGGAGGAAAGAGAGAGAGGGAGACTGGGGGAAAGAGAGAGAGAGCGATTGGGGGAGAGAGAGAGAGAGAGAAAGAGAGACTGGGGGACAGAGAGTGAGAGACTGGGGGACAGAGAGAGAGAGACTGGGTAAAGAAAGAGAGAGTGATTGGGGGGAGAGAGGGACTGGGGGGGAGAGAGGGGAGAGAGAGAGAGAGAGAGAGACTGGGGGAGAGAGAGAGACTGGGGGACAGAGAGAGAGAGAGACTGGGGGACAGAGAGAGAGAGAGAGATTGGGGAGAGAGAGAGTGGAAAGAGAGAGCGAGATTGGGGGAGAGAGAGAGTGAGAGAGACTGGGGACAGATAGAGAGAGAGACTGGGTAGAGAAAGAGAGAGAGATTGGGGGGGGGAGAGAGAGAGAGAGAAAGACTGGGGGACAGAGAGAGAGAGACTTGGGGAGAGAGAGAGAGAGACTGGGGGAGAGAGAGAGAGAGACTGTGGGAGAGAGAGAGAGAGAGACTGGGGGAGAGAGAGAGAGACTGGAGGACAGAGAGAGAGTGAGAGACTGGGGACGGAGAGAGAGAGACTGGGCAGAGAAAGAGAGAGAGATTGGGGGCAGAGAGAGAGAGAGAAAGACTGGGGGAGAAAGAGAGACTTGGGGAGAGAGAGAGAGACTGGGGGAGAGAGAGAGAGACTGGGGGAGAGAGAGAGAGAGAGAGACTGGGGACAGAGAGAGAGAGACTGGGGAAGACAGAGAGAGACTGGGAGAGAGAGAGAGACTGGGGGAGAGAGAGAGAGACTTGGGGAGAGAGAGAGAGAGACTGGGGGTCAGAGAGAGAGAGAGAGACTGGGAGAGAGAGAGATGGGGGAGAGAATGAGAGACTGGGGAGAGAGAGAGAGACTGGGGCGAGAGAGAGAGAGAGAGATGGGGGAGAGAATGAGAGACTGGGGAGAGAGAGAGAGACTGGGGCGAGAGAGAAAGGCTGAGAGAGGGAGAGACTGGGGGAGAGAGGGAAAGAGAGAGACTTGGGGAGAGAGTGCGAGAGACTGGGAGAGAGAAAGAGAGAAACTGGGGTGAGAGAGAGAGACTGGAGGAGTAAGAGAGATAGAGAGGCTGGGGTGGAGAGAGAGAGAGAGACTGGGTGAAAGAGCGAGAGAGAGACTGAGGGAAAGAGAGAGAAAGACTGGGGAAAGAGAGAGAGACTGGGGGAAGGAGAGAGAGAGCGAGAGGGACTGGTGGAGAGAGAGTGCACGAGAGAGGCTGGGGAGAGAGAGAGAGAAACAGACTGGGAGGGAGAGAGAGAGAGTGAGACTGGGGGAGAGAGCGAGGGAGAGACTGGAATAGAGAGAGAGAGAGAGACTGAGGGAGAGATAGAGAGAGATTGGGGGAAAGAGAGAGAAAAAGGCATTGGGGAAAGAGAGAGAGAGACTGGGGAGATAGAGAGATACTGGGGAAGAGAGAGAGAGACTGGGGGACAGAGAGGGAGAGACTGGGGAAGACAGAGAGACTGGGGGAGAGAGAGAGAGACTTGGGGAGAGAGAGAGAGAGACTGGGGGACAGAGAGAGAGAGACTGGGAGAGAGAAAGAGAGAGAGAGAAATGGGGGAGAGAAAGAGAGTCTGGGCAGAGAGAGAGAGACTGAGAGAGGGAGAGACTGGGGGAGAGAGGGAAAGAGAGAGACTTGGGGAGAGAGTGTGAGAGACTGGGTGAGAGAAAGAGAGAAACTGGGGTGAGAGAGAGAGACTGGAGGAGTAAGTGAGAGAGAGAGGCTGGGGTGGAGAGAGAGAGACACTGGGTGAAAGAGCGAGAGAGAGAGACTGGGGGAAAGAGAGAGAGAGACTGGGGAAAGAGAGAGAGAGAGAGACCGGGGGAAGAGAGAGGACTAGGGGAAGGAGAGAGAGAGCGAGAGGGACTGGTGGAGAGAGAGCGCACGAGAGAGACTGGGGAGAGAGAGAGAGAAAGAGACTGGGGGAGAGAGAGAGTGAGAGAGAGAGACTGAGGGAGAGAGGGAGGGAGAGACTGGAATAGAGAGAGAGACTGAGGGAGAGATAGAGAGAGATTGGGGGAAAGAGAGAGAAAAAGGCATTGGGGGAAAGAGAGAGAGAGATTGGGGAGAGAGGGAGTGACTGGGGAAGAGAGAGAGAGAGAGAAAGAAAGAGATGAGGAAGAGAGAGAGAGTCTGGGGGAAAGAGAGAGAGGGAGGGAAAGAGAGAGAGAGAGTCTGGGGGAAAGAGAGAGAGAGTGAGAGACTGGGTGGTGAGAGAGAGAGAGAAAATGGGGAGAGAGAGAGAGACTGGGGGAGAGGGAGAGAGAGCAAGGGGAGAGAGAGAGTTAGACGGTGAGAGAGAGACTGGGAGAGGGGGAGAGAGACTGGGGGAGAGAAAGAGAGAGAGATTGCGGGTGAGTAAGAGAGAGAGGGAGAGTGACAGGGGAGAGAGAGAGACTTGGGGAGAGGGGAGAGAGAGAGACAGGGGAGAGAGAGAGAGAAGGAAAGAGAGCTGGGGGTAGAGAGAGACCGAGGCTGGAGGGAGAGAGAGAGATAGACTGGGGGGGGGAGGAGAGAGAGAGAGAGAGACTGGGGGAGAGAGAGAGAGAGAGACTGGGGGACAGAGAGCGAGATTGGGGGGAGAGAGAGAGAGACTTGGGGACAGAGAGAGAGAGAGAGAGACTGGGTAGAGAAAGAGAGAGAGATTGGGGGAGAGAGAGAGAGAGAGAGACTGGGGGAGAGAGAGAGAGAGACTGGGGGACTGAGAGAGAGAGAGACTGGGGGAGAGAGAGATTGGGGGAGAGAGAGAGAGACTGGGGGACTGAGAGAGAGAGAGACTGGGGGAGAGAGAGACTGGGGGGGAGAGAGAGAGAGAGAGAGAGACTGGGGGACAGAGAGAGAGAGACTGGGAAAGAGAGAGAGAGAGATGGGGGAGAGAAAGAGAGACTGGGGAGAGAGAAACTGGGGTGAGAGAGAGAGACTGGGGAGTAAGAGAGAGAGAGACTGGGGTGGAGAGTGAGAGAGAGACTGGGGGAAAGAGAGAGAGAGAATGGGCGAAAGAGAGAGAGAGACTGGGGAAAGAGAGAGAGAGATTGGGGGAGAAGAGAGAGAGAGAGATGGGGAGAGAGAGAGCGAGAGGGACTGGGGGAGAGAGGAGAGAGCGAGAGGGACTGGGGGAGAGAGATAGAGAGAGAGAGAAACTGGGAGAGAGATAGAGAGATAGAGACTGGGGGAGAGAGAGAAAGAGACTGGGGAGAGAGAGAGAGAGAGAGAGAGAGAGACTGGGAGAGAGAGAGAGATAGAGACTGGGGGAGAGAGAGAGAGAAACTGGGGGTAAGTGAGAGAGAGAAAGGAAGAGTGACGGGGGAGAAAGAGAGGGAGAGAGAAACTGGGGGAGAGAGAGACCAATTCTGGAGCAGAGAGAGAGATAGACTGGGGGAGAGTGAGAGACTGGGGGAGAGAGAGATGGGGGAGAAAAGAGAGAGAGACTGGGGGCGAGAGACAGAGACTGAGAGAGAGAGAGACTGAGAGAGGGAGAGACTGGGGAGAGAGGGAAAAAGAGAGACTTGGGGAGAGAGTGTGAGAGACTGGGGGAGAGAAAGAGAGAAACTGGGGAGAGAGAGAGAGACTGGGGGAGTAAGAGAGAGAGAGAGACTGGGGTGGGGAGAGAGAGAGAGACTGGGGAGAGAGAGAGAGAGAGACTAGGGGAAAGAGAGAGAGACTGGGGGAAAGAGAGAGAGAGACTGGGAGAGAGAGAGAGAGAGACAGACTGTGCGAGAGATAGAGTGAGATTGGGGAAAGAGTGAGAAAAAGCATTGGGGGAAAGAGACAGTGTCTGGGGAGATAGAGAGATACTGGGGGAGAGAGGAGAGAGAGAGAGAGAGATGGGGAGAGAGAGAGAGTCTGGGGGAAAGAGAGAGAGTCTAGAGAGACTGGGGGAGAGAGAGAGAGACTGGGGGACTGAGAGAGAGAGAGAGAGACTGGGGGACTGAGAGAGAGAGAGACTGGGGGAGAGAGAGACTGGGGGAGAGAGAGAGAGAGACTGGGGGACAGAGAGAGAGAGAGACTGGGAAAGAGAGAGAGATGGGGGAGAGAAAGAGAGACTGGGGAGAGAGAGACTGGGGGAGAGAGAGAGAGACTGAGAGAGGGAGAGGCTGGGGGAAAGAGGGACAGAGAGAGACTTGGGGAGAGAGTGAGAGACTGGGGGAGAGAAAGAGAGAAACTGGGGTGAGAGAGAGAGACTGGGGGAGTAAGAGAGAGAGAGAGACTGGGGTGGGGAGAGAGAGAGACTGGGGAGAGAGAGAGCGAGAGAGGGACTGGGGTAGAGAGAGAGAGAGAGAGAGACAGACTGGGCGAGAGATAGAGTGAGATTGGGGGAAAGAGTGAGAAAAAGGCATTGGGGGAAAGAGAGAGAGTGTCTGGGGAGATAGAGAGATACTGGGGGAGAGAGGGAGAGAGAGAGAGAGAGAGAGAGATGGGGAGAGAGAGAGAGAGTCTGGGGGAAAGAGAGAGAGTTTTGGGGAAAGAGAGAGAGAGAGAGACTGGGGAGAGAGAGTGAGAGAGAGACTGGTGGAGCGAGAGAGAGAGAGAGAGAGAGAGAGACAAGGGGAGAGAGAGAGTTAGATGGGGAGAGAGAGAGACAGGCAGAGGGGGAGAGACTGGGGGAGAGAGAGAGAGAGACTGGGGTGAGTGAGAGAGAGAAAGGAAGAGTGACGGGGGAGAGAGAGAGGGAGAGAGAACTGGGGGAGTGAGAGACCAATTCTGGAGCAGAGAGAGAGATAGACTGGGGGAGAAAGAGAGACTGGGGGAGAGAGAGAGAGAGAGAGCAAGGGGAGAGAGAGAGTTAGACGGGGAGAGAGACTGGGAGAGGGGGTCAGAGACTGGGGAGAGAGAGAGAGAGACTGGGGGAGAGGGATAGAGACTGGGAGAGAGAGAGACCGAGGCTGGAGGAGAGAGAGAGGTAGGCTGGGAGAGAGAGAGAGAGAGAGACTGGGGGTGGAGGGGGGAGAGAGAGAGAGACTGGGAGGGGGGGAGAGAGAGAGAGACTGGGGGAGTGAGAGAGAGAGACTGGGGGAGTGAGAGAGAGAGACTGGGGGAGAGAGAGACCGAGGCTGGAGGAGAGAGAGAGGTAGGCTGGGGGAGAGAGAGAGACTGCGGAGAGAAAGAGAGAGAGATTGCAGGGGGAGAGAGAGAGAGACTGGGGAGAGAGAGAGAGACTGCGGAGAGAGAGAGAGACGAGGGGAGAGAGAGAGAGAGACTGGGGGAGTGAGAGAGAGAGACTGGGGGTGAGTAAGAGAGAGAGGGAGAGTGACAGGGGGGAGAGAGAGAGAGAGAGAGACTGGCGGAGAGAGAGAGGGAGAGAGAATGGGGGAGAGAGAGAGAGAGAGACGAGGGGAGAGAGAGAGAGAGACTGGGGGAGTGAGAGAGAGAGACTGGGGGTGAGTAAGAGAGAGAGGGAGAGTGACAGGGGGGAGAGAGAGAGAGAGAGAGACTGGCGGAGAGAGAGAGGGAGAGAGAATGGGGGAGAGAGAGAGAGAGACCGGGCAAAGAGAGAGAGAGAGATTGGGGGAGAGAGAGAGCATGAGAGGGACTTGGGGGGTGGGGGGGGGGGGAGAGAGAGAGAGAGAGACAGACTGAGGGAGAGATAGAGAGAGATTGGGGGAAAGAGGGAGAAAAGGGCATTGGGGGAAAGAGAGAGAGAGTCTGGGGAGATAGAGAGATACTGGGGAGAGAGGGAGAGAGAGAGAGAGAGATGGGGGAGAGAGAGAGTTAGACGGGGAGAGAGACTGGCAGAGGGGGAGAGAGACTGGGGGAGAGAGAGAGAGAGACTGGGGGTGAGTGAGAGAGAGAAAGGAAGAGTGACGGGGGAGAGAGAGAGGGAGAGAGAACTGGGGGAGTGAGAGACCAATTCTGGAGCAGAGAGAGAGATAGACTGGGGGAGAAAGAGAGAGAGAGAGATTGGGGGAAAGAGATAGTCTGGGGGAGAGAGTGAGACTGGGGGAGAGAGAGAGACTGTGGGGGGGAGAGAGAGTTAGATGGGGAGAGAGAGACTGGGAGAGGGGGACAGAGACTGGGGGAGAGAGAGAGAGAGACTCTCTCTCTCATCATAGCCCTGTATCATTCCCACACTGATTCCACTGTCTCTCTCTCACATCATACCCTGTATCAATCCCAAACACATTCCACTGTGTCTCTCTCTTATCAAAGCCCTGTATCAATCCCAGACTCATTCCACTTTTTCTCTCTCTCATCATCGACCTGTATCAATCCCAGACTCATTCCTCTGTCTCTCTCTCATCATAGACCTGTATCATTCCCAGACTCATTCCTCTGTCTCTCTCTCATCAGAGCCCTGTATCAATCCCAAACTCATTCCACTGTCTCTCTCATCATAGTGCTGTATCAATCCCAGACTGATTCCACTGTCACTCCCTTTCTCCTCATAGCCCTGTCTCAGTCCCTTACTAATTCCACTGTGTCTCACTCTCATCATAGCCCTGTATCAATCCCAGACTCATTCCATTGTCACTCTATCTCATCATAGACCTGTATCAAAACCAAACTCATTCCACTGTGTCTCTCTCATCATACTCCTGTATCAATCAGAGACTCAATCCACTGTCACTCTCTCTCAACAATCCCTTGTATCAATCCCTGACTCATTCCACTGTCTCTCTCTCTCAACAATCCCTTGTATCAATCCCTGACTCATTCCACTGTCTCTCTCTCACATCATACCCTGTATCAATCCCAGATTCATTCTACTGTCACTCTCACTCTCTCATCATAGCCCTGTGTCAGTCCCAAACTCATTCCACTGTGTCTCTCTCTCATCAAAGCCCTGTATCAATCCCAGACTCATTCCACTTTTTCTCTCTCTCATCATAAATCTGTATCAATCCCAGACTCATTCCACTGTCACTCTCTATCTCATCCTAGACCTGGATCAATCCCGGAGTCATTCCACTGTCACTCTCTCTCAACAAACCCCTGTATCAATCCCAGGCTCATTCCACTCTCTCGCTCTCCCTCTCTCTCTCTCTCTCTCATCATTGCCTTGTAATAATCCTAAACTCATTCCACTGTCTCCCTCTGTCATCAACAATCTGTATCAATCCCAGACTCGTTCCACTGTCTTTCTCTCTCTCTCTCATCATAGCACTGTATCAATCCCAAACTCATTTCACTGTGTCTCTCTCTCATCATAGCCTTGTATCAATCCCAGACTCATTCCACTGTCTCTGTTACTTGCTCATCATAGCCCCGTATCAATCCCAGATTCATTCCACTGTCTCTCTCTCTCCCTCTCATCATAGCCCTGTATGAATCCCAAACTCATTCCACTGTGTCTCTCTCTCTCATCATAGCCTTATATCAATCCCTGACTCATTCCACTATCTTTCTCTCTCTCTCTCATCATAGCCCTGTATCAATCCCAGACTCATTCCACTGTGTCTCTCTCTCATCAAAGCCCTATATCAATCCCAGACTCATTCCACTGTGTCTCTCTCTCATCATAGACTTGTATCAATCCCAGACCTATTCCACTGTCTCTCACACTCTCTCTCATCATAGCCCTGTATCAATCCCTGGCTCATTCCACTGTGTCTCTCGCTCATCATAGACCTGTATCAATTCCAGACTCATTCCACCTTCTCTCTCTCTCATCATAGACCTGTATCAATCCCAGACTCATTCCACTGTCTCCCTCTCTCCCATCATAGCCCTGTGTCAATCCCAGACTCATTACACTGTGTCTCTTTCATCAGAGCCCTGTATGAATCCCAGACTCATTCCACTGTGTTCTCTCATCATACTCCTGTATCAATCCCAGACTCATTCCACTGTCACTCTCTATCTCATCCTAGACCTGGATTAATCCCGGAGTCATTCCACTGTCACTCTTTCTCAACAAACCTCTGTATCAATCCCAGGCTCATTCAATTTTCTCTCTCTCTCATCATAGCCCTGTATCAATCCCAGACTCATTCCACTGTGTCTCTCTCTGATCATAGATCTGTATCAATACCAGACTCATTCCACTGTGTGTCTCTCTCTCTCATCATAGCCTTGTATCAATCCCAGACTCATTCCACTGTCACTCTCTATCTCATCATAGTGCTGTATCAATCCCAAACTCATTCCACAGTGTCTCTATCAACATACCCCCGTATCAATCCCAGACTCATACCACTGTGTCTCGCTCTCATCATAGCCCTGTGTCAATCCCATACTCATTCCACCTAGTCTCTCTCTCATCAAAGCCCTATATCAATCCCAGACTCATTCCACTTTCTCTCTCTATCATCATAGCCCTGTATCAATCCCTGACTCATTCCACTATGTCTCTCTCTCATCATAGGCCTGTATCATTCTGAGACTCATTACACTTTCTCTCTCTCTCATCATAGCCCTGTATCAATCACAGACTCATTCCACTGTCTCTCTCTCTCTCTCTCTCATCATAGCCCTGTATCAAACCCAGACTCATTCCACTGTGTCTCTCACTCATCATAGCCCTGAGTCAATCCCAGACCTATTGCACTATCTCTCTCTCTCTCTCTCTTTCTCTCTCATCATAGCCCTGTATGAATCCCAGACTCATTCCACTGTGTCTCTCGCTCATCATAGACCTGTATCAATCCCGGACTCATTGCACAGTTTCTCTCTCTCATCATAGCCCTGTATCAATCCCAAACTCATTCTACTTTCTCTCTTTCTCATCATAGCCATGTATCAATCCCTGACTCATTCCGCTGTCTCTCTCTCTGTCACCCTCTCATCGTAGCCCTGTATCAATCCCAGAGTCATTTCACTGTGTCTCTCTCTCATCATAGCCTTGTATCAATCCATGACTCATTCCACTGTCTCTCATCGTAGCTCCGTATCAATCCTATACTCATTCCACTGTGTCTCTCTCTCTCTCTCATCATAGCCCTGTATCATTCCCACACTGATTCCACTGTCTCGCTCTCACATCATACCCTGTATCAATCCCAGATTAATTGTACTGTCACTCTCTCTCTCATCATTGCCCTGTGTCAATCCCAAACACATTCCACTGTGCCTCTCTCTTATCAAAGCCCTGTATCAATCCCAGACTCATTCCACTTTTTATCTCTCTCATCATCGACCTGTATCAATCCCAGGCTCATTCAAATTTCTCTCTCTGTCATCATAGCCCTGTATCCATCCCAAACTCATTCCACTGAGTCTCTCTCTCATCATCGACCTGTATCAATCCCAGACTCATTCCACTGTCACTCTCGCTCTCATCATAGCCCTGTATCAATCCCAAACTCATTCCACTGTGTCTCTCTCTCATCATAGCCCTGTATCAATCCCAGACTCATTTCACTCTCTCTCTCTCTCATCATAGCCCTGTATCAATCGCAGACTCATTCCACTGTCTATCTCTCTCACATCGTAGCCATGTTCAATCCCAGACAGATTACTCTGTGCCTCTCTCATCATTGCCCTATATCAATCCCGGAGTCATTCCACTGTCACTCTCTCTCAACAAACCCCTGTATCAATCCCAGGCTCATTCCACTTTCTCTCACTCTCACCATAGCCCTGTATCAATCCCAGACTCATTCCACCGTCTCTCCCTCTCTCTCTCTCTCATCATAGCCGTGTATCAATCCCAGACATATTCCACTGTGTCTCTCTCTGATCATAGATCTGTATCAATCGCAGACTCATTCCACTGTCACTCTCTATCTCATCATCGACCTGTATCAATCCCAAACTCATTCCTCTACATCTCTATCTCATCAGAGCCCTGTATCAATCCCAAACTCATTCCACTGTGTCTCTCTTATCATAGTCCTGTATCAATCCGAGACTCATTCCACAGTCACTCTCTATCTCATCATAGACCTGTGTCAATCCCAGACTCATTCCACTGTCACTGTCTATCTCATCATAGACCTGTATCAATCCCAGACTCATTCCATTGTCTCTCTCTCTCTCTCTCTCTCATCCTAGCCCTGTATCAATCCCAGACTCATTCCTCTGTCTCTCTCTCATCATAGCCCTGTGTCAATCCCAGACTCATTCCACCGTCTCTCTCTCATCATAGCCCTGTATCAATCCCAAACTAATTCCACGGTCTCTCTCTCATCATTGAGCTGAATCAATCGCAGACTCATTCCACTGTCACTCTCTATCTCATCATAGACCTGTGTCAATCCCAGACTCATTCCACTGTCACTGTCTATCTCATCATAGACCTGTATCAATCCCAGACTCATTCCATTGTCTCTCTCTCTCTCTCTCTCTCATCATAGCCCTGTATCAATCCCAGACTCATTCCTCTGTCTCTCTCTCTCATCATAGCCCTGTATCAATCCCAGACTCATTCCACTGTCTCTCTCTCATCATAGCCCTGTATCAATCCCAAACTAATTCCACGGTCTCTCTCTCAGCATTGAGCTGAATCAATCGCAGACTCATTCCACTGTCACTCTCTATCTCATCATAGACCTGTATCAATCGCAGACTCATTCCACTGTCACTCTCTATCTCATCATAGCCCTGTATCAATCCCTGATCATTCCACTGTGTCTCTCTCTCATCACAGAGCTGTATCAATCCGAGACTCATTCCACTTTCTCTCCCTCTCATCATAGCCCTGTATCAATCCCAGACTCATTCCACTCTCTCTCATCATAGCCCTGTATCAATCCCTGACTCATTCCACTCTCTCTCATCATAGCCCTATCTCAATCGCAGACTCATTCCACTGTCTATCTCTCTCACATCATAGCCATGTGTCAATCCCAGACAGATTACTCTGTGCCTCTCTCATCATTGCCCTGTATCAATCCCAGGCTCATTCCACTTTCTCTCTCTCTCATCATAGCCGTGTATCAATCCCAGACTTATTCCACTGTATCTCTCTCTGATCATAGATCTGTATCAATGCCAGACTCATTCGACTGTGTGACCCTCTCTCTCATCATAGCCATGTATCAATGAAAGACTCATTCCACTGTGTGACTCTCTCTCTCATCACAGAGCTGTATCAATCCGAGACTCATTCCACTTTCTCTCCCTCTCATCATAGCCCTGTATCAATCCCAAACTCATTCCTCTGCATCTCTATCTCATCAGAGCCCTGTATCAATCCCAAACTCATTCCACTGTGTCTCTCTCATCATAGTCCTGTATCAATCCGAGACTCATTCCACTGTCACTCTCTATCTCATCATAGACCTGTATCAATTCCAGACTCATTCCACTGTCTCTCTCTCTCTCTCTATCTCTCATCATAGCCCTGTATCAATCCCTGAGCATTCCACTGTGTCTCTCTCTCATCATAGAGCTGCATCAATCCGAGACTCATTCCACTTTCTCTCTCTTTCATCATAGCCCTGTATCAATCCCAAACTCATTCCACTGTGTCTCTCTCATCATAGTCCTGTATCAATCCGAGACTCATTCCACTGTCACTCTCTATCTCATCATAGACCTGTATCAATCCCAGACTCATTCCACTGTCTCTCTCTCTCTCTCTATCTCTCATCATAGCCCTGTATCAATCCCTGAGCATTCCACTGTGTCTCTCTCTCATCATAGAGCTGCATCAATCCGAGACTCATTCCACTTTCTCTCTCTTTCATCATAGCCCTGTATTAATCCCAGACTCATTCCACCGTCTCCCACTTACATCATACCCTGTATCAATCCCAGACTCATTTCGCTGTCACTCTATCTTATCATAGACCTGTAACAATCCCAGACTCATTCTACTGTCACTCTCTCTCTCATCCTAGCCCTATATCAATCCCAAACTCATTCCACTGTGTCTCTCTCTCATAAAAGCCCTGTATCAATCCCAGACTCATTTCACTCTCTCTCTCTCTCATCATAGCCCTGTTTCAATCCCAAAGTCATTGCACTCTCTCTCTCTCTCTCATCATAGCCCTGTATTCCTCCCAAACTCATTCCACTGAGTCTCTCTCTCATCATCGACCTGTATCAATCCCAGACTCATTCCACTGTCACTCTCGCTCTCATCATAGCCCTGTATCAATCCCAAACTCATTCCACTGTGTCTCTCTCTCATCATAGCCCTGTATCAATCGCAGACTCATTCCACTGTCTATCTCTCTCACATCGTAGCCATGTTCAATCTCAGACAGATTACTCTGTGCCTCTCTCATCATTACCCTGTATCAATCCCGGAGTCATTCCACTGTCACTCTCTCTCAACAAACCCCTGTATCAATCCCAGGCTCATTCCACTTTCTCTCACTCTCACCATAGCCCTGTATCAATCCCGGACTCATTCCACCGTCTCTCCCTCTCTCTCTCTCTCATCATAGCCGTGTATCAATCCCAGACATAATCCACTGTGTCTCTCTCTGATCATAGATCTGTATCAATGCCAGACTCATTCCACTGTGTAACTCTCTCTCTCATCATAGCCATGTATCAATTGCAGACTCATTCCACTGTCACTCTCTATCTCATCATAGACCTATATCAATCCCAAACTCATTCCACTGTCTCTCGTTCATCATCGACCTGTATCAATCCCAAACTCATTCCTCTGCATCTCTATCTCATCAGAGCCCTGTATCAATCCCAAACTCATTCCACTGTGTCTCTCTTATCATAGTCCTGTATCAATCCGAGACTCATTCCACAGTCACTCTCTATCTCATGATAGACCTGTGTCAATCCCAGACTCATTCCACTGTCACTCTCTATCTCATCATAGACCTGTATCAATCCCAGACTCATTCCATTGTCTCTCTCTCTCTCTCTCTCTCATCATAGCCCTGTATCAATCCCAGACTCATTCCTCTGTCTCTCTCTCTCATCATAGCCCTGTATCAATCCCAGACTCATTCCACTGTCTCTCTCTCATCATAGCCCTGTATCAATCCCAAACTAATTCCACGGTCTCTCTCTCAGCATTGAGCTGAATCAATCGCAGACTCATTCCACTGTCACTCTCTATCTCATCATAGACCTGTATCAATCACAGAATCATTGCACTGTCTCTCTCCCTCTCTCATCATAGCCCTGTACCCATCCCAAACTCATTCCACTGAGTGTCTCTCTCATCATTGACCTGTATCAATCCCTGACTCATTCCACTCTCTCTCATCATAGCCCTATCTCAATCGCAGACTCATTCCACTGTCTATCTCTCTCACATCATAGCCATGTGTCAATCCCAGACAGATTACACTGTGCCTCTCTCATCATTGCCCTGTATCAATCCCAGAGTCATTCCACTGTCACTCTCTCTCAACAAACCCCTGTATCAATCCCAGGCTCATTCCACTTTCTCTCTCTCTCATCATAGCCGTGTATCAATCCCAGACTTATTCCACTGTATCTCTCTCTGATCATAGATCTTGATCAATGCCAAACTCATTCCACTGTGTCTCTCTCATCATAGTCCTGTATCAATCCGAGACTCATTCCACTGTCACTCTCTATCTCATCATAGACCTGTATCAATCCCAGGCTCATTCCACTGTCTCTCTCTCTTTCTCTATCTCTCATCATAGCCCTGTATCAATCCCTGAGCATTCCACTGTGTCTCTCTCTCATCATAGAGCTGCATCAATCCGAGACTCATTCCACTTTCTCTCTCTTTCATCATAGCCCTGTATTAATCCCAGACTCATTCCACCGTCTCTCTCTTACATCATACCCTGTATCAATCCCAGACTCATTTCGCTGTCACTCTATCTTATCATAGACCTGTATCAATCCCAGACTCATTCTACTGTCACTCTCTCTCTCATCCTAGCCCTATATCAATCCCAAACTCATTCCACTGTGTCTCTCTCTCATAAAAGCCCTGTATCAATCCCAGACTCATTTCACTCTCTCTCTCTCTCATCATAGCCCTGTTTCAATCCCAAAGTCATTGCACTGTCTCTCTCTCTCTCTCATCATAGCCCTGTATTCCTCCCAAACTCATTCCACTGAGTCTCTCTCTCATCATCGATCTGTATCAATCCCAGACTCATTCCACTGTCACTCTCGCTCTCATCATAGCCCTGTATCAATCCCAAACTCATTCCACTGTGTCTCTCTCTCATCATGGCCCTGTATCAATCCCAGACTAATTTCACTCGCTCTCTCTCTCATCATAGCCCTGTTTCAATCCCAAAGTCATTGCACTGTCTCTCTCTCTCTCTCATCATAGCCCTGTATCCATCCCAAACTCATTCCACTGCGTCTCTCTCTCATCATCGACCTGTATCAATCCCAGACTCATTCCACTGTCACTCTCGCTCTCATCATAGCCCTGTATCTATCCCAAACTCATTCCACTGTGTCTCTCTCTCATCATAGCCCTGTATCAATCCCAGACTCATTTCACTCTCTCTCTCTCTCATCATAGCCCTGTATCAATCGCAGACTCATTCCACTGTCTATCTCTCTCACATCGTAGCCATGTTCAATCCCAGACAGATTACTCTGTGCCTCTCTCATCATTGCCCTATATCAATCCCGGAGTCATTCCACTGTCACTCTCTTTCAACAAACATACTGTATCAATCCCAGGCTCATTCCACTTTCTCTCACTCTCACCATAGCCCTGTATCAATCCCAGACTCATTCCACCGTCTCTCCCTCTCTCTCTCTCTTATCATAGCCGTGTATCAATCCCAGACATATTCCACTGTGTCTCTCTCTGATCATAGATCTGTATCAATGTCAGACTCATTCCACTGTGTGACTCTCTCTCTCATCATAGCCATGTATCAATCGCAGACTCATTCCACTGTCACTCTCTATCTCATCATAGACCTATATCAATCCCAAACTCATTCCACTGTCTCTCTCTCATCATCGACCTGTATCAATCCCAAACTCATTCCACTGCGTCTCTCTTATCATAGTCCTGTATCAATCCGAGACTCATTCCACTGTCACTCTCTATCTCATCATAGACCTGTGTCAATCCCAGACTCATTCCATTGTCTCTCTCTCTCTCTCTCTCTCATCATAGCCCTGTATCAATCCCAGACTCATTCCTCTGTCTCTCTCTCTCACATTAGCCCTGTGTCAACCCCAGACTCATTCCACTGTCTCTCTCTCATCATAGCCCTGTATCAATCCCAAACTAATTCCACGGTCTCTCTCTCAGCATTGAGCTGAATCAATCGCAGACTCATTCCACTGTCACTCTCTATCTCATCATAGACCTGTATCAATCCCAGACTCATTCCACTGTCTCTCTCTCTCTCTATCTCTCATCATAGCCCTGTATCAATCCCTGATTATTCCACTGTGTCTCTCTCTCATCACAGAGCTGTATCAATCCGAGACTCATTCCACTTTCTCTCCCTCTCATCATAGCCCTGTATCCATCCCAAACTCATTCCACTGTGTCTCTCTCTCATCATAGCCCTGTATCAATCCCAGACTCATTCCACTCTCTCTCTCTCTCATCATAGACCTGTATCAATCACAGAATCATTGCACTGTCTCTCTCTCTCTCTCATCATAGCCCTGTACCCATCCCAAACTCATTCCACTGAGTGTCTCTCTCATCATTGACCTGTATCAATCCCTGACTCATTCCACTCTCTCTCTCTCTCATCATAGCCCTTTATCAATCCCAGACTCATTCCACTCTCTCTCTCTCTCATCATAGACCTGTATCAATCACAGAATCATTGCACTGTCTCTCTCTCTCTCTCATCATAGCCCTGTACCCATCCCAAACTCATTCCACTGAGTGTCTCTCTCATCATTGACCTGTATCAATCCCTGACTCATTCCACTCTCTCTCATCATAGCCCTATCTCAATCGCAGATTCATTCCACTGTCTATCTCTCTCACATCATAGCCATGTGTCAATCCCAGACAGATTACTGTGCCTCTCTCATCATTGCCCTGTATCAATCCCAGACTCATTCCACTGTCACTCTCTCTCAACAAACCCCTGTATCAATCCAAGGCTCATTCCACTTTCTCTCTCTCTCATCATAGCCGTGTATCAATCCCAGACTTATTCCACTGTATCTCTCTCTGATCATAGATCTGTATCAATGCCAGACTCATTCCACTGTGTGACTCTCTCTCTCATCACAGAGCTGTATCAATCCGAGACTCATTCCACTTTCTCTCCCTCTCATCATAGCCCTGTATCAATCCCAAACTCATTCCTCTGCATCTCTATCTCATCAGAGCCCTGTATCAATCCCAGACTCGGTCCACTGTCTCTCTCTCTCTCTCTATCTCTCATCATAGACCTGTATCAATCCCTGATCATTCCACTGTGTCTCTCTCTCATCATAGAGCTGCATCAATCCGAGACTCATTCCACTTTCTCTCTCTCTCATCATAGCCCTGTATTAATCCCAGACTCATTCCACCGTCTCTCTCTTACATCATACCCTGTATCAATCCCAGACTCATTTCGCTGTCACTCTATCTTATCATAGACCTGTATCAATCCCAGACTCATTCTACTGTCACTCTCTCTCTCATCCTAGCCCTATATCAATCCCAAACTCATTCCACTGTGTCTCTCTCTCATAAAAGCCCTGTATCAATCCCAGACTCATTCCACTGTGTCTCTCTCTCATCATAGCCCTGTATCAATCGCAGACTCATTCCACTCTCTCTCTCTCTCATCATAGGCCTGTATCAATCCCAGATTCATTGCACTGTCTGTCTCTCTCTCTCATCATAGCCCTGTACCCATCCCAAACTCATTCCACTGAGTGTCTCTCTCATCATTGACCTGTATCAATCCCTGACTCATTCCACTGTCTATCTCTCTCACATCATAGCCATGTGTCAATCCCAGACAGATTACTCTGTGCCTCTCTCATCATTGCCCTGTATCAATCCCAGAGTCATTCCACTGTCACTCTCTCTCAACAAACCCCTGTATCAATCCCAGGCTCATTCCACTTTCTCTCTCTCTCATCATAGCCCTGTATCAATCCCAGACTCGGTCCACTGTCTCTCTCTCTCTCTCTCTCTCTCTCTCATCATAGCCGTGTATCAATCCCAGACTTATTCCACTGTGTCTCTCTCTGATCATAGATCTGTATCAATGCCAGACTCATTCCACTGTGTGACTCTCTCTCTCATGTCAGCCATGTATCAATCCCAGACTCATTCCACTGTGTCTCTCTCTCATCATAGCCCTGTATCAATCCCAGACTCATTTCACTCTCTCTCTCTCATCATAGCCCTGTATCCATCCCAAACTCATTCCACTGAGTCTCTCTCTCTCATCAACGACCTGTATCAATCCCAGATTTATTCCACTGTCACTCTTCTCTCATCATAGCCCTGTATCAATCCCAAACTCATTCCACTGAGTCTCTCTCTCATCATCGCCCTGTATCAATCCCAGACTAATTTCACTCGCTCCCTCTCTCATCATAGCCCTGTTTCAATCCCAAAGTCATTGCACTGTCTCTCTCTCTCTCTCATCATAGCCCTGTATCCATCCCAAACTCATTCCACTGAGTCTCTCTCTCATCATCGACCTGTATCAATCCCAGACTCATTTCACTCTCTCTCTCTCTCATCATAGCCCTGTATCAATCGCAGACTCATTCCACTGTCTATCTCTCTCACATCATAGCCATGTTCAATCCCAGACAGATTTCTCTGTGCCTGTCTCATCATTGCCCTGTATCAATCCCGGAGTCATTCCACTGTCACTCTCTTCAACAAACCCCTGTATCAATCCCAGGCTCATTCCACTTTCTCTCACTCTCACCATCGCCCTGTATCAATCCCAGGCTCATTCCACATTCTCTCTCTCTCATCATAGCCGTGTATCAATCCCTGACTTATTCCACTGTGTCTCTCTCTGATCATAGATCTGTATCAATGCCAGACGCATTCCACTGTGTGACTCTCTCTCTCATCATAGCCATGTATCAATCGCAGACTCATTCCACTGTCACTCTCTATCTCATCATAGACCTATATCAATCCCAAACTCATTCCACTGTCTCTCTCTCATCATCGACCTGTATCAATCCCAAACTCATTCCTCTGCATCTCTATCTCATCAGAGCCCTGTATCAATCCCAATCTCATTCCACTGTGTCTCTCTTATCACAGACCTGTATCAATCCCAGACTCATTCCACTGTCACTCTCTATCTCATCATAGACCTGTATCAATCCCAGACTCATTCCATTGTCTCTCTCTCTCTCTCTAATCATAGCCCTGTATCAATCCCAGACTCATTCCACTGTGTATCTCTCTCATCATAGACTTGTATCAATCCCAGACTCATTCCACTCTCTCTCTTTCTCTCTCACATCATAGCCCTGTGTCAATCGAAGACAGATTACACTGTGCCTCTCTCATCATAGACCTGTATCAATCCCAGACTCATTCCACTGTCTCTCTCACATCATTTCCCTGTGTCTAACCCATACTCATTCCACTGTGTCTCTCTCATCATAGCCCTGTATCAATACCAAACTCATTCCACTGTCTCTCTCTCATCATAGACCAGTATCAATCCCAGACTCATTCCACTGTCACTCTCTCTCTCATCATAGCGTTGTATCAATCCCAAACTCATTCCACTTTCTCTCTCTCTCTCATCATAACCCTGTATCAATCCCAAACTCATTCCACTGTCTGTCTCTCATCATAGACTTGTATCAATCCCAGACTCATTCCACTTTCTCTCTATCTCATCATAGACCTGTATCAATCCCGGACTCATTCCACTGTCACTTTCTCTCTCATCATAGCGCTGTATCAATCACAAACTCATTCCACTGTGTCTCTCTCATCATAGCCCTGTATCAATCCCAGACTCATACCACTGTGTCTCCCTCTCATCATTGCCCTGTATCAATCCTTGACTTATTCCACTGTCTCTCTCTCTCTCTCTCATCACAGCCCTGTATCAATCCCAGACTCATTCCACTCTCTCTCTCTCTCTCTCTCATCATAGCGCTGTATCAATCCCAGAGTCATTGCACTGTCTCTCTCTCTCTCTCATCATAGCCCTGTATCCATCCCAAACTCATTTCACTGTGTCTCTCTCTCATCATTGCCCTGTATCAATCCCAGACTCATTCCACTGTGCCTCTCTCTCATCATTGACCTGTATCAATCCCAGACTCATTCCACTCTCTCTCTCTCTGTCATCATTACCCTGTATCAATCCCAGACTCATTCCACTGTCTATCTCTCTCCCATCATAGCCATGTGTCAATCCCAGTCAGATTACTCTGTGCCTCTCTCATCATTGCCCTGTATCAATCCCAAACTAATTCCACTGTCTCTCATCATCGACCAGTATCAATCCCAGACTCATTTCACTGTCACTCTCTCTCTCATCATAGCCTTGTATCAACCCCAAACTCATTGCACTTTCTCTCTCTCTCTCATCATAACCCTGTTTCAATCCCAAACTCATTCCACTCTGTCTCTATCTCATCATAGCCCCGTATCAATCCCAGACTCATTCCACTTTCTCTCTCTCTCATCATTGCCCTGTATCAATCCCAAACTCATTCCACTGTGTCTCTATCTCATCAGATCCCTGTATCTATCCCAAACTCATTCCACTGTGTCTCTCTCATCATAGCCTTGTATCAATTGCAGACTCATTCCACTGTCACTCTATCTCATCATAGACCTGAATCAATCCCAGACTCATTCCACTGTCACTCTCTATCTCATCATAGACTTCTATCAATCTTGGACTCATTCCATTGTCACTGTCTCTCTCAACATAGCCCTGTATCAATTCCAGACTCATTGCACTGTTTTTCTCTCTCATCATAGACCTGTATCAATCCCAGACTCATACCGCTGTGTCTCCCTCCTATCATAGCCCTGTATCAATCCAAAACTTATTCCACTCTCTCTCTCTCTCTCTCTCATCATAGCCCTGTATCAATCCCAGACACATTGCACTGTGTCTCAGTCTCTCTCATCATAGCCCTGTATCCATCCCAAACTCAATCCACTGTGTCTCTCTCTCATCCAATCCCTGTATCAATCCCAGACTCATTCCACTGTGTCTCTCTCTCATCATAGAACTGTATAAATCCCAGACTCATTCCACTCTCTCTCTCTCTCATCATAGCCCTGTATCAATCCCAGACTCTTTCCACTGTGTCTCTCTCTCTCATCATAGCCCTGTATCCATCCCAAACTCATTCCACTGTGTGTCTCTCTCATCATAGCCCTGTATCAATCCCAGACTCATTCCACTGTGTCTCTCTCTCCTCATTGACCTGTATCAATCCCCGACTCATTCCACTCTCTCTCTCTCTCTCTCTCTCATCATAGCCCTGTATCAATCCCAGACTCATTCCACTGTCTATCTCTCTCACATCATAGCCATGTATCAATCCCAGACTCATTCCACTGTCACTCTCTCATCATAGCCCTGTATCAATCCCAAACTCATTCCACTGTCTCTCTCTCATCATCGACCAGTATCAATCCCAGACTCTTTCCACTGTCACTCTCTCTCTCATCATAGCCTTGTATCAACCCCAAACTCATTGCACTTTCTCTCTCTCTCTCATCATAACCCTGTTTCAATCCCAAACTCATTCCACTCTGTCTCTATCTCATCATAGCCCTGTATCAATCCCGGACTGATTCCACTGTCTCCCTCTCTCTCTCATCAGAGCCCTGTATCAATCCCAGACTCATTCCACTGTGTCTCGCTTCATCATTGCCTTGTGTCAATCCCATACTCATTCAACTGTGTCTCTCTCTCATCAAAGCCCTGTATCAATCCCAGACTCATTCCACTTTCTCTCTCTCTCATCATAGCCATGTAATAATCCCAAACTCATTCCACTGTGTCTCTCTCATCATAGCCTTGTATCATTCCCAGACTCATTCCACTGTCTCTCTCTCATCATAGCCCTGTATCAATCCGAGACACATTCCACTGTCACTCTATATCACCATTGACCTGTTTCAATCCCAGACTCATTCCACTGTCACTCTCTATTTCATCATAGACCTGAATCAATTCCGGACTCATTCCACTGTCACTGTCTCTCTCAACATAGCCCTGTATCAATTCCGGACTCATTGCACTGTTTTTCTGTCTCATCATAGACCTGTATCAATCCCAGACCCATACCGCTGTGTCTCCCTCCTATCATACACCTGTATCAATGCCAAATTCATTCCACTGTCTCTCTCTCTCTCTCTCATCATAGCCCTGTATCAATCCTTGACTCATTCCACTGTCTCTCTCCCTCTCTCTCATCATTGCCCTGTATCAATCCCAGACTCATTCCACTGTGTCTCTCTCACATCACAGACCTGTATCAATCCCAGACTCATTCCACTCTCTCTCCCTCTCTCTCTCATCATAGACCTGTATCAATCCCAGACTCATTCCACTCTCTCTCCCTCTCTCTCTCATCATAGCCCTGTATCAATCCCAGACTCATTCCACTGTCTGTCTCTCTCACATCATAGCCCTGTGTCAATACCAGCCAGATTTCACTGTCACTCTCTATCTCATCATAGACTTCTATCAATCGCGGACTCATTCCACTGTCACTGTCTCTCTCACCATAGCACTGTATCAATCCCAGACTCATTCCACTGTCTCTCTCTCATCATAGCCCTGTATCAATTCCAGACTCATTCAACTGTCCCTCTCCTTTTCTCATCATAGCGCTGTATCAATTCCAGACTCATTGCACTGTTTCTCTCTCTCATCCTAGCCCTGTATCAATCCCAGACTGATTCCACTGTCTCTCTCTCTCTCATCATAGCCCTGTATCAATCCCAGACTCATTCCACTGAGTCTCTCTCTCATCATAGCCCTGTATCAATTCCTGACCCATTCCACTGTGTCTCTCTCTCATCATAGACCTGTATCAATCCCAGACTCATTCCACTCTCTCTCTCTCATCATAGCCCTGTATCAATCCCAGACTCATTTCACTGTCTGTCTCTCTCACATCATAGCCCTTTGTCATTCCCAGACAGATTGCACTGTGCCTCTCTCATCATAGCCCTGTATCAATCCCAGACTCATTCCACTGTCTCTCTCTCACATCATAGCCCTGTGTCTAACCCATACTCATTCCACTGTGTCTCTCTCATCATAGCCCTGTGTCATTCCCAGACAGATTGCACTGTGCCTCTCTCATCATAGCCCTGTATCAATCCCAGACTCATTCCACTGTCACTCTCTCTCTCATCATTGCCTTGTATCAATCCCAAACTCATTCCACTCTGTCTCTATCTCATCATAGCCCTGTATCAATCCCAGACTGATTCCACTGTTACTCTCTCTCTCATCATAGCCCTGTATCAATCCCAAACTCATTACACTGTGTCTCTCTCATCAGAGCCCCGTATCAATCCCAGACACATTCCTTAGTCTCTCTCTCTCTCTCATCATAGCCAAGTAATAATCCCAGACTCATTCCACTGTTTCTCTCTCTCATCATAGCCCTGTATCAATCCTAGACTCATTCCACTGTCACTCTATCTCATCATAGACCTGTTTCAATCCTGGACTCATTCCACTGTCACTGTCTCTCTCTCTCTCTCTCATCATAGCCCTGTATCAATCCCAGACTCATTCCACTGTCTCTCTCTTTCTCTCATCCTAGCCCTGTATCAATCCCAGACTCATTGCACTGTTTCTCTCTCATCATAGACCTGTATCAATCCCAGACACATTCCACTGTCTCTCTATCTCATCATAGACTTCTATCAATCCCGGACTCATTCCACTGTCTCTCTCTTTCTCTCATCCTAGACCTGTTTCAATCCCAGACTCATTCCACTGTCACTCTCTATCTCATCCTAGACCTGTTTCAATCCCGGACTCATTCCACTGTCTCTCTCTTTCTCTCATCCTAGACCTGTTTCAATCCCAGACTCATTCCACTGTCACTCTCTATCTCATCATAGACTTCTATCAATCCCGGACTCATTCCACTGTCTCTCTCTTTCTCTCATCCTAGACCTGTATCAATCCCAGACTCATTCCACTGCCTTTCTCATCATAGCCCTGTATTAATCCCAAACTAATCCTAACATTCTGCTCATTTCTTACTGTCCCCTATCAAACCCAGAATAATCCCTCTGTCCCCCTCTCAGACCATACCCATAAATCAAGCACAGCCTGCGCCCACTGCTTCCCAACTCCTGTATTAATCCCAGGTTAATCCTATTACCCAGTGTTTTGATGCCTGATTTTGAGCTGCTAGATCTGTTCTCAATCTATCCCACTGAGCACCATGGTCGTGCCATAATACCCAGCGTGTGCTCCATTTTCATTTCTGGTGCCTCGGCCGATGCTTGGAAGTTCACCATCCTTATTCTGATTGGAGCTTTTCTGTCACTATTCAATATAACTAAGTATGTTATGAGGGCAATTCAGGGGGTAGTCATGAGTCAAGCACATTGCTGTGGGTTTGGAGTGACAGATTGTGCAGACGGGCTAAGGCCACTAGATTTTCTGCTCGAAAGGGTATTAGTGATACAGATGGGTTTCCATGAGAATGCAATATTGTCAAATCCTCCACTTCCGATACCAGCCTTTATTGCCTTATATCTTAATTACTTCAATTTCCATTTACAAAGTGTCCAGATGGGATTTGAACTCAAGTTCCAGGTCTCTGGAATACTAGCACATGAAAACAATCTCTATGCTGCAACAGTACAATAATATCTTGTACTGTTAGAATGTTGGCACTGCCCGAGTGCTGTACTGTCAGAGCAACAGTACTGACGGAGCACTGCACTGTTGAAGTGACAGTACTGAGGGAGTGCTGCACTGTCAGAGGGGCAGTGCTGAGGTAGCTCTGCACTATCAGAGGGTCAGGAATGAGGGACTGCTGCACGGTCAGAATGTTTGTACTGCGGGAGTGCTGCAATGTCAGAGGACCAGCACTGAGGGAGCGATGCATAACTGGTGCCAAGTGTTAAGCGCTATGTCATGAGGCTGAAATCTCTCGAATAGTTTCCTAGGCCCACGACATTCAGGTTCAGAGATGAGAGAGTGCGATTCTGGTCCACTTGAAACAGACCGAAATCTCATGGACCTGGAATCCAAAACTGCTAAATGAAACCTTAAGCAGGGAACATATTTATACAGGGATATTTTTCTAAATTAGTTTTTTGCCCTGGAGCCATCCCTTCCCGTAGAAGCTGACAAACTGCATTCAATCTGGTGCAGGGAGATCACTATCAGATTGTCGTAGGAATAGGTATGAGGAAGTCAGTATTTTACGCAACGAGCACTTCCAAGGGAAGACTTGGGAAACAGAATGGTGGAATTTTTTGCCTTCAATAATTCTTCAATTCCTATTTGTCCGCTCCATTCAGACAGCAGGTTCCAGTTCACAACACCTCGCTGCGGGGAATCACTTCTCCTTATCTGTGGACCTTTTAGCCTTTATCTTCAATCTATGTCCTTTGGTCAGCAATAATCCTGCCAGTGGGATCACCATTAAACTTTTCATGATTTTGAAAGCCTCCATTAAATCTCCTCTTAGTTTTCTCTGCTCTCAGGAGGAGATTTAATAGATACTTCAGTCTCTCCACATTAACTGAAGTCTCTTCTCCCTGATGCCGGTCCAGCCAGTCTAATCTCACACCCTCTCCAAAGCCCTTCAGATCCTTCCTCAAGTATTTTATCCCAAAAATATGAAACTATCTTGTAAGGATACTATTCTAAAGGGTGTGCAGGATCAGAGAGACTTGGGTAGATATGTGCATAAGCCATTGAAGTTGGCAGGACAGGTAGTGAGAGCTGTTTCTAAAGCATGCAGTATTCTAAACTTCATTAACAGGGACATAGAGTACAAGAGCAGGGAGGTTATGATGAACTTATATAAGACACTGGTTAGACCTCAGCTGGAGTACTGTGCATAGTTCTGGATGCCACACTATAGGAAGGGTGTGAGCGCATTGGAGGGAGTGCAGAAGAGGTTTACCAGAATGGTTCCAGGGATGAGACACGTCAGTAATGAGGAAAGATTGGAGCAGTTGGGACTGAGGAGAATTGATGGAAGATATAAAATTTAAAATTTCCCACTGAACCCACGAATCCCTCTAGCACGGAAACCACAAATCCCACTGAGACTCGCAAACTGCACTTCACTGAACCCACAAATCCCACTGAAACTCTAAATCCCATTAACACTGAACCCACAAATCCCACTAAACTCAGGCTCCAAACCACACATTCACTGAACCCACAAATCCCACAAACTCTAAAACCGCTCTTCACTGAACCCACAAATCGCCCTGAATCCCAAATTCCCGCTGACACTGAACCCACAAATCCCACTAACAACCAGGAACCAAACCAAATTTCACTGATCCCACAAATCCCACTAACACTGAGATCCCAAACTGCACTTTCATTGAACCCACAAATCCCACTTAACCCCGAATTCCCACTGACACTGAAACCACTAACCCGACTAACAGCTAGGAACCAAACCGCATTTCCACTGAACCCACAAATTCCACTGAACCCCCAGATCCAACTAACACTTAGACCTGAAATCGTGCTATCACAGAATGCACAAATCCCACTGAACCCCTAAATGCCACGAGCACTGAACCCAGAGACCCCAACGAACCCCTAAGTCCCACTAACATTGAACACACAAATCCCACTAACACTTAGGCGCCAAACCACACATTCACTGAACCCCTAAATCCCACTGACGCCTAGGAAGCAAACTGCACTTCACTGAACCCTTTAATCCCACTAACATTGAACACACTTATCCCACTAACACTTAGGCCCCTAACCACACATTCACGGAACCCACAAATCCCACTGAAACTCAAAAACCGCACTTCACTGAACCAACAAATACGACTGAAACCCTAAAACCGCACTTCACTGAACTCACAAATCCCACCGAACCCCTAAATCCCACAGAAGCTGAACCCACAAATCCCACTAACACCTAGGAACCAAAGTGCCCTTCACTGAACCCACAAATCCCACTAATACCTAGGAAACAAACCGAATTTCACTGAACCCACAAATCCCACTGGAACCCCAGATCCAGCTAACATTTAGGCCTGAAATCGCGCTGTCACAGGACCCACAAGTCCCACTAAAACATAGGAGCCAAACCACACTTCACTGAACCCACAATTCCCACTGGACCCACAAATCCCTCTAGCACAGAACCCACAAATCCCACGGAGACTCGAAAACTGCACTTCAGTGAACCCACAAATCCCACTGAAACCCTAAAACCGCACTTCACTGAACACACAAATCCTACTGAACCCCTAAATCCAACTAACAGTGAAGCCACAAATCCCACTAAACTTAGGCCCCAAACCACACATTCACCGAACCCACAAATCCCAATGAAACTCTAAAACCGCACTTCACTGAAACCACAAATCCCACTGAACCCCAAATTCCTGCTGACACTAAACCCACAAATCCCACTAACACCCAGGAGCCAAACCATATTTCACTGAACCCAGAAATCCCACTGATGCCTAGGAAGCAAACCACACTTCACTGAACCCACAAATCCCACTAACACTTAGATCCCAAATCGCACTTTCATTGAACCCACAAATCCCACTTAACCCTGCATTCCCGCTGACACTGAAACTACAAATCCCACTAACACCTAGGAACCAAACCGCATTTCCACTGAACCCACAAATCCCACTGAACTCCCAGATCCACCTAACACTTAGGCCTGAAATCGCGCTATCAATGAACCCACAAATCCCACTAACACTTCGGCCCCAAACCACACATTCACTGAACCCACGAATCCCACTGACACCTAAATCCCACTAACACTGAACTCCAAATCCCACGGAAACCCTCAAACTGCACTTCACTCAACCCACAAATCCCGCCCAACTGAACCCCAAATCCCACTAACACTGAACCCAAAAATCCCACTGAAACCCGCAATCCTACTAACACTTAACCCACAAATCCAACTAACACCAAACCCTAAATCCCACTGAGACCCTCAAACTGCACTTCACTGAAGCCACAAATCCCACCGAACCCATAATCCCAGTGACAGTAAACACACAAATCCCACTAACACCTGGGAACCAAATGGCACTTCACTGTGCCCACAAATCCTACTGAACCCTCAAATCAAACTAACACTTACGCCTTAAATCGTGATATCACAGAATCCACGAATCCCACTAACACTTAGGCCTCAAACCGCACTTTCACTGAAACCACAAATCCCACTGAACCCCTAAATCCCACTAACACCGAACCCACAAATCCTACTAACACTGAACCCTCAAATCCCACTAACACTTAGACCCCAAACCATACTTTCATTGAACCCACAAATCCCACTGAACCCCTAACTCCCACAGACACTGATCCCACAAATCCCACTAACACCTAGGAAACAAACCGCGCTTCACTGAACCCACAAATCCCACTGAACCCTCAGATCCAACCAACACTTAGTCTTGAAATCATGCTATCACAGACCCCATGAATCCCGCTGCCACCTAGGAACCAAACTGCACTTCACTGAACCCGCAATTCCCACTGAACCCACAAATCCCTCTAGCACGGAACGCACAAATCCCACTGAAACTCAAAAACCGCACTTCACTGAACCCACAATTCCCACTGAACCCCTAAGACCACTAACACTGAACCCACAAATCCCACTGAACCCCTCAATCCCACTAACACAGAACCGCCAAATCCCACTAACACTTTGTCCTCAAACCCAGTATCACTGAACCCACAATTCCCACGGAAACAGAAATCCCAAATCCCACTAATGCAGAACCCCTAAATCCCACTATCACTGAACCCTCCAAATCCCACTAACATCAAACCCCTAAATCCCACTATCACTGAACCCCCAAATGCCACTAGCATCCAACCCCAAAATTCCACTTACACAGAACCCCTAAACCCCACTAATGCAGAATCCCTAGATCCCACTATCGCTGAACCCCCAAATCTCACTAACACAGAACCCCTAAATCTCACCATCACTGACCCCCTAAATCACACTAACACTGAACCCCCAAATCCCACTAACACAGAAACCCCTAGATCCCACTATCACTGAACTCCCCAATCTCACTAACACTTAGTCCTCTAACTGCACTCTCACTGAACCCACAAACCAACTGTCACTGAACCTCAAACCAACTGTCACTGAACCTCAAACCAACTATCACTGAACCCACAAATCCCACTGACACTTAGGCCCCTAACACTTTGGCCTCAAACCCCTAACACTGAACCCCCATATCCCACTAATGTTGAACCCCCAAAACCCACTAACACAGAATCCTCAAATCCCACTAACACAGAATCCACAAATCCCACTAACACGGAACCCGCAAATCCCACTAACATGGAACCCACAAATCCCACTATCACAGAACCCACAAATCCCACTAACTCTTAGGCCCCAAACTGCACTGTCACAGAATCCACAAATCCCACGAGCACTTAGGCCTCAAACCCCTATCACTGAACCCACAACTCCCACTAGCACTGAACCCCGATATCCAACTAACACGGAACCCCCAAATCCCACTAACACTTAGGCCCCAAACCACACTTTCACTGAACCCACAAATACCACTAACACCTAAATCCCACTACCACTGAATCCACAAATCCCACTATCACTGAACCCCCAAACACATCGTAACCGTGTTTCTGTAATGGTGATTAGATCTAAATCATTTATCTGTATCTGTGCCACTAATTCATCTATCTTATTAGAGATGCTTCATGCATTCAGATAAAAATAAGTTTAATTTATTTTTATTCAACTAGTAGCAAAGTTGGATTTGTAAATAAATGCAAAACATATCTATATAAGTTCTGAGAAATGTTGAATATTGTGCACATTTTTAATGGAGGGAGGGGTGAAATAGCACCCTCTTGTGGCCATTTGTGTATGTACGTATGTATGTATATAAACAAACCAGATTACACAGTTTAGTTGGGTAATTGACTTCCATAAGGCACGCTGTTTCTGTTGCCCTGCAAAGATAACACGCTTATTTGAAGGTGTCAGTGAAAAGCCTCTTCAAGATGGCCCCCTTCACCCATCTCCAGGACAGGCCTCGTCTGCTGCATCCTCCAGTGCTTTCCAGTAGATCAGCAGCTCGTAGGGTTTCACCCTGTGAGAGGTGACGAGTTTACGGAAGCCGCAAACAGAAAACTTCACATTCCAATTGTGGAACTTCTGCTCCGAGTGGATTTCCACTGGTGTGATCTTCAACTCCGCCAAGCACAGCCCGACGTAAACATCCTCCAGTTTAAAGTGGGGGACGGTCCTGGAAATATTCCAGACTCGGTGGGTAACATCGGCCGAAAGCATGTACCCAGTGCCGGAGCAGAATGGTGGGTATGTTTCCTGAGGATATTCCTGTTCGCTGACGTACCATTTACTGGATTTCTCCCTGATAGGTCCAAAATTCCTCATGATGAAGCCGGTGAAGATATCCGTGTGATTCATTCCCAACAAGAGCTTGGTCAGGTGATCGGCGTTGACAAACATGTCGGAATCAGTTTTCATCACGAAGGAGGTGGACAGACAGAACCGGCTCACCCATTCCAGGCCCATCAGCACCTTGGTGGTCAGGTTGTAATAAGTGTCGGTGAAATTTTTCTGGATGATGTCCTTGTGCAGTGAACTTTCTTTCAGCAGCTGCTCCTGATGCTCCCGGCTGTACCCGAGCAGGAAGTAGCTCACCACCCTCTTGCCATGGGTTGTCCGCGCTCGCCCCCAGGTCTGGCGAATGACCGAGCGAGCTTCCAACTGGTCTTGGGCACTGGTGACCAGAAGGACCAGGAATGGGGGACTGGTGTCACAGCTGCTGTTGGGCAGCATGAGGAAGGAATGGTCATTTAACTTTGCAGAATGCCAATGTTCAACACGGTATTGGCTTAAATATCTGATCATAGGAAAGATTAACAAGGGGGCAACAACAAACAACCATTTCCTTTTGAGAAATGATTTCAAACAAAAGCTTCTTTGATAAAATATCCTCATGCTCTGAAGCACCTGTAAAATAAAATAAATAAGTTGGGTTTGGTGGAATCCAGAAAATGCAAGAGGAATTATTTTTCAGATTAAGATTATTTGACTCGATTTGGGATACAAATACAAGAGGATGTCATTCAGCTCCTAGAGCCTGTTACACAGGAACAGGGGGAGGTTATTCAGCCCCTAGAGCCTGTTACAATGGAACAGGGGGAGGTTATTCAGCCCCTAGAGCCTGTTACACAGGAACAGGGGAAGGTTCTTCAGCCCCTAGAGCCTGTTACACAGGAACAGGGGGAGGTTATTCAGCCCCTAGAGCCTGTTACACAGGAACAGGGGGAGGTTATTCAGCCCCTAGAGCCTGTTACACAGGAACAGGGGGAGGTTCTTCAGCCCCTAGAGCCTGTTACACAGGAACAGGGGGAGGTTATTCAGCCCCTAGAGCCTGTTACACAGGAACGGGGGGAGGTTATTCAGCCCCTAGAGCCTGTTACACAGGAACAGGGGGAGGTTATTTAGCCCCTAGAGCCTATTACACAGGAACAGGGGGAGGTTATTCAGCCCCTAGAGCCTGTTACACAGGAACAGGAGAAGGTCAATCAGCCCCGAAAGCCTATTACACAGGAACAGGAAGAGGTTTTTCAGCCCCTTGGGTCTGTCACACAGTAACTGAGGAGGAGTTGCAGCACTCAAAACATCTACAGGAATCTGGCACAGAACATCTAGTGACTGAGTTGCTTCAGTCTGACAAAAAGTTCAGTGAAAGGTAGGAACAAACAGAGAAAGAGCTGGGCATAAGACAGCATGAGCAGTTTTCACACAAGCACATACCTAAGAGACTCGTCACTCCCTGTGTACGGTGATAGGTATCAGGGTCACTGGTCCCTTTAACTGGTACCACCGGATTTGTCTGGGTCGAGGTGCGTTCGATGTTAACGCTGAATTAATGTATACACGGCCAATCTTGTTAACAACTGCACACAAACCCGGAGTTCAATTCTTGCCTATAATGAATCCCACAATCTCACTCTGCTCGGTGCCAGTAAACAAGAATGGGTGTGGTTGAAGTGCATTGTGAAACATGCACCCGGTCCTTACTGTTAATGACTTCCCATCAATTATACAGATAACAAAGGTTCCTCCAGGTGATGTTTGTGTGATACAGGTGCCAATCTCACAAAGAATTTGTATCAAACAGCTGCTGCACTGACATAGCTCACCAACTGTGCTTTAAAATTTATTGGATAAAGAAGATATTTGTTGCAAACATATACAGTATATATGCTGAATGCAGGGACCCTTTTCAAACCATTGAACAGCAGTGAGACACTCTCCCCATTGAAGAGCAGCGAGGCTCTCCATCGAAGAGCAGGGAGGCTCTCTCTCTCCAACGAAGAGCAGCGAGACACTCTCTCCTTCGAAGAGCAGCGAGACACTCTCTCCGTCGAAGAGCAGCAACACTCTCTCTCCATCGAAGAGCAGCGAGACATTTTCTCCATCGAGGAGCAGTGAAACTCTCTCTCTCCATCGAAGGGCAGCAAGAGTCCTTATTGAAGAGAAGCAAAATTCTGTCTCCACTGAAGAGCAGCAAGACTCCCTCTTTATCGCAGAGCAGTAGTTCTCTCTCTCCATCGAAGAGCAGTGAGGCTCTCCCACCATCGAAGAGCAGCGAGACTCTCTCTCTCTCCATCAAAGAGCAGTGCACTCTCTCTCTCTCCATTGAAGAGCAGTGAGACTCTCTCTCTATCGAAGACCAATGTCTCTCTCTCTCCATCAAAGAGCAGCGAGACTCCCTCTCTCTCCATTGAAGAGCAATGAGACTCTCTCTCTATCGAAGAGCAGTGAGACTCTCTCCATTGAAGAGGAGCAAGGCTCTCTCTCTATCAAAAAGCAGCGAGACACATCCTCCCTCGAAGAGCAGGAAGACTCCCTCTATCGACGAGCAACAAGTCTCTCTCTCCATCGAAGAGCAGAGAGTCATACTCTCTATTGGGGAGCCGCGAGACTCTCTCTCCATTGAAGAGCAGCGAGGCTTTCTCTCTCCATCGAAGAGCAGCGATGCTCTCTGCCTCTCTGTTGATCTCATGTTGAAGCCGGTGGCGATGTCCGTGTGATTCAGTCCCAACAAGAGCTTGGTCAGGTGATCGGCGTTGACAAACATGTCGGAATCGGTTTTCATCCCGAAGGAGGTGACGGACAGAATCGGCTCACCCATTCCAGGTCCATCAGCACCTTGGTGGTCAGGTTGTAATAAGTGTTGGTGAAATTTTTCTGGATGATGTCCTTGTGCAGTGAACTTTCTTTCAGCAGCTGCTCCTGATGCTCCCGGCTGTACCCGAGCAGGAAGTAGCTCACCACCCTCTTGCCATGGGTTGTCCGCGCTCGCCCCCAGGTCTGGCGAATGACCGAGCGAGCTTCCAACTGGTCTTGGGCACTGGTGACCAGAAGGACCAGGAATGGGGGACTGGTGTCACAGCTGCTGTTGGGCAGCATGAGGAAGGAATGGTCATTTAACTTTGCAGAATGCCAATGTTCAACACGGTATTGGCTTAAATATCTGATCATAGGAAAGATTAACAAGGGGGCAACAACAAACAACCATTTCCTTTTGAGAAATGATTTCAAACAAAAGCTTCTTTGATAAAATATCCTCATGCTCTGAAGCACCTGTAAAATAAAATAAATAAGTTGGGTTTGGTGGAATCCAGAAAATGCAAGAGGAATTATTTTTCAGATTAAGATTATTTGACTCGATTTGGGATACAAATACAAGAGGATGTCATTCAGCTCCTAGAGCCTGTTACACAGGAACAGGGGGAGGTTATTCAGCCCCTAGAGCCTGTTACAATGGAACAGGGGGAGGTTATTCAGCCCCTAGAGCCTGTTACACAGGAACAGGGGAAGGTTCTTCAGCCCCTAGAGCCTGTTACACAGGAACAGGGGGAGGTTATTCAGCCCCTAGAGCCTGTTACACAGGAACAGGGGGAGGTTATTCAGCCCCTAGAGCCTGTTACACAGGAACAGGGGGAGGTTCTTCAGCCCCTAGAGCCTGTTACACAGGAACAGGGGGAGGTTATTCAGCCCCTAGAGCCTGTTACACAGGAACGGGGGGAGGTTATTCAGCCCCTAGAGCCTGTTACACAGGAACAGGGGGAGGTTATTTAGCCCCTAGAGCCTATTACACAGGAACAGGGGGAGGTTATTCAGCCCCTAGAGCCTGTTACACAGGAACAGGAGAAGGTCAATCAGCCCCGAAAGCCTATTACACAGGAACAGGAAGAGGTTTTTCAGCCCCTTGGGTCTGTCACACAGTAACTGAGGAGGAGTTGCAGCACTCAAAACATCTACAGGAATCTGGCACAGAACATCTAGTGACTGAGTTGCTTCAGTCTGACAAAAAGTTCAGTGAAAGGTAGGAACAAACAGAGAAAGAGCTGGGCATAAGACAGCATGAGCAGTTTTCACACAAGCACATACCTAAGAGACTCGTCACTCCCTGTGTACGGTGATAGGTATCAGGGTCACTGGTCCCTTTAACTGGTACCACCGGATTTGTCTGGGTCGAGGTGCGTTCGATGTTAACGCTGAATTAATGTATACACGGCCAATCTTGTTAACAACTGCACACAAACCCGGAGTTCAATTCTTGCCTATAATGAATCCCACAATCTCACTCTGCTCGGTGCCAGTAAACAAGAATGGGTGTGGTTGAAGTGCATTGTGAAACATGCACCCGGTCCTTACTGTTAATGACTTCCCATCAATTATACAGATAACAAAGGTTCCTCCAGGTGATGTTTGTGTGATACAGGTGCCAATCTCACAAAGAATTTGTATCAAACAGCTGCTGCACTGACATAGCTCACCAACTGTGCTTTAAAATTTATTGGATAAAGAAGATATTTGTTGCAAACATATACAGTATATATGCTGAATGCAGGGACCCTTTTCAAACCATTGAACAGCAGTGAGACACTCTCCCCATTGAAGAGCAGCGAGGCTCTCCATCGAAGAGCAGGGAGGCTCTCTCTCTCCAACGAAGAGCAGCGAGACACTCTCTCCTTCGAAGAGCAGCGAGACACTCTCTCCGTCGAAGAGCAGCAACACTCTCTCTCCATCGAAGAGCAGCGAGACATTTTCTCCATCGAGGAGCAGTGAAACTCTCTCTCTCCATCGAAGGGCAGCAAGAGTCCTTATTGAAGAGAAGCAAAATTCTGTCTCCACTGAAGAGCAGCAAGACTCCCTCTTTATCGCAGAGCAGTAGTTCTCTCTCTCCATCGAAGAGCAGTGAGGCTCTCCCACCATCGAAGAGCAGCGAGACTCTCTCTCTCTCCATCAAAGAGCAGTGCACTCTCTCTCTCTCCATTGAAGAGCAGTGAGACTCTCTCTCTATCGAAGACCAATGTCTCTCTCTCTCCATCAAAGAGCAGCGAGACTCCCTCTCTCTCCATTGAAGAGCAATGAGACTCTCTCTCTATCGAAGAGCAGTGAGACTCTCTCCATTGAAGAGGAGCAAGGCTCTCTCTCTATCAAAAAGCAGCGAGACACATCCTCCCTCGAAGAGCAGGAAGACTCCCTCTATCGACGAGCAACAAGTCTCTCTCTCCATCGAAGAGCAGAGAGTCATACTCTCTATTGGGGAGCCGCGAGACTCTCTCTCCATTGAAGAGCAGCGAGGCTTTCTCTCTCCATCGAAGAGCAGCGATGCTCTCTGCCTCTCTGTTGATCTCATGTTGAAGCCGGTGGCGATGTCCGTGTGATTCAGTCCCAACAAGAGCTTGGTCAGGTGATCGGCGTTGACAAACATGTCGGAATCGGTTTTCATCCCGAAGGAGGTGACGGACAGAATCGGCTCACCCATTCCAGGTCCATCAGCACCTTGGTGGTCAGGTTGTAATAAGTGTTGGTGAAATTTTTCTGGATGATGTCCTTGTGCAGTGAACTTTCTTTCAGCAGCTGCTCCTGATGCTCCCGGCTGTACCCGAGCAGGAAGTAGCTCACCACCCTCTTGCCATGGGTTGTCCGCGCTCGCCCCCAGGTCTGGCGAATGACCGAGCGAGCTTCCAACTGGTCTTGGGCACTGGTGACCAGAAGGACCAGGAATGGGGGACTGGTGTCACAGCTGCTGTTGGGCAGCATGAGGAAGGAATGGTCATTTAACTTTGCAGAATGCCAATGTTCAACACGGTATTGGCTTAAATATCTGATCAGATGAAAGATTAACAAGGGAGCAACAACAAACAACCATTTCCTTTTGAGAAATGATTTCAAACAAAAGCTTCTTTGATAAAATATCCTCATGCTCTGAAGCACCTGTAAAATAAAATAAACAAGTTGGTTTTGGTGGAATCCAGAAAATGCAAGAGGAATTATTTTCCAGATTAAGATCATTTGACTCGATTAGGGACTCAAATTCAAGAGGACGTCATTCAGTCCCTACAGCCTGTTACACAGGAACAGGAAGGGGTCATTCACCCACTCGAGCCTCTTAGAAAGGAACAGGAGAAGGCCATTCAGCCCCTAGTGCCTGTTACACAGGAACAGGAGGAGGTCATTCAGCCCCTAGAGCCTCTTACACAGGAACAGGAGGAGGTCATTCAGCCCCTAGAGCCTGTTACACAGAAACAGGAGGTCATTCAGCCCTTAGAGCCTCTTACACAGGAACAGGAGGAGGTCATTCAGCCCCTAGAGCCTCTTACACAGGAACAGGGGGAGGTCATTCAGCCCCTAGAGCCTGTTACACAGGGACAGGAGGAGGCCATTCAGCCCCTTGGATCTGTCACACAGGAACTGGGGGAGGAATTGCAGCGCTCAAAACATCATCAGGAATCTGGAACAGAGCATCTAGGGACTGAGCTGCATCAGTCTGACAGAAAGTTCAGTGAAAGGTAGGAACAAACAGAGAGACAGAGCTGGGCAGAAGTCAGCATGAGCAGTTTTCACACAACAACACACCTAAGAGACTCGTCACTCCCCGTTTACGGTGATAGGTGTCAGGGTCACTGGTCCCTTTATCTGGTTCCACCGGAAATGTCTTGGTCGAGGTGTGTTGGTTGCTAATGGTGAATTAATGTACACATGACTAGTCTTGTTAACAACTGCAAACAAACCCAGAGTTCAATTCTTGCCTGTAATCAATCCCACAATCTCACTCTCTGCTCGGTGGCAGTAAGCAAGAAGGTGTGGGATTGAGGTGCATCATAAAAACTGCACCCTGTCCTTACTGTTAATATTTAAGCTTGCTGGGAAATCATTAACAGATAACAAAGGTTCCTCCAGATAATGTTTGTGTGACACAGGTGCCAATCTCACAAAGAATTTGAATCAAACAGCTGCTGCAATGACATAGCTCACCAACTGTGGTTTAAAATTTATTGGATAAAGAAGGTATTTGCTGTAAACATATACAGTATATATGCTGAATGCAGGGGCCCTTTTCAAACCATTGAAGAGCAGTGAGATACTCTCGCCATTGAAGAGCAGCGAGGCTCTCCATCGAAGAGCAGGGAGGCTCGCTCTCCATCGAAGAGCAGCGAGATATTTTCTCCATTGAGGAGCAGTGAAATTCTCCCCATCAAAGAGCAGCAAGAGTCCCCATTGAAGAGAAGCAAAATTCTGTCTCCACTGAAGAGCAGCAAGACTCCCTCTTTATCACAGAGCAGTGGGTCTCTCTCTCTCCATCAAAGAGCAGCGCACTCTCTGTCTCCATTGAAGAGCAGTGCGCTCTCTCTCTCCATTCAAGAGCAGTGAGACTCTCGCTCTATCGAAGACCAGTGTGACTCTCTCTCCATTGAAGAGCAGCGAGACTCTCTCTCCATCAAAGAGCAGCGAGACTCTCTCTCTCTCTCCATTGAAGAGCAGTGAGACTCTCTCGAAGAGCAGTGAGACTCTCTCTCCATTGAAGAGAAGCAAGGCTCTCTCTCTATCAAAAAGCAGCGAGACACATCCTCCCTCGAAGAGCAGCGAGACTCTCTCATCGAAGAGCAGCGAGACTCTCCCTCATCGAAGAACACCGAGACTCTCATCGATGAGGAGCGAGACACTCTCTCCATCGAAGAGCAGCAAGACATTTTCTCCATCGAGGAGCAGTGAAACTCTCCCCATCAAAGAGCAGCAAGAGTCCCCATTGAAGAGAAGCAAAATTCTGTCTCCACTGAAGAGCAGCAAGACTCCCTCTATATCGCAGAGCAGTAGTTCTCTCTCCTTCGATGAGCAGTGAGGCTCTCCCACCATCGAAGAGCAGCGAGACTCTCTCCATCAAAAAGCAGCGAGACACATCTTCCCTCGAAGAGCAGTGAGACTCTCTCATCGAAGAGCAGCGAGACTCTCTCATCGAAGAGCAGCGAGACTCTCTCTCATCGAAGAGCAGCGAGACTCTCTCTCATCGAAGAGCAGCGAGACTCTCTCGCATCGAAGATCAGTGAGACTCTCTCCATCAAAGAGCAGCGAGACATTTTCTCCATCGAGGAGCAGTGGAACTCTCCCCATCAAAGAGCAGCAAGAGTCCCCATTGAAGAGAAGCAAAATTCTGTCTCCACTGAAGAGCAGCAAGACTCCCTGTTTATCGCAGAGCAGTGGGTCTCTCTCTCTCCATCAAAGAGCAGCGCACTCTCTGTCTCCATTGAAGAGCAGTGCGCTCTCTCTCTCCATTCAAGAGCAGATAGTCACTCTCTCTATTGGGGAGCGGCGAGACTCTCCATTGAAGAGCAGAGAGTTACTCTCTCTATTGGGGAGCAGTGAAACTCTCTCTCCATTGAAGAGCAGAGAGTCACTCTCTCTATTGGGGAGCAGTGAGACTCTCTCTCTCCATTGAAGAGCAGCGAGACTTCCTCTCCATCAAAGAGCAGCGAGACTCACTCCATCGAAAAGTAGTGAGACATTCTCTCCATCAAATTGCAGTGAGACCCTCTCCCTCGAAGAGCAGCGAGATTCTATCTCTCTCCATCACAGAGCAGTGAGACTTTCCATCGAGGAGCAATGAGACTCTCTCTCTCTCCATCGAGGAGCAATGAGATGCTCTCCCTCTGCATCGAAGAGCAGCGAGACGCTCTCTCCATCGAAGAACAGCGAGACTCTCTCTCCATCGAAAAGTAGTGAGACATTCTCTCCATCAAATTGCAGTGAGACACTCTCTCTTGAAGAGCAGCGAGATTCTATCTCTCTCCATCACAGAGCAGTGAAACTTTCCATTGAAGAGCAGCAAGACTCTCTCTCTCTCCATCAAGGAGCAATGAGACTCTATCCCTCTGCATCGAAGAGCGGCGAGACTCTCTCTCCATCGAAGACCAGTGATACTTTCTCTCTATCGAAGAGCAGCGAGGCTCTTTCTCCCTCCATCGATGAGCAGTAAGACACTCTTCATCGAAGAGCAGTGAAGCTCTCTATTTATCGAAGAGCAGTGACACTCCTTCATCGAAGAGCAGCGAGACTCTCAATCGAAGAGCAGTGAGACTCTCTATCAAAGAACAGCAAGACTCTCTCTCCCTCCTTCGACGAGCAGCGAGACTCACTCTCTATCGAAGAGCAGCGAGACTCTCAATCGAAGAGCAGTGAGACTCTCTCTCTATCAACGAACAGCAAGACTCTCTCTCCCTCCTTCGACGAGCAGCGAGACTCTCTCTATCGAAGAGCAGCAAGACTCTCTCTATCGAAGAGCAGTGAGACTCTCTCTCTCTATCGAAGAGCAGCGAGACTCTCAATCGAAGAGCAGTGAGACTCTCTCTCTATCAAAGAACAGCAAGACTCTCTCTCCCTCCTTCGACGAGCAGCGAGACTCTTTCTCTCTATCGAAGAGTAGCGAGACTCCCTCTCTCCTTCGAAGAGCAGCGAGACACTCTCTCCGTCGAAGAGCAGCAACACTCTCTCTCCATCGAAGAGCAGCGAGACATTTTCTCCATCGAGGAGCAGTGAAACTCTCCCCATCAAAGAGCAGCAAGAGTCCCCATTGAAGAGAAGCAAAATTCTGTCTCCACTGAAGAGCAGCAAGACTCCCTCTTTATCGCAGAGCAGTGGGTCTCTCTCTCTCCATCAAAGAGCAGCGCACTCTCTCTCTCCATTGAAGAGCAGCGAGACGCTCTCTCCATTGAAGAGGAGCAAGGCTCTCTCTCTATCAAAAAGCAGCAAGACACATCCTCCCTCGAAGAGCAGCGAGACTCTCTTTCCTCATGAAGGAGCAGTGAGACGCCCTCTCCATCGAAGAGCAATGAGACTTTCTCTCCCTCTCCTTCCAAGAGCAGCGAGGCTCTCTCTCCATCAAAGAGCAGCGACACTCTCTCTCTATCGACGAACAGCAAGACTCTCTCCCTCTCCCTTCATCGAAGAGCTGTGTGACACAATCCATTGAAGAGCAGCAAAACTCTCTCTCCATCAAAGAGCAGCGAGACTCTCTCTCTTGCACCATTGAAGAGCAGCGAGATTCTCTATCTATCGAAGAGCAGCGAGACTCTCTCTTCATCGAAGAGCAGCGAAACTCTCTCCCCATCAAAGAGCAACGAGACTCTCTCTCACTCGCTCCGTTGAAGAGCAGCGAGACTCTTCACCGCTGAGCAGTGAGACTCTCGCTTCATCGAAGAGCAGCGAGACTCTCTCTCCATCAAAGAGCAGCGAGACTCTCTCTCCATCAAAGAGCAGCGAGACTCTCACTATCGAAGATCAGTGAGGCTCTCTCTGTCCATCGACAAGCAGTGGGACTCTCCATCGACGGGCAGCGATACTCACTCATTATCATAGAGCAGCAAGACCGTCCCTCTCTCTCCACCGAAGAGCAATGAGAGTCTCTCATCCCACGGAAGATAAGTGATACTCTCTCTCCATCGAAAAGCACCAAGACTATATCTCCCTCCATCGAGGAGCAGCGAGACTCTCTCTCTCTATCGAAGAGCAGTGAGACTCTCTCTCCATTGACGAGCAGTGATTCTCTCTCCATCAAAGAGCAGTGCGGTTCTCTCTGTCCATCGAAGAGCAGTGAGACTCTCTCTCGAGAATCTCTCTCCATCGATGAGCAGCGAGACTCTCTTTCTCCATGGAAGAGGAACGAGGTGCTCTCTCTCCATTGACGAGCAGTGAGGCTGTCTCTCCATTGAAGATCAGCGAGACACTCTCAATATCAAAGAGCAGCGAGACTCTCTCTTCGTCAAAGAGCAGCGAGACTTTGTCTTTCCTTCGAAAAGCAGTGAGACATTCTCTCCATCAAAGTGCAGTGAGACTCTCTCTCTCCATTGAAAAGCAGTGAGACTCTCTCTCTCCATGAAAGAACAGCGAGACTCTCTCCATCAAAGAGCAGTGAGACTCTCTCTCCATTGAAAAGCAATGAGACATTCTCTCCATCAATGTGCAGTGAGACTCTCTCTCCATTGAAGAGCAGTGAGACACTCTCGATCAAAGAGTAACGAGACTCTTCCCAGCGAAAAGCAGCAAGACTCTCTCACTCTCTCCAGCAAAGAGCAGTGAAACTCTCTCTCTCTCTCCATCAAAGAGCAGCGAGACTCTCTCTCTCTCCATCAAAGAGCAGCGAGACTCTCTCTCTCTCCATCAAAGAGCAGCAAGACTCTCTCTCTATCGCAGAACAGCGAGACTCCCTCCACTGACGAGCAGTGAAACTCTCTTTCTATCGAAGAGCGGCGTAATTCCCTCTATCGAAAAGCAGCCAGGCACTCTCTCTCCATTGCAGAGCTGTGAGACTCTCTCCATTGAAGAGCACTGAAGCTCTCTATCTCTCTCCATTGAAGAACAGCTAGACTCTCTCTATCGAAGAGCAGTGAGACTCTATCGAAGAGCAGTGAGACTCTCTCAATATTAAAGAGCAGCGAGACTCTCTCCATCGAAGAGCAGCGAGACACTCTCGATCAAAGAGTAACGAGACTCTCTCCAGTGAAAAGCAGCAAGTCTCTCTCACTCTCTCCATCAAAGAGCAGCGAGACTCTCTCCTCATGAAAGAGCAGTGAGACTCCCTCTCCTTCGAAGAGCAGTGAGACTCTCTCTCTCTCTCCATCCAAGAGCAGCGAGGCTCTCTCTCCATCAAAGAGCAGTGAGACTCTCTCTCTATCGCAGAACAGCGAGACTCTCTCCCTCTATCGACGAGCAGCGAAACTTTCTTTCTATCGAAGAGCGGCGAAATAACCTCTCTCTTTCAAAGAGCAGCCAGGCACTCTGTCCAACGCAGAGCTGTGAGACTCTCTCTCTCTCCATTGAAGAACAGCTAGACTCTATCGAAGAGCAGTGAGACTCTCTCAATATCAAAGAGCAGTGAGACTCTCTCAATATCAAAGAGCAGTGAGACTCTCTCAATATCAAAGAGCAGTAAGACTCTCAATATCGAAGAGCAGTGAGACTCTCCCTCTCCACCAAAGAGCAGCGAGACTCTCTCTCTCCATTGAAGATCAGTGAGACTCTCCCTTCATCAAAGAGCAATGAGACTCTCTCTCCACTGAAAAGCAGTGAGACATTCTCTCCACCAAAGTGCAGTGAGACTCTCTCTCCATCGAAGAGCCGCGAGACTCTCTCCATCGAAAAGCAGTGAGACACTCTCAATATCGAAGTACAGTGAGACTCTCTCCGTCGAAGAGCAGTGGGACACTCGCGATATCGAAGTGCAGTGAGACTCTCTCTCAATCGAATATCCTCGCAACTCCCTCTCCATCAAAGAGCAGCAAGACTCTCTCTTTCCATCGAAAAGTAATGAGACATTCTCGCCTTCAAAGCGCAGCGAGACTCTTTCTCTCTCCAGCACAGAGCAGTGAGACTTCCCATCAAAGAGCAGCGAGACTCTCTCTCTCTTTCCATCGAAGAGCAATGAGACTCTATCCCTCTGCATCGAAGAACAGCGAGGCTCTCTCTCCATCGGAGACCAACGAGACTTTCTCTCTATTGAAGAACAGTGAGACTCTCTCTCCCTCCATCGATGAGCAGCAAGACACTCTTCATCGGAGAGCAGCGAAGCTATCTATTTATCGAAGAGCAGTGACACTCTCTCTTCATTGAAGAGCAGCAAGACTCTTTCTCCATCGAAGATCAGTGAGACTCTCTCTCATCGAGGAGCATCGAGAATCTTTCTCCATCCAAGAGCAGTGAGACTCTTTCTTTCTCCATGGAAGAGGAGCAAGGCTTTCTCTGTCCATTTAAGAGCAGCGAGACTCCTTCTCCATCGATGAGCAGTGAGACTTTCTCTCCATCAAAGAACAGCGAGACTCTCTCTCCATCAAAGAGCAGCGAGACTCACTCTCTCCATCGAAAAGTAGTGAGACATTCTCTCCATCAAATTGCAGTGAGACCCTCTCCCTCGAAGAGCAGCGAGATTCTATCTCTCTCCATCACACAGCAGTGAGACTTTCCATTGAAGAGCAGTGAGACTCTCTCTCTCTCCATCGAGGAGCAATGAGACGTTCTCCCTCTGCATCGAAGAGCAGCGAGACGCTCTCTCCATCGAAGACCAGCGAGACTCTCTCTCCATCGAAAAGTAGTGAGACATTCTCTCCATCAAATTGCAGTGAGACACTCTCTCTTGAAGAGCAGCGAGATTCTATCTCTCTCCATCACAGAGCAGTGAAACTTTCCATTGAAGAGCAGCAAGACTCTCTCTCTCTCCATCAAGGAGCAATGAGACTCTATCCCTCTGCATCGAAGAGCGGCGAGACTCTCTCTCCATCGAAGACCAGTGATACTTTCTCTCTATCGAAGAGCAGCAAGGCTCTTTCTCCCTCCATCGATGAGCAGTAAGACACTCTTCATCGAAGAGCAGTGAAGCTCTCTATTTATCGAAGAGCAGTGACACTCCCTCTTCATCGAAGAGCAGCGAGACTCTCAATCGAAGAGCAGTGAGACTCTCTATCAAAGAACAGCAAGACTCTCTCTCCCTCCTTCGACGAGCAGCGAGACTCACTCTCTATCGAAGAGCAGCGAGACTCTCAATCGAAGAGCAGTGAGACTCTCTCTCTATCAACGAACAGCAAGACTCTCTCTCCCTCCTTCGACGAGCAGCGAGACCCTCTCTCTCTATCGAAGAGCAGCGAGACTCTCATCGAAGAGCAGCGAGACTCTCTCTCATCGAAGATCAGTGAGACTCCCTCTCTCCTTCGAAGAGCAGCGAGACACTCTCTCCGTCGAAGAGCAGCAACACTCTCTCTCCATCGAAGAGCAGGGAGATTCTCTCTCCATTGAAGGGCAGCGAGACCCTCTCTCCATTGAAGAGCAGGGAGTTTCTCTCTCCATTGAAGAGCAGCGAGACACTCTCTCTATCGAAGAGCAGGGAGATTCTCTCTCCATTGAAGAGCCGCGATATTCTCTCTCTCTCGAAGGCCAGCAAGACTCTCTCTCTCTATTGAAGAGCAGCAAGTCTCTCTCTCTCCATCGAAGAGCAGCGAGACTCTCTCCATCGAAGAGCAGTGCGACTCTCCCTCTCCATCGAAGAGCAGCGAGACTCTCTCCATTGAAGAGCAGGGAGATTCTCTCTCCATTGAAAAGCCACGGTATTCTCTCTCTCTCGAAGGCCAGCAAGACTCTCTCTCTCTAACGAAGAGCAGCAAGTCTCTCTCTCTCCATCGAAGAGTAGCGCGACTCTCTCCATCGAAGAGCAGCGAGACTCTCTCTCTCCATTGAAGAGCAGTGAGATTCTCTCTCCATTGAAGAGCAGCAAGGCTCTCTCCCCATTGAAGAGCAGGGAGACTCTCTCTCTCCATCGAAGAGCAGCGAGACTTTCTCCCTCTATCGAAGAGCAGCAAGTCTCTCTGTATCCAAGGGTAGCAAGTCTCTCTCTCTCCATCGAAGAGCAGCAAGACTCTCTCTCCGTCGAAGTGTAGTGAGACTCTCTCTCCATCGAAGAGCAGTGAGTTTCTCTCTCTATGTCCAAGAGCAGTGAGACACTCTCACTATCATAGAACAGTGAGATCTCACCCCATCGAAGAGCAGTGATACTCTCTCTCTCGCTCTCTATCAAAGACCAGCAAGACCCTACCTTTCTCCATCGAGGAGCAGTGAGACTTCCTCTCTCTCCACTGATGGGTAGCGAGACTCCCTCTCCCCATCGAAGAGCAGTGCGCCTCCCTCTCTCCATCGAAGAGCAGTGCGACTCTATCTTCATTGAAGAGCAGCGAAACTCTATCGAAAGCAGTGAGACATTTCCTCTATCGAAGAGCAGTGAGACTCTCTCTCTCTCCATCGAAGAGCAGCGAGACTCTCTTTCTGTTGAAGAGCAGTGCGGCTCTCTCTGCATTGAAGAGCAGCGAGGCACTCTCTATATCGAAAAGCAGCGAGACACTTCCTCCATTGAAGAGCAGCAAGATGCTCTACCTATCTCCATTGAAAAGCAGCGAGACTCTCTCTCTCCATTGAAGAGCAACAGGACTCTCTATGTGCATTGAAGAGCAGTGAGACCTTCTTTGTCCAACGAAGGGTCAGTGAGATTCTCTCTCTCCATTGAAGAGCAGTGAGATTCCCTATCTATTGACGAGCACTGAGGCTCTCTCTCCATCAAAGAGCAGCGAGACTTTCTCTCCCTCAAAGAGCAGCGAGACTCTCTTTCCATCAAAGAACAGCAAGATTCTCTCTCCATTGAAGAGCAGTGAGACTCTCGCTCTCCATCGACGAGCAGCGGGATTCTCCATCTATCGAAGAGCAGGGAGATTCTCTCTTCAATGAAGAGCAGTGAGACTCTTTCTCTCCATCGAAGAGCAGCAGGCCTGACTATCTCCATCGAAGCCCGCGTGACTCTCTCTCCATTGAAGAGCAGCGAGACTCTCTCAATATCGAAGAGCAGTGAGACTCTTTCTCTCCATCGAAGAGCAGCAGGCTTGACTATCTCCATCGAAGCCCGCGTGACTCTCTCTCCATCGAAGAGCAGCGAGACTCCCTCAATATTGAAGAGCAGCAAGTTCATTGTTAGTAGGATTTAGGGGTTCAGTAGGATTTCTGGGTTCAGTGAAATGCGGTTTGGATCCTAGGTGTTAGTGGGATTTCTGGGTTCAGTGAAATGTGGATTGGTTCCTAGGTGTTAGTGGGATTTGTAGGTTCAGTGACAGTGTGGTTTGAGGCCTAAGTGTTAGTGGGATTTGGCGGTTTCAGAGGGGGTGGTATTTGTGGGTTCTATCTTAGTGGGATTTAGGGGTCCAGTGGGATTTGTGTGTTCAGTGTTAGTACGGTTTGGGGCTGAAGGGTTAGTGGAATTTGTGTGGTCAGTGTTAGTTGGATTTGGGGGTTCAGTGTTAGTTGGATTTGGGGGTTCGGTGTTAGTGGGATTTATGTGCTCTGTGTTAGTGATATTTGGGGGTTCAGTGTTAGTGGGAGCTGGGTGTTCAGTGTTAGGGGTTTGAGGCCTAAGTGTTAGTGGGATTTGTGGGGTCAGTGTTAGTTGAATTGGGGGTTCAGTGTTGGTTGGACTTGGGGGATTGTTGTTAGGGGTTTGAGGCCTAAGTGTCTGTGGGATTTAGGGGTTCAGTGGGATTTGTGGGTTCAATGAAAGCGCGGTTTGGGGACTAAGTGTTAGTGGGATTTGTAGGTTCTGTGATAGCGCGATTTCAGGCCTAAGTGTTAGTTGGATTTGTGGGTTCACTGCTAATGTGATTTAGGGCGTCAGTGGGATTTCTGGGCACAATGGGATTTGTGGGTTCAGTGTTCGTGAGATTTAGGGGTTCCATGGGATTTGTGGGTTCAGTTCTAGTAGGATTTCTGGATTCTGTGTTAGTGGGATTTGTGGATTCTGTGTTAGTGGGAGCTGGGGGTTCAGTGTTAGAGATTTTGGGCCTAAGTGTTAGTGGGATTTGTGGGTTCTGTGATATCACGATTTAAGGCCTAATTGTTTAAATTGGGGGTTCACTGAACACATTCACTAAACCCACAAATCCCATGGAACCCCTAAATCCCACTTTCACTGAAACCACAAATCCCACTAACATGGAACCCGCACATCCCAATGACACAGAGCCCACAAACCCCACTAACACTGAACCCCCAAATCCAACTAACACTTAGGCCCCAAACCGCACTTTCACTGAACACACAAATTCCACAGAAACCCTAAATATCACCAACACTGAACCCACAAATCCCAATGAATCCCTAAATCCCACTAACACTGAACCCATAAATCCCATCCCCACTGAACCCCCCCATCCAACTAACACAGACCCCACAAATCCTACTTACACTTCGGCCCCAAATCGCACTTTCACAGAACCCACAAATCCCACTAACACTTAGGCCCCAAACCTCACGATTACTGAACCCACAAATCCTACAAGCACTTAGGCATCAAACCCCTATCACTGAGCCCCCAATTCCCACTAACACTGAACCCCGATATCCAACTAACACTGAACCCCCAAATCCCACTAACACTTAGGCCCCAAACTGCACTTTCACTGAACTCACAAATCCCACTAACACCTAAATCCCACTAACACCTGAACCCACAAATTCCACTAACACTGAACCCCAAATCCAACTAAAACTTAGGCCTCCAACCCAACTATCACCGAACCCCCAAATCCAACTAAATCATAGGGCCCAACCCCAGTATCACTGGACCCCCAAATCCAATGGAGACGTAGGCCTCAAATTCCACTATCGTCGAACGCCCAAATCCCACTGAAACTTGTGCCTGAAACCGCAATCTCTCTGAACCCCAAACAACTATCACTGAGACCCCCAAATCCCACTGACACTTAGGCCTCAAATCCCAATATCACTGAACCCACAAATCCCACTTACACTGAACCCACAAATCCAACTAACACTTGGGCCTGAAACCCCATTATAACTGAACCCCAGACCAACCATCAATGAACCCACAAATCCCACAAATACTTAGGCCTAACTTTCCACTATCATTGAATCCCCAAATCCCACTATCACTGAACCCCAAATCCTACTGACACGTAGGCCTCAACCCCCACTATCAAAGCACCCAGACTAGCAGGTTTTAACCCAGTCAAGATACACACAGACACACACATAGGCACACACCCCGCTACAATTCCAGTTCAAGAAATAATTTCCATTCACATTATAGGCAGTAATATCTCTTCATGACCAAGAGGGAAGTCATAACACAAGAGCGTAAAGGAAGAACACTGAGCAAGACATACCAACATTTGGAATTTATATATGAGATTACGAATTAGCAGGAAAAGTCAGCCAATCGGCCCCTCAAATCTGCTGTGCTATTCAATAAGATCAGGGCTGATCTGAATGTAATAAATCACTGAAGTGCTGCAATAGAGTGGGTGATATTTACGAACGAGTGTGAGGTCTGGAGTTGGAACTGGTTGTCTTTTAGCTGGCAATGCTACTTCAGAAAGAATGCAACTTTCGTTCATGTGCTAGTTAATTAGCGTGATGAGAATTGCCTAATTGGCTCTCAGTGCCGAATCTATCCTACAACGTCAGGGAATTAAATTGCTGCCATCTGTCTGTTCATTTAAAAAAAATCTAGCTTGGCTGATGTTGCAACTCCAGTCTCCTTATGGAAATCCTACAGGGTACAAATGAAAGGGTCTGGAAAGGTACTGAGTCAAAGCTGAATACTGAGAGTTTGCCTCTGCACCACGGATGGGCAGATCACGTTACAGGGAACATGCTTGAAACATTTAACAATGTCATAAAAATATACTATGCCACCCTTGCTGTCATCAGTGTTCCTGGTAAGTGACTGTAAAGCGGTGAAGTCGTGTTAATCTGTGTGTGAGCTGGTCTCATGTTTTGCTCTGTGACTGATAAGATTACTTGCTGATATAGATTTTTACCATTATAGAGCTACCCGGGCATTGCCCTAACTCCCTTAATTCAAATATCCTGAGCTGCCTCAGCAGTTTTATCCCATTGCCCGAAACTGAAGGTCAAACTTTTTCGGCATATCACAGGAGCTGCTAAGTTATTGTTTCTCGTGGTATGTCTGGTGCTGGTGAACCTGACCTCATTGCAGGCAATCCTCCGACATGGGAGGACCTGTCGGTGTAGAATTATTCTGAGCGTGGGCCACGGGTGGGGCGGTGGGGGGAGGGGGTTAAAACACCTGGCTCTAGTCACCATGATTCCCTGTGAATACCTGTCCCTGTAAGATTGTGGGAACTGTGGATCACTCTGACATTGCTCTGCGCGGACTGAATCATCCAGGTCTGTAACTGATTTTTTTTTGTATGAGGGGTCAATTAAATTAAAGTGCATGGTATTTGGGGGCAGTGTATTGAGGTGGATAGAAAACTGGTTGGCAGACAGGAAACAAAGAGTAGGAATAAACGGGTCTTTTTCCGAATGGCAGGCAGTGACTAGTGGAGTACTGCAGGGATCGGTGCTGGGAGCCCAGTTATTCACAACACATATTAATGATTAGATGAGGGAATTAAATGTAATATCTCCAAATTTGCAGATGACACAAAGCTGGGTGGGAGGGTGAGCTGTGAGGAGGATGCAGAGATGCTTCAGTGTGGACAAGCTGAGTGAGTGGGCAAATGCGTGGCAGATGCAGTATAATGTGGATAAATGTGAGGTTATCCATTTTGGTAGCAAAAACAGGAAGGCAGATTATTATCTGAATGGCTATAAATTGAGAGAGGGGAATGTGCAACGAGACCTGGGTGTCCTTGTACACCATCGCTGAAGGTAAGCATGCAGGTACAGCAGGTGGTAAAGAAGGCAAATGGTATGTTGGCCTTCATAGCCAGAGGATTCGAGGACAGGAACAGGGATGTATTGCTGCAATTGTACAGGGCCTTGGTGATACCACACCTGGAATATTGTGTGCAGTTTTGGTCTCCTTATCTGGGATGGCGGGATTGACATATGAAAAGAGATTGAGTCGATTAGGATTATATTTGCTGGAGTTCAGAAGAATGAGGGGGGATCTCATAGAAAGCTATAAAATTCTAACAGGACTAGACAGGGTAGATGCAGGAAGGATGTTCCTGATGGTGGGGGAGTCCAGAACCAGGGGTCACAGTCTGAGGATATGGGGAGGACTGAGATGAGAAATTTCTTCAGCCAGAGAGTGGTGAGCCTGTGGAATTTCCTACCACAGAATGTAGTTGAGACCAAAACATTGTATGCTTTCAAGATGGAGTTAGATATAGCTCTTGGGGTGAAAGGGATCAAAGGATATGGGGAGAAAGCGGGAGCAGGCTATTGAGTTGGATGATCAGCCATGATCATGACGAATGACGGAGCAGGTTCGAAGGGCCGAATGGCCTACTCCTGCTCCTAGTTTCTATGTTTCTATAATTCCTGTCAATGATTCAGCGTCTTTAGACACAAAAACACGTAATTATGCAAGCTTGTTGCATAATGAATGATCTGCAATAGTGTAAGATCTACTGTGTGTGGGGTTTTATTTCAATTGCCTTGCTACAGATGTGAAACCCAGATTTTTAAAAACTTTTTTTTTTTGCTTATGGCTCAGTAAAACTTTATTGAAAGCTAGAACCCTAATCCTGCCATAGATGGGGCATCCAGTCCCCGAGCAAGAAACCAATCACCAATTCTGGGTGTCTTTGTGCGTGGCCTAATGAAGGAACCAGACCGGTCAGTCATAAGCCCGAAAAAAGGTTTAAATAAAAAGTTCATAAAAAAATAGGTTAATTAACAAGCCACCAATTCTGATAATTATCTGTCCACGCTTTTGTCCCCAATCTGGTAAACCCATATGCGGGTTGGTCAGGAAAGGGTTGGTGTCGGCAATGAAATGTTTTAAATTTTAGCTTCTTATCCAGATTTGGAAATTGAACCCTATCCTTACTGTCCAGAATAAGACAAAAATCTTTTAATTTGATTTATACTTGCTTCCCCCCTTTTCTTACAGTTAATGTAGTGGCGATTGTGACCCTGGCTCGGGGAAAATGCGGCCTCTCCAATTGTACCACTCGCTACCTGGTGGCCATGGCAATGGCGGATCTACTTTTCATTATCACTGAAGTCATACTATGGAGGATCAGTTATTATTATTTCCCGGGCTCTTTCCTGGACATTACCCCAGTATGCGGTGTGATCAATGTCCTCAGTCGGGCAGCTACCGACCATTCTGTCTGGTTCACCGTCACCTTCTCCTTTGACCGATTTGCGGCCATTTGTTGCCAGAGACTGAAAACAAAATATTGCACTGAGAAAACTGCGGCTGGGGTTCTAGCAATAACCTGCGTTTTGCTCTGTTTAAAAAATTTCCTGTACTACTTTACACTTGAACCCCGATGGACAATTGAACACGTACCATGGTTCTTTGAGGTAAAGGCAAAATATTTCACTGAGCCTGGATGGATTGGATTTGACTGGTTTGATACGGCCTTAACTCCACTGCTCCCATTCACTTTCATCCTGTTACTCAACGCTTTGACCGTCAGACACATTTTAGTGTCCAGTCGAGTCCGTAAGGGACTGAGGGGTCAGAGCCAGGGAGAGAATGGCAGTGACCCAGAGATGGAGAGCAGGAGGAGGTCTGTGATTTTACACTTCACCATCTCCGGCAGCTTCATTCTCCTGTGGTCGGTTTATGTTGTAGAATTCTTATATCATAACATCACAGGAACAGATCCCAGGGATTACAACGATTCAGAAAATATATTTGAAAATGTAGGTGACATGCTGCAGGTTTTGAACTGCTGCACCAACACATTTATTTATGGGGCGACCCAGTCCAGGTTTAGGGAGCAGTTGAAGATGGCGGTAAAATATCCGGTTACGTCAATTGTTCAGTTAATTGAAAACTGAAACTGAGAGGAGGCAGAGACAAGTCCATGATTGAATTATGTATGAATATATTTTTATATGCATGAATATAAGCGGAATATACATTAGCTGAGATGGCTAAAGCCTTGGTGGGAAAGCAATTTTGAAAGGAGATCCTTTATAGAGCTAGAGAGGCAGAGAGGGGTGGGGAAGGTAGTCAAGAGTAAGACCAATGTCGGAGCAATTAAAATTGGGGATGCACATGAGGACAGAATTGGATTAGCACAGATATCCCGGAGCGCTGTGCGGCTGAAGGAGATTAAAGTGATAGGGCCATGGAGGGATTTGAAAACAAAGGAAGGGGGAGAAAATGCAATCAATGAGTTGCTTGACTGGGAGGCAATGTCGCTCACCCATAACAGAGCGAGGGGGGAATTGGACTACCTGTGCGTTACAACACGGGCAGAAGGGTTTCGGATGGCCTCCTGTTTACTGGTGTAAAATGTAGGAGCTGAGAAAGAAGCACATTAGAATAACTTAGTCTTGAGGAGGCAAAAACATGAATGAGGGTTCCCGCAGCAGATCAGCCGAGACAGGCGTAAGTTCAGGTTCCGTTAAAAGCTGAAGTAGGCCATCTTACCCATGACATGAATGTACAACACAAGCTCAAATGTGGTTGACTCTTAACTGCCCCCTGAAATAGGCTAGCAAGCCATTCGATTCAAGGGCAGATGGGGAAGGGCAATGAAGGCTGACCTTTTCGGAAATGCACCGATCCCCCATGACATTTAACATTTGGAAAATGTGAATCTGCAGTTGTGGCGAGGCTGGCTGAATCTCAAAATGCAGACAAGGAGGACGATGGCGGGGGGGGCGTCAGTAGCTTAAAGCAAAATGCAATTGGATCGGGGATCGAGAACAACGGCCTCAGTCTTTCCCTAAACTGGATGTGGGGTAGGGAGCATCGCAGGGGTTGGGAGAAGTGACGCTGAAAGCTCCCATGTCGCCTTTGAATCGGGTCACTGAGGGGAAATGCACAGCTGAGGAATAGGATGGGGCCAAGGGGAAATCCTTGGCAGCGCCAGAGATAAGGCTCTGGCAGCAGGAGGTGAAGCAATTCCAACTGATTTGCTGGCTACCATGAGCTTTTTCTTATTCATTCATGGGAAATGGGCATCACTGACTAAGCTGGCATTTATTGTCCATCCCTAATTGCCCTTGTTCAGAGCGTCTGGAGTCACATGTAGGCCTAGGCCAGGTAAGGACCGAAGATTTCCTTCACTAAAGGGCATTGGGTGAACCAGATGGGCTTTTAGAATTTCAGACCAGGTTCAATTCCAGGTTTTATTTTAATTCAATTCAATTTGCTACGGGGAGAATTTCAACCCAGATCCCCAGAACATTACCCTATGTCTCTGGAATACCAGATTAGGGACAATGCCACTATGGCACCGACTCCCCCTATTAAGGTTTAGATTAAGAATAGGAAGATGTGAGAGATATCCATCCCAGCTGGATGTTAGTAAAGGGGTGTTGCAAGGGTGGGTGTCAGGAGCTGCAGGCAGCTCGAGAAACCCCGAACAACCAACCCCCAATTCCCACTAACACAGAGCCCACAAATCACACTTAGGCCCCAAATCGCACTTTCACGGAACCTATAAATCAACAACCAACCCCCATATCCCACTATCACAGAGCCCACAAATCTCACTGAACCCCTAAATCCCTCGAACACTGAACCCAGAAATCCCACTAACACCTAGGCAACAATCCACACTTTCACTGAACCCACAAGTCCCACTGGAACCCTAATTCCCACTAGCACTTAGCCCTGAAATCGCACTGTAACAGAACCCACAAATCCCACTAACACTGAGCCCACAAATCCCACTGAACCCGTAAATCCCACTAACACTGAACCCCCCATCCAACTAATACTGAGCCCCCAAATCCCGCTAACACCTAGGAACCAAACCGCACTTAACTGAACCCACAAACCCGACTATCACTGAACCCACAAATCCCGCTAACACTGAACCCCCAAATACCACTAACACATAGTCCCCAAACCACACTTCCACTGAGCCCACACATCCCACTAACACTTCGGCCTCAACCCACTAACACTGAACCCCCATATCCAACTAACACTAACCCCACCAATTCTACTCGCACTTAGGCCTCAAACCCCCAACACAGGACCCCCAAATCCAACTAACATTGTACCCCCAATCCAATTAATCACTGAACCCCAAATCCAACTTACAATGAACCCCCAAATCCAACTAACACTGAACACCCCATCCAACTAACACTGACGCAACAAATCCCACTAACACTGAACCCCCAAATACAACTAACACTGAACGCCCAAATCCAACTAACACTGACCCAACAAATCCCACTAACACTGAATCCCAAATCCAACTAACACTGAACCTCCCATCCAACTAACACTGAACCCCCAAATACAACTAACACTGAACCCCCAAATCCAACTAACACTGACCCCACCACTCGTACTTTCACAGAACCCACAAATCCTACTAACACTGAGCCCACAAATCCCACTGAACCCGTAAATCCCACTAACACTGAACCCCCCCATCCAACTAACACTGAACCCCCAAATACCACTAACACAGAACCCACGAATCCCGCTAACACTTCTGCCTCAACGCGCTAACACTGAACCCCCATATCCAACTAACTCTGACCCCGCAAATCCTACTCGCACTTAGGCCCTAAATTGCACTGCCACAGAACCCACAAATCCCACTAACACTTAGGCCCCGAACCACACTTTTACTGAAACCACAAATCCCACCGAACTCCTAAATCCCAACACTGAACCCACAAATTACATCCCCACTGAACCTTCAAATCCCACTGAACCCACAAATCCAACTAACACTTAGGCCTGAAATCGCGCTATCACAGAAGCCACAAATCCCACTAACACTTAGGCCCCAAACCGCACTTTCACTGAACCCACAAATCCCACTGAACTGGTAAACCCCACTAACACTTAGGCCTCAAACCCCTAACACATGACCCCAAAATACAACTAACACTGAACCCCCAAATTTATCTAACAACGAACCCCCAAATCCAACTAACACTGAACACCCCATCCAACTAACACTGACCCAACAAATACCACTAACACAAAACCCACAAATCCCGCTAACACCTAGGAACCAAACCGCACTTCACTGAACCCCCAAACCCCACTGAACCCCCAAACCCCACTATCACTGAACCCCCAAACACCACCAAAACATAGTCCCCAAACCACACTGCCACTGAGACCACACATCCCAATAACACTTCGGCCTCAACCCGCTAACACTGAACCCCCATATCCAACTAACACTAACCCCACCAATTCTACTCGCACTTAGGCCCCAAACCACACTTTCATTGAACCCACAAATCCCACTGAACTGGTAAATCCCACTAACACTTAGGCCTCAAACCTCTAACACAGGACACCCAAGTCCAACTAACACTGTACCCCCAATCCAACTATCACTGAAACCCCCAAATCCAACTAACACTGAACCCACATATCCCACTGGCACTGAACTCACAAATCCCACTGAACCCCCAAACCCCACTAACACTGAATCCACAAATCCCACCAGACCCCTAAATCCCAAACTGCACTTCACTGGACCCACAAATCCCACTGAACCCACAAATCCCACTAACAGTTAAGCCCCCAACCACACATTCACTGAACCCACAAATCCCACTGAACCCACAAATCCCACTGGCACTGAGGGGCAACGCACAGCTGAGGAACAGGATGGGGCCAAGGGGAAATCCTTGGCAGCGCCAGAGATAAGGCTCTGGCAGCAGGAGGTGAAGCAATTCCAACTGATTTGCTGGCTACCTTGAGCTTTTTCTTATTCATTCATGGGATTATGGGCATCACTGACTATGCTGGCATTTATTGCCCATCCCTAATTGCCCTTGTTCAGAGGGTCTGGAGTCACATGTAGGCCCAGGCCAGGTAAGCACAGAAGATTTCCTTCACTAAAGGGCATAAGTGAACCAGATGGGTTTTTAGAATTTCAGACCTTCAATTCCAGGTTTTTATTTAATTCAGTTCAATTTGCTATGGGGAGAATTTGAACCCAGATCCCCAGAACATTACCCTGTGTCTCTGGAATACCAGATTAGGGACAATGCCACTATGGCACCGACTCCCCCTATTAAGGCTTAGATTAAGAATAGGAAAACGTGAGAGATATCCATCCCAGCTGGATGTCAGTAAAGGGGCGTTGCGAGGACGGGTGTTAGGAGCTGCAGGCAGGTCGAGAAACCCCGAACAACCAACCCCCAATTCCCACTAACACAGAGCCCACAAATCCCACCGAACCCCTAAATCCCTCGAACACTGAACCCACAAATCCCACTAACAACTGGGAACCAAACCGCACTTCACTGAACCCACAAATCCCATTGAACCTCCCAGGTCCCACTAACACTGAACCCACAAATCCCACTAAACCCCTAAATCCCTCGAACACCGATCCCACTATGCCCACAAATCCCAATGTGCATGTATGTGTGTCTGTTTGTGTTTGTGTATGTGTGCATGTGTGTCTGTTTGTATGTGAATGTGTGCCTGTTTGTGCGTGTCTGTGTGCGTATATGTGTGTCTGTTTGTGTGTGTGAATGTGTGCCTGTTTGTGCGTGTACGTGTGTGTGTGTGAATGTGTGTGAATGTGTACCTGTTTGTGCGTGTCTGTTTGTGTGTGTGAATGTGTGCCTGTTTGTGCGTGTCTGTTTGTGTGTGCGAATGTGTGCCTGTTTGTGCGTGTCTGTTTGTGTGTGTGAATGTGTGCCTGTTTGTGCGTGTCTGTGTGCGTATATGTGTGTCTGTTTGTGCGTGTACGTGTGTGCGTGTCTGTGTGCGTATATGTGTGTCTGTTTGTGTGTGTGAATGTGTGCCTGTTTGTGCGTGTCTGTGTGCGTATATGTGTGTCTTTGTGTGTGTGTGAATGTGTTTGTGTGTGTGCGTGTTTGTTTGTGCCTGTGTGTGCGTGTCTGTTTGTGTCTCCCCTGCACTTTCTTCCTCTCTGTAGCAGCAGGGAAGACCACAGGGTGCATCGGGCCTGCTCCACTGTTATGGAGAAGCCCTTTGTCTGACTGAGGCCCTTTACAATTGCAGGATGCGCTTGCACGACCATTCTGCTGCAACGAAGCCAGCACACCAGAGTTGGGAGATTTCTGGTGGTCAGCCCTGAGCCCTTACTCGCTGATCTTGGTGATGTTTATTCTGCTCTGTCAATCAGAGGCAGCGCCACATCCTGGCAGTGGCAACACCAGAAGACACTCCCTTCTCTTCCCCAACCCCCTCCCCAGATAATAACCCCCCCACAAACCCCACGGCTGTGCCTATCTTCATATCCGGACAGATCCTTAGTTGATCCAGTTTATGGAATCCTAGGTGTAAACCATCCATTTAAGAGCTTCAAACACTCTGACGCGGCTCTGGGATGCTCTCAGTTGCTGTGTTTATTCAGTAATTGAATAATTGATGCAAACGAATATGTCACCGCGTTCTTGACCTGCTCTCTGAACTTAGACTGAGTCACTCCATAAATAAATGTGTTTGTGCAGCAATTTGAGTTCACCAGCATAAACCCGACTTGCCCAAATATCTATTCAGCTTGAGCGTCACGCTCTGAATCTATCCCTGCAATATTGTAATATAAGAAATCGATAACATTCATGAGCCACAGGAGTATGAAACTGCCGGAGATGGTGAAGAGTAAAATCACAGACTTCCTCCTGCTCTCTATCTCTGGGTCACTGCCATTCTCTCCCTGGCTCTAACCCCTCAGTCCCTTATGGACCTGACTGGAGACTAAAATGTGTCTTGACGGTCAGGGAGTTGAGCAGCAGGATTAAAGCGAATGGGAGCAGTGGGGTTAAAACCTTATCAAACCAGTCAAATCCAATCCACTGGGGCTCAATAAAATAGCTTAGCTTATCTTTACAGAACCACGGCACATTTTTGATTAGTTTTACGTGTTCATGTGTAAAGTAGAAGGGGATGCTTTTTAAACAGAGCAGGATGCCGGTTGTTGCTAGCACCACAGCCGCAGTTTTCTCGGTGCAATATTTTATATTCAGTTTCTGGCAACAAATGGCCACAAATTGGTCAAAGCAGAAAGTGACGGTGAACCAGACAGAACAGTCGGTAGCTGCACGGCTCAGAACATAGGTAACACTGCACATAGGGGTGATACTTATGAAAGACAATGGGGAGTAATAATCATTGAGGCGCCTCAGTATGACCTCAGGTGCTATGAACAGTAGATCCGCCGTTGCCATGGCCACCAGGTAGTGAGTGGCGCAGATGGAGAGGCCGCACTTTCCCCGGGACAGCATCACAATCGCCAGTAAATTAGCTGAAAGAGACAGAAGGGGAAATAGACTGAAATTTACTGATAAGACATTGTCCTTGTCTGACCCAGACAGCAAAGTCTGGATTTTGGCCCAAATATCTGTTGGGTTATGATCAGGTATGTGGTTCAGATGATAAGAAATAATAAAAAAAAAACATCCCTGACCCTAACCTGCCCACCTTCTGTTTAACAGGGTTAGAACATGGTGCATGTTTGCCATTTGAACATTATAATAATGCTGGAAGTCCCTCCTGTTTTCCAGGATTACTGTTGCTAAGCCGGTTTCCTGGGACTTGCAACATAGGCAGTGAGAGGGAGGCACATAGAGATTCACGGAGCAGGTGAGTGCATTGCTGCAGCACTATTTAGTGCCAGCAAAGGAAAAATCACTTCACCAAACACCCCCGCCCTGTATCTGGTCACCCTCTCCTTAGCCCCCACCTATCGCTGGCCTTCTATCCGGCTTCACCTGCTCCACCCCCCCTTAAACAGTATAAATTTCATCACATTTCTACTTCTCTTTAAGCTCTGAAGAAGAGTCATGCGGACCCGAAACGCTAACTCTGTTTCTCTCTCCACAGATGCTGCCAGACTTGCTGAGATATCCCAGCATATTTGACTTAACATCAGGATCGTGCCGATCGGGTGTCTGTACAACGGTGACCACTAGATCAACAGGCAACGTTATCAATCACAGAGAAACAGAGATCAGTTTGGAAAGAGATGTAAACAATCTCAATGGTTGTAGCCACTTACCGGGGACGCCTATAAACGCCAGGGCTGCGTAGCACAATTTCTTAAAACTGTTAAACATCTCGAGCATTCTCTCTGCGTGAATGATCGGTTGTTTTGATCTCTGTGTTGGGCTCTGCACCTGTGCATTTCCAAGTCCTTATCTTATACCCTGCAGTATTCCCAGCTGAATGCTGACATTGCAACATCTAGCAAGTTCGATTTTTTTTCTCAATCATTGGAATAAACAGACGACGACAGGGAGTTAAGTAACTGACTATGTTTCGCGCCGTTGCTCAACTGGAAGATCTGATCTCGCTCATTAACTGACACATTTTGAACGTCTCATTTCGGTTCTCTCAAAAATCAATTCTACGTTTTCAGTTGACTGGTAAATGTTCTTTTCTTTTTCACTGCTACGGCCTCTCAGTCGTTACATCCTAATTGTTCTGGTTTCTCAGGGCTGCTCTGCTGGAACTGCATGGCCTGGACCCTTTCTCCGTAACTAAAGCCATTCAGTCACTAGTCAAAGTGCAGTGGGTCCAGGGCCCACATTTCCCTTCAACTTTTGACGAGCATTTTTTCCTTTATTCATTCACGGGGATGTGGGCTTCGCTGGCCGGGCCCAGCATTCATTGCCCATCCCTAATTGTCCCTTGAGAAGGTGGTGGTGAGCCGCCTTCTTGAACCGCTGCAGTCCCTGTGGTGTAGGTACACCCACAGCGCTGTTAGGGAGGGAGTTCCAGGATTTTGACCCAGCGACAGTGAAGCAGTTGTGGGATGTTCATATTTGGGCTTATACAATAGGGTGGCTGTGGTGGGGACGAGACCGTTGTTCACCTCCTTGTGGAATGTGCCTTTGCAAAGAAGGTCCGGAGAGAGATGCAGTGGTTTCTGTCGAGGTTCATCCCCAGCAATTCTGTGACACAGGACTCTGCGCTCTACGGGCTGTTCCCAGGGACACACACCGAGACAAACATCAACTGCAGCTGGAGGATCATCAACTCGGTGAAAGACACTCTTTGGTCTGCCTGAAACTTGTTGGTCTTCCAGCGCAAAGAGTTGTCCCCGACCAAGTGTTGCAGTCTGGCACATTCCAAGGTCCAGGACTAGGTGCTGAGGGACGCACTAAAGCTGGGGGCAGCCGCTGCAAAGGCGCAATGGGGAAATGTCGCTGTCTAAGACCTTTCTGCCCACAGTGCACCGAGGGGCTGGGAATTGTATAGACCCCTCTGGCTGTACAGCTCACAATAAATGTATGCATTGAATACTAATTGTATTATAATTGTATTGAAGCACCTCAGAGTGCAACACGATGTATGTCGATAACTCCAATCCCATTGCACTGTCCGACTGTCTGTAATGACCATATTGAAATGACTGTAATATTCATTGATTGTATTGAAGCACCTCGTGACCCATGTGTAAAAGTTGAATCTGATTGTACTTTTTGTGATGGTGATTTTGAAATGCTCGTTCAGATGTTTTATGAATCAAGTTTATGTTTCCAAAAACAAAAAGATTGGGGCTATAAAATAATAGTTACGGGCGAACTTGTGCAAGTTCGGGCTACTTACAAACCTGAGGAAATAGCCTCATCTACTTGTAACTCACATCAATGACGTGCGAGAGGGAAGAGTGGGTGGTGGATCCTTCCTGGACACCACAAAGGTGAAGCGGGAAAGGAAGCTGTGAGGGGGAAGCCAATGGGGCTGCAAAACGATACGTGCAGGTTAAATGAATGGGTGGGAGATGGCAGGTAGACCTAACGTTAGGAAATATGAGCTATTCAGTTTGGCAGGGAGAATAAAACAAGGATTATGGGCAGAATATCCTCGTCGGTGTGCAGGGGACGGGCCTGACCGGCCGACGGGTAAAACGACACACCATGAGGCTGTGCGTCCGCCAAACTGTCAAGGGCCTATTGAGGCCACAAAAAACTCAGTCCCTCCCTTATACCCCTCCCGAGCGCTGGACCTTCCTCCACATATCCAAACCTCTCCCACTCTCGAGCAATTGCGTCCCCACAGCCATCCCTGCACCTGCAACGCCCTCCAGCAGACTCGCACTCTGCATCTCTGTAACTGAACCCAGCCTTACACACCCCACTATCTTTGCAAACTCCCGAAATTCTCCCTATCGCTGGTGATAGAACCCACGGTTCACAGGAACAGCAGGAGAGTGTGTGCCAGCTGCTGCCTGAACAGACAAATTGCTGAATTTCCTGTTGGCTGCACTAACCCTGGTGACAAAACATATATTTCATGGGCCAGAAAGAACCAACATCTTGCCAACCCATCAGCATATCCTTCTATTCCTTTCTCCCTCCTACGTTTATATAGCTTCCCCTCAAACAGATCCACAATATTCGAATTAAACACTCCATGAGCCAGTGATCACCACATTCTCAACAGGTTGGCCTCTGCTCAATCCCTTCTTCGATTTCTTAGTGACTGACTTTATATGTTTTGCCTTCCATTGCCCTGGATTATGGCAAAAATGGAAACGTTTTGTCCACAGCTACTGAACTGACCTATTTCTGAACCTTGTAGACTTGCATCATGTCACCCGACTATCTCACCTCTTCCAGAGAAAAGAGCCTCAATGTGTTCGGTCCTGCCAGAAGGGGTATAAACTATCAGTTCTGGCTTCTTACTCGGAGGCCTCACCCCTTCCCCAGTGCCCCTGTATCATGTCCATGATGTGGAGAACTGTGCATAGACTTTGAGCTGCACAGTGACTGAAATACTATTTTCCCTCCACCTCCCCCACCACCCCCTTCCCCCTTCAACTCTAGTTACTGTGATAATCATAGAGCAAACAGGACATTGACAGCAGAGTATGAGGCCATTCGGCCCGTCGAGTCAATGCCAGCTCTCGGCCGAGCAATCCAGGTAGGCACATTCCTCGCTCTATCCCCGTGTCCCTGCAAGTTTATTTTCTTAAACTCCCATCGGGAATGATCGATCGGCTGTGTTTCCACTGCTCATGTGGGCAGCGAGTTCCATGAATCATGGGCACTCTCCGCGTAATGAAGTTCCCCATCCCCTCATCCCCCTTTCCACCTCTTCCCCAAGGCCGACAGCCTGCGTAGCCTGGTCGTTGTGCCATCAGCCATCACATTAGGGAGGAGGTGATGGTGTACTGGTATTGTCACTGGGCTAGTACTCCAGAGACCCAGGGTAATGCTCTGGGGATCTGGGTTCGAATCCACCACGGCCATTGGTGAAATTTGAACCCAATAAAAATCTGGATTTAAAAGTCTGATGGTGGCCATGAAACTATTGCTGAGTGTTGTTAAAACCCACCTGGTTCACTAGTCCCTTTCGGGAAGGAAATCCACTGTCCTCACCTGGTCTGGGCCTACGTATGACTCCTGACCCACGGCAATGTGGGTTGCCTCTTAAAAATGCCCTCAGAGTGAGAGGGATGGGCGATCAATGTTGGCCCAGCCAGCGCTGCCCACATCCCATGAACAAACAATAAAGGAAAAGCTAACGGGAGCAGCCAATCCTTGCCTGGGGGCTGGTTAGCTCAGTTGGCTCGGTGGTGAGCCTGTCGCTCAGAATAAGGCCAAACGCGTGGGGGCTCGGTTCACGTTCACCCACAAATCCCACTACCACTGAACCCCCAAATCCCACGGAAACAGGAACCCCAAATCCTAAACACTTAGGCCCCAAACCGCACTTTGACTGAACCCCACAAACGCCACTATCACTGAACCCCCAAATCCCACGGAAACAGGAACCCTAAATCCTAAACACCTAGGCCCCAAACCGCACTTTCACTGAACCCCACAAACGCCACTATCACTGAACCCCCAAATCCCACTTACACTTGGGCCTCAAACCCCACTATCAATGAAGCCCCAAACCAACTATAAAAGAACCCCCAAATCCCACTACCACTGAACCCACAAATCCCACTAATAGTTGGGCCTGAAACCCCACAATCACTGAACACACAAATCAACTATCACTGAACCCCCAAATTCCACTGGCACTTAGGCCTCAAACCCGACTATCACTGAACCCCCAAATCCCACTAGCACTGGACCCACAAGTCCCACCAACACTTAGGCCTCAAACCCCACTATCACTGAAACCACAAACCAACAATCACGGAACCCCCAAATCTCCCTTCCGCTTAGGCCTCAAACCCGACTATCACTAAACCCCCAAACCAACTCTCACAGAACCCTGGGCGTTGATTCGGTCCGGTGCCCTGACTCGGTGCCCCTGGAGGAATACGGGGGCACCATGGTGGGCATGCCCATCGCCCCCTGGTCTGCGCAGAAGAAACAGACCCATATTCAAGTGTTGGTATGTCTGTAAAGTTTTAAATGTGCAGCTTTCACACACACGGGAAGGGGAAGGGACACGCACTGAAGCCCCAAACCAACTATAACAGAACCCCCAAATCCCACTAACACTTAGGCCACAACCCCCACCACCACTGAACCCAGAACTCCCAGTACCACTGACCCCACAAATCCCACTAACACTGAACCCACAAACCAAATCTGACTGAACCCAGAAGTCGCACCAACATTGAACCCCCAAATCCCACCAACACTTAGGCCTCACACCCCACTAACACTGAACCCAGAACTCCCACTAACACTTAGGCCCAAAGCGCACTATCACTGAACCGCTAAATCCCACTGACATTCAGACCTCAAACCACACTATCACTGAAGCCCCAAACCAACTATAACAGAACCTGCAAATCCCACTAACACTAAGGCCTCCCTTCAGCTGACTGGTGGTCAACTATTCCCTCTCTGACTGCACTTCCTTAAGCTGCAGAGTGACCACATATAAAAATGTGCTAACCACATAACCCTCTGCCTCGTGGATGCACCGCTGACGCTCCAGAGAGAGGGTGACTGGGGTAGAGAGAGACTGAGTCCGGGTGAGAGAGAGAGAGAGAGAGTGGGGGAGAGAAGGAGAGACTGGGGGAGAGAGAGTGGGGGAGAGAAAGAGAGAAGGAGAGACTGGGGGAGAGAGAGAGAGAGAGACTGATGGAGAGAGAGAGAGACAGAGGCTGGGGGAGAGAGAAAGAGAGAGACTGGGGGAGAGAGAGAGACACGGGGAGAGAGAGAGAGATGGGAAGAGAGAGATACTGGGGAGGAGTGAGAGAGAGACTGGGGGAGAGAGAGAGACTGGTGGAGAGAGAGAGACTGGGGGAAAGAGAAAGAGAGAGGGAGAGACTGGGGGAGAGAGGGAGGGACGGGGAGAGAGAGAGACTGAGAGAGAAAGAGAGAGACCGGGGGAGAGAGAGAGAGACTGACACTGGGGGAGAGAGAGAGAGAGACTGGGGGAGAGAGAGAGGGAGAGATTTGAATAGAGAGAGAGGGAGATAGACTGGGGAGAGAGAGAGAGACTGGAGGAGAGAGAGAGACTGGGGGAGAGAGAGAGAGAGAGACTGGGGCGGGGGGGGGCAGGGAGAGAGAGGGAGGGGGAGAGAAAACTGGGGGATAGAGAGACCAAGGCTGGAGGAGAGGGAGAGATAGACTGGGGGAGAGAGAGAGAGAGACTGGGGGACAGAGAGAGAGACTGGGGCAGACAGAGAGAGAGAGAGAGAGACACTGTTGGAGGGAGAAAAAGAGAGACTGGGGGAGAGAGAGAGACTTGGGGGGAGAGAGAGACTGTGGGAGGGAGAAAAAGAGAGACTGGGGGAGAGAGAGAGAGAGACTGGGGGCAAGAGAGAGAGCGACTGGGGAGAAAGAGAGAGAGACTGAGGGAGAGAGAGAGTTAGACGGGGATTGAGAGAGACTGGGAGAGGGGGAGAGAGACTGAGGGAGAGAGAGAGAGAGCAAGGGGAGAGAGAGAGTTAGACGGGGATTGAGAGAGACTGGGAGAGGGGGAGAGAGACTGGGGGAGAGAGAGAGAGAGACTGGGGGTGAGTAAGAGAGAGAGGGAGAGTGACAGGGGGGAGAGAGAGAGAGAGAGAAAGAGACTTGGGGAGAGGGAGAGAGAGAGACTGGGGGGGGAGAGAGAGAAGCAAAGAGAACTGGGGGAGAGAGAGACCGAGGCTGGAGGAGAGAGAGATGGACTGGGGGAGAGAGAGAGAGACTGGGTAGAGAAAGAGAGAGAGATTGGGGGGGGGAGAGAGAGAGACTGGGGGAGAGAGAGAGAGAGAGAGAGAGACTGGGGGAGAGAGAGAGATTGGAGGAAGAGAGAGAGGGAGACTTGGGGAAAGAGGGAGAGAGAGAGAGATGGGGGGAGAGAGAGACTGGGGAGAGAGAGAGAGATTGGGGGAGAGAGAGAGAGAGAGACTGAGAGAGGGAGAGACTGAGAGCGGGAGAGACTGGGGAGAGAGGGAGAGAGCGAGACTTGGGGAGAGAGTGTGAGAGACTGGGGAGAGAAAGAGAGAAACTGGGGTGAGAGAGAGAGACTGGGGGAGTAAGAGAGAGAGAGAGAGAGACTGGGGTGGAGAGAGAGAGAAAGACTGGGGGGTGGAGCAAGAGGGAGAGAGACTGGGCGAAAGAGAGAGAGAGAGACTGGGAGAGGGAGAGAGAGATGGGGGGAGAGAAAGAGAGACTGGGGAGAGAGAGAGAGACTGGGGGTGAGAGAGAGAGGCTGAGAGAGGGAGAGACTGGGGGAGAGAGGGAAAGAGAGAGACTTGGGGAGAGAGTGTGAGAGACTGGGGGAGAGAAAGAAAGAAACGGGTGAGAGAGAGAGACTGGAGGAGTAAGAGAGAGAGAGAGATGGGTGGAGAGAGAGAGAGAGACGGGGAAAGAGAGAGAGAGTGACTGGGGGAAAGAGAGAGAGAGAGATTGGGGGAGAGAGAGAGCAGGAGGGACTGGGGGAGAGAGAGAGCACGAAAGGGACTGAGGGAGAGAGAGAGAGAGAGAGAGAGAGACTGGGAGAGAGAGAGAAAGAGACTGCGGGAGAGAGAGAGATGGAGAGACTGGGGGAGAGAGGGAGGGAGAGATTGGAATAGAGAGAGAGAGAGACTGGGGAGAGATAGAGATTGGGGGAAAGAGAGAGAAAAAGGCATTGGGGGAAAGAGAGAGAGAGACTGGGGAGATAGAGAGATACAGGGGGAGAGAGAGAGAGAGATGGGGAGAGAGAGAGTCTGGGGGAAAGAGAGAGAGAGTGAGAGACTGGGGTGGTGAGAGAGAGAGAGAAACTGGGGAGAGAAAGAGAGAGAGACTGGGGGAAAGAGAGAGAGAGAGACAGGGGGAGAGAGAGAGCGAGAGGGACTGCGGGGGAGAGAGGGAGAGACAGAGAGAGAGAGACTGAGGGAGAGAGAGAGAGCAAGGGGAGAGAGAGAGTTAGACGGTGAGAGAGAGAGACTGGGAGAGGGGGAGAGAGACTAGGGGAGAGAAAGAGAGCGAGACTGGGGGTGAGTAAGAGAGAGAGGGAGAGTGACAGGGGAGAGAGAGAGACTTGGGGAGAGGGAGAGAGAGAGACAGAGGGGAGAGAGAGAGAAGGAAAGAGCTGGGGGAGAGAGAGAGAGACTGGGTAGAGAAAGAGAGAGAGATTGGGGGGGAGAGAGAGAGAGCGACTGGGAGAGAGAGAGAGAGAATGGGGGAGAGAGAAAGAGAGAGGGAGGGACGGGGAGAGAGAGAGACTGAGAGAGAAAGAGAGAGACCGGGGGAGAGAGAGAGAGAGAGAGAGAGAGACTGGGGGAGAGAGAGAGGGAGAGATTTGAATAGAGAGAGAGAGAGATAGACTGGGGAGAGAGAGAGAGAGAGACTAGGGGAGAGAGAGAGACTGGGCGAGGGGGAGAGAGACTGGGGAAGAGAGAGAGACTGGGGGGCGAGTGAGAGAGAGGAAGAGTGAGGGAGAGAGAGAGAGAGAGACTTGGGGAGAGGGAGAGAGAGATACTGGGGGAGTGGGGGTGGGAGAGAGAGGGGGGGAGAGAACTGGGGGATAGAGAGACCAAGGCTGGAGGAGAGGGAGAGATAGACTGGGGGAGAGAGAGAGAGAGACTGGGGGAGAGAGAGAGAGACTGGGGGAGAGAGAGAGATAGAGAGAGACTGGGGGAGAGAGAGACCGAGGCTGGAGAAGAGAGAGGGGTAGGCTGGGGGAGGGAGCGAGAGAGACTGGGGGAGAGAGAGAGAGATTGGGGGAGAGAGACAGAGTGACTGGGGCAGAGCGAGAGAGAGAGACACTGTGGGAGGGAGAAAAAGAGAGACTTGGGGGGAGAGAGAGAGAGAGAGAGACTGGGGGGGGAGAGGGAGAGAAACTGTGGGAGGGAGAATAAGAGAGACTGGGGGAGAGAGAGAGAGAGAGACTGGGGGGGGAGAGATAGAGACTGGGGGAGAGAGAGAGAGAGAGAGACTGGGGGAGAGAGAGACCGAGGCTGGAAGGGAGAGAAAGGTAGGCTGGGGGAGAGAGAGAGACTGCGGAGAGAAAGAGAGAGAGATTGGGGGGGGGAGAGAGAGAGTCTGGGGGGAGGGGGGGAGAGAGAGAGAGACTGGGGGAGAGAGAGAAAGAGAGAGACTGGGGGAGAGAGAGACCGAGGCTGGAAGGGAGAGAAAGGTAGGCTGGGGGAGAGAGAGAGACTGCGGAGAGAAAGAGAGAGAGATTGGGGGGGAGAGAGAGAGAGTCTGGGGGGAGGGGGGGAGAGAGAGAGAGACTGGGGGAGAGAGAGAGAGAGAGATTGGGGGAGAGAGAGAGAGTCTGGGGGAAAGAGAGTGAGAGATACTGGGGGAGAGAGAGAAGGAGAGACTGAGGTGAAGAGAGAGAGAGAGACTGGGGAGGGAGAGAGGGAGAGAGAGAGACTGGGGAGAGAGAGAAAGAGAGAGAATGGGGTGAGAGAGAGAGAGACTGGGAAGATATAGAGTGAGACTGGGGAGAGATAGAGAGAGAATGGGGTGAGGGAGAGAGAGAATGGGGTGAGGGAGAGAGAGAATGGGGTGAGGGAGAGAGAGAATGGGGTGAGGGAGAATGGGGTGAGGGAGAGAGAGAATGGGGTGAGGGAGAGAGAGAATGGGGTGAGGGAGAGAGAGAATGGGGTGAGGGAGATAGAGAATGGGAACAGGGAGAGGGAGAGAGAGAGAGACGAAGGTCGAGAGAGACCGAGGCTGGAGGGGAGATAGAGAGAGAGAGGGAGCGACTGGGGAGAGAGAGACTGAGGCTGGAGGAGAGAGAGAGGTAGGCTGGGGGAGAGAGAGAGAGACTGGGGAAGGAGAGAGAGAGAGACTGGGGAGGGAGGGAGAGAGAGAGAGACTGGCGGGGAAGAGAGAGAGAGAATGGGGTGATAGAGAGATACTGGGGGACAGAGAGAGGGAGACCGGGGGAGAAAGAAGAGAGAGAGAGATGGGGGGAGAGAGAGAGAGTCTGGGGGAAAGAGAGAGAGAGAGAGAGAGCGACTGGGGAGAGAAAGACAGAGAGATGGGGGGAGAGAGAGAGAGACTGGGGAGGGAGGGAGAGAGAGAGAGACTGGGGAGATAGAGAGATACTGGGCGAGAGAGAGAGAGAGACCGGGGGAGAAAGATGTGAGACAGAGATGGGGGGAGAGAGAGTCTGGGGGAAAGAGAGAGAGAGAGAGAGAGACAGGGGTGGTGAGAGGGAGAGAGACTGGGGTGGTGAGAGAGAGAGAGAGACTGGTGGAGCGAGAGAGAGAGAGAGAGAGACTGGGGTAAAGCGAGAGAGAGAGACAAGGGGAGAGAGAGAGACTGGGGAGGGGGAGAGAGACTGGGAGAGAGAGAGAGACTGGGGTGTGTGAGAGAGAGAAAGTGAGAGTCACGGGTGAGAGAGAGAGAGAGAGGGAGAGAGAACTGGGGGAGAGAGAGACCGAGGCAGGAGGAGGGGGAGAGAGAGAGACTGGGGGAAAGAGAGAGACTGGGGGAGAGAGAGAGATTGGTGGAGCAAGAGAGAGACAGAGACTGAGGTAAAGAGAGAGAGAGAGAGAGAAGGGGAGAGAGAGATTTAGACGGGGAGAGAGAGAGAGACTGGGGAGGGGGAGAGAGACTGGGGGAGAGAGAGAGAGAGACTGGGGGTGAGTTAGAGAAACAAAGGGAGAGTGATGGGGGAGAGAGAGAGAGAGGGAGAAAGAACTGGGGGAGAGAGACACCGAGGCAGGAAGAGAGAGAGAGACTGGGGGAGAGAGAGAGAGAGCAAGGGGAGAGAGAGTTAGACGGGGAGAGAGAGAGACTGGGAGAGGGAGAGAGAGACTGGGAGAGAGAGAGAGACTGGAGTTGAGTGAGAGAGAGAGGGAGAGTGGCAAGGGAGAGAGAAAGAGAGAGAGACTTGGGGAGAGGGAGAGGGAGAGAGAGAGACGAGGGTAGAGAGAGACCGAGGCTGGAGGAGAGAGAGAGATAGATTGGGGGAGAGAGAGAGAGACTGGGGGAGAGAGAGAGAGAGAGAGAGAGACTGGGTGAGAGAGAGAGACAGAGACTGTGGGAAAGAGAGAGAGTGACTTGGGGAGAGAGAGAGAGAGAGAGGTAGAGAGACGGGGAGAGAGAGAGGTAGAGAGACGGGGGAGAGAGAGAGAGAGACAGGGAGAGAGAGAGACTGGGAGAGAGCAAGTGAATGGGGGGGAGCGAGAGAGGGAGAGAGAGACTGGGATAGAGAGACCGAGGCTGAAGGAGAGAGAGAGGTAGACTGGGGGAGAGAGAAGTAGACTGGGGTTGAGAGAGGTAGACTGAGGGAGAGAGAGAGACTGGGGGAGAGAGAGAGACTGGGGGGGAGAGAAAGAGAGAGAGGGAGAGACTGGGGGAGAGAGAGAGGGAGAGACTGGGGAGAGAGGGGGAGAGAGAGCGACTGGGGAGAGAGAGAGAGAGTGACTGGGGAGAGAAAGAGAGAGAGTTGGGGGGTAGAGAGAGAGAGAGAGTGACTGGGGGAGAGAGAGAGACTGGGGGAGAGAGAGAGAGAGAGACTGGGGGAGAGAGAGACCGAGGCTGGAGGAGAGAGAGAGGTAGGCTGGGGGAGAGAGAGAGACTGTGGAGAGAAAGAGAGAGAGATTGGGGGGGAGACAGAGAGACACTGGGGTGGGGGGGGGGGGGGGAGAGAGAGAGAGAGACTCGGGGAGAGAGAGAGAGATTGGGGGAGAGAGAGTCTGGGGGAAAGAGAGAGAGAGATACTGGGGGGGAGAGAGAGAGAGAGACTGGGGAGAGAGAGAAAGAGAGAGAATGGGGTGAGAGAGAGGGACTGGGGAGATATAGAGTGAGACTGGGGAGAGATAGAGAGAGAATGGGGTGAGGGAGAGAGAGAATGGGGTGAGGGAGAGAGAGAATGGGGTGAGGGAGAGAGAGAATGGGGACAGGGAGAGGGAGAGAGAGAGAGACTGGGGGAAAGAGAGAGAGAGAGAGAGAGAGCGACTGGGGAGAGAAAGACAGAGAGATGGGGGGGAGAGAGAGAGAGAGAGAGACCGGGGGAGAAAGAAGAGAGAGAGAGATGGGGGGGAGAGAAGAGAGTCTGGGAGAAAGAGAGAGAGAGAGAGAGAGAGACTGGGGTGGTGAGAGGGAGAGAGACTGGGGAGAGAGAGTGAGAGAGAGACTTGTGGATCGAGAGAGAGAGAGAGACAAGGGGGGAGAGAGTGAGAGAGACCAGGGGGAGAGAGAGGGTGAGACCGGGGGGGGAGAGAGAGAGGGAGAGAGAGACCAGGGGGGAGAGAGAGAGAGTGAGACTGGGAGGGGAGAGAGAGAGAGAGAGACTGGGGTGTGAGAGAGAGAGAGAGACTGGGGGGGAGAGAGAGAGAGAGAGACTGGGGGCTGGGGGGGAGAGAGAGAGAGAGACTGGGGGGAGAGAGAGAGAGACTGTGGGGAGAGAGAGAGACTCGGAAAGAGAGAGAGAGAGAGACTCGGGGGAGAGAGAAAGAGAGACTGGGGAGAGAGAGAGACTTGGGGGGAGAGAGAGAGAGAGAGACTGGGGGGGAGAGAGAGAGAGAGACTAGGGAGGGAGAGAGGGAGAGAGAGAGACTGGGGAGAGAGAGAAAGAGAGAGAATGGGGTGAGAGAGAGAGGGACTGGGGAGATATAGAGTGAGACTGGGGAGAGATAGAGAGAGAATGGGGTGAGGGAGAGAGAGAATGGGGTGAGGGAGAGAGAGAATGGGGTGAGGGAGAGAGAGAATGGGGTGAGGGAGAGAGAGAATGGGGTGAGGGAGAATGGGGTGAGGGAGAGAGAAAATTGGGTGAGGGAGAGAGAGAATGGGGTGAGGGAGAGAGAGAATGGGGACAGGGAGAGGGATAGAGAGAGAGACTGGGGGAAAGAGAGAGAGAGAGCGACTGGGGAGAGAAAGACAGAGAGATGTGGGGGGAGAGAGAGAGAGAGAGACTGGGGGGGAGAGAGAGGGAGAATGGGGAGATAGAGAGATACTGGGGGAGAGAGAGAGAGAGAGCGGGGGAGAAAGAAGAGAGAGAGATGGGGGAGAGAGAGAGAGTCTGGGTGAAAGAGAGAGAGAGAGAGAGAAAGACTGGGGTGGTGAGAGGGAGAGACTGGGGAGAGAGAGTTAGAGAGAGACTTGTGGATCGAGAGAGAGAGAGAGACAAGGAGGGAGAGAGTGAGAGAGACCGGGGGGAGAGAGAGGGAGAGACCGGGGGGAGAGAGAGAGGGAGAGAGAGACCAGGGGGGAGAGAGAGAGAGTGAGACTGGGAGGGGAGAGAGGGAGAGAGACTGGGGTGAGAGAGAGAGAGAGAGACTGGGGTGTGAGAGAGAGAGAGAGACTGGGGGGGAGAGAAAGAGAGAGAGAGAGACTGGGGGCTGGGGGGGAGAGAGAGAGAGACTGGGGGGAGAGAGAGAGAGACTGTGGGGAGAGAGAGAGAGAGACACTCGGAAAGAGAGAGAGAGAGAGACTCGGGGGAGAGAGAGAGAGAGACTGGGGGAGAGAGAGAGAGAGAGACTTGTGGGGAGAGAGAGAGAGAGACTGGGGGGAGAGAGAGAGATTGGGGAGAGAGAGAGAGACGGGGGGGGGGAGGAGAGAGACTGTGGTGGGGAGAGAGAGAGAGAGAGAGAGACTTGGGGGGAGAGAGAAAGAGAGACTGGGGGGGAGAGAGAGAGAGAGACTGGGGGGGAGAGAGAGAGAGAGACTGGGGGGAGAGAGAGAGAGAGACTGTGGGGAGAGAGAGAGATTGGGGAGAGAGAGAGAGACGGCGGGGGAGAGAGAGACTTGGAGGGGAGAGAGACTGAGGGGGGGAGAGAGAGACTGGGGGGGTAGAGAGAGACAGGGGGGGGAGAGAGAGACCGGGGGGGTGAGAGAGACTGGGGGGCGGGGGAGAGAGAGGCTGAGGGGGGAGAGAGAGAGAGACTGGGGGGGAGAGAGAGACTTGGGGGGGAGAGAGACTTGGGGGGGAGAGAGACTGAGGGGGGGAGAGAGAGACTGGGGGTGTAGAGAGAGACTGGGGGAGGAGAGAGAGACTTGGGGGGGAGAGAGACTGAGGGGGGGAGAGAGAGACTGGGGGTGTAGAGAGAGACTGGGGGAGGAGAGAGAGACTTGGGGGGGAGAGAGACTGAGGGGGGGAGAGAGAGACTGGGGGTGTAGAGAGAGACTGGGGGAGGAGAGAGAGACTTGGGGGGGAGAGAGACTGAGGGGGGGAGAGAGAGACTGGGGGTGTAGAGAGAGACTGGGGGAGGAGAGAGAGACCGGGGGGGGGAGAGAGAGACTGGGGGGCGGGGGAGAGAGAGGATGGGGGGGAAGAGAGTGAGAGACTGAGGGGGAGAGAGAGACTGAGGGGGGGGGGGGGGGGGAAGAGAGAGAGCCTGGGGGGGAGAGGGGGAGAGAGGGAGAGAGCGACTGGGGGGGAGAGAGGGAGAGACTTTCGGGAGAGAGACAGAGACTTTCGGGAGAGAGAAAGAGACTGGGGGAGAGAGGGAGAAACTGAGGATGAGTGTGCGAGTCTCGCAGAGAGAGATAGAGACTGGGGAGAGACAGAGTGTCAGAGAGGGAGAGGGAGAGAGAGGGAGATTTGGTGAGAGAGAGAGGGGCATCAGCTGGAGTATTGTGCACAGTTCTGGGCTCCATATTATAGAAAGGAAGTGAATATATTGCCCCACAGTTTAATACAGAGAGATTGCCGCTGCACCAAGAAACATATCACTTCACTGACAATCTGATTGAAATGTTTAACAGTATCAAGAAAATATACTACCTAACCCTGGCAATCATTGGTATACCCGGTACGTGAATATAAGCATTGAATGTCTGTGAAGCTGTATGTGAGCCGGTTTGTTTTTTCATTCTGCGACTCATAATGTTACACACTAAATTGGCTGGTGGAGTTAGTGGTAGCATTTTCTACATTCAAATAACCAAATTATCCCTGTTGATTCATTTTACTGCTTCATCTGAAGATCAACTTCTGCTTGTAACTTGCAAATAATGAAATAGCAAGTTATATTCTCCAGTGGAATATCAGGTTCTGTTTTCGAAAAGTGTAGAATTGTACTGAGTGTGGGTCACTAACTGGAGTGAAGCCCCTGACCACAATGACGATGGATCACTGGGAGAATGTGTCAGTGTAGAATTGTACTGAGTGTGGGTCACTAGCTGGAGTGTAGCCCCCGACTACAATGACCATGGATCGCTGGGAGAATGTGTCAGTGTAGAATTGTACTAAGTGGGGGTCACTAGCTGGAGTGGAGCCCCCGACCACAATGACCATGGATCACTGGGAGAATGTGTCAGTATAGAATTGTACTGAGTGTGGGTCACTAACAGGAGTGGAGCCCCCGACCACAATGACCATGGATCACTGGGAGAATGTGTCAGTGCAGAATTGTACTGAGTGTGGGTCACTAGCTGGAGTGGAGCCCCCGACCACAATGACCAAGAGTCACTGGGAGAATGTGTCAGTGCAGAATTGTACTGAGTGTGGGTCACCTGCTGGAGTGGAGCCGCCGACCACAATGACCATGGATTACTGGGACAATGTGTCAGTGTAGAATTGTACTGAGTGTGGGTCACTAGCTGGAGTGGAGCCGCCGACAGACAGTGGGAGTGAAGGGTCGTTGGGCAGAGAGCAGATAGTGGGGGTTAAGGGTCGTTGGGCAGAGAGCAGACAGTGGGAGTTAAAGGTCGTTGGGCAGAGAGCGGACAGTGGCAGTTAAGGATCGTTGGGAAGAGAGCAGACAGTGGGAGTTAAGGGTCATTGGGCAGAGAGCAGACAGTGGGAGTTAAGGGTCGTTGGGCAGAGAGGAGACAGTGGGAGTTAAAGATCGTTGGGCAGAGAGTGGACAGTGGGAGTTAAGGATCGTTGGGCAGAGAGCGGACAGTGGGAGTTAAGGATCGTTGGGCAGAGAGTGGAAAGTGGGAGTTAAGGATCGTTGGGCAGAGAGTGGACTGGAGTGGAGCATCCGACCACAATGACCATGGATCACTGGGGGAATGTGTCAGTGTAGAATTGTACTGAGTGTGAGTCACTAGCTGGAGTGGAGCCCCTGACCACAATGACCATGGATCACTGGGAGAATGTGTCAGTATAGAATTGCACTGAGTGTGGGTCACTGACTGGAGTGGAGCCCCTGACCACAATGACCATGGATCAGTAGGAGAATGTGTCCGTGTAGAATTGTGCTGAGTGTGGCTCACTAGCTGGAGTGGAGCCCCCGACCACAATGACCATGGATCACTGGGAGAATGTGACAGTGTAGAATTGTACTGAGTGTGGCTCACTAGCTGGAGTGGAGCCCCCGACCACAATGACCATGGATCACTGGGAGAATGTGACAGTGTAGAATTGTACTGAGTGTGGGTCACTAGCTGGAGTGGAGCCCCCGACCAAAATGACCATGGATCACTGGGAGAATGTGTAAGTGTAGAATTGTACTGAGTGTGGGTCACTAGCTGCAGTGTAGCCCCCGACCACAATGACCATGGATCACTGGGAGAATGTGTCAGTGTAGAATTGTACTGAGTGGGTGTCACTAGCATGGAGTGTCGCCCCCGACCACAATGACCATGGATCACTGGGAGAATGTGTCAGTGTAGAATTGTACTGAGTGTGGGTCACTAGCTGGAGTGGAGCCGCCGACCACAATGACCATGGATCACTGGGAGAATGTGTCAGTGTAGAATTGTACTGAGTGTGGGTCACAAGCTGGAGTGGAACTGCCGACCACAATGACCATGGATTACTGGGAGAATGTGTCAGTGTAGAATTGTACTGAGTGTGGATCACTAGCTGGAGTGTAGCCCCGGACCACAATGACCATGGATCACTGGGAGAATGTGTAGTGTAGAATTGTACTGAGTGTGGGTCACTAGCTGGAGTGGAGCCGCCGACAGACAGTGGGAGTTAAGGGTCGTAGGGAAGAGAGCAGACGGTGGGAGTTAAGGGTCGTTGGGCAGAGTGCAGACAGTGGGTGTTAAGGTTTGTTGGGCAGAGAGCAGACAGTGGGAGTTAAGGATCGTCGAGCAGAGAGCATATAGTGGGAGTTAAAGCGTCGTTGGGCAGTGAGCGGGCAGTGGGAGTTAAGGATTGTTGGCAGAGACGAACGGTGGCAGTTAAGGGTTGTTGGGGAGAGAGCAGACAGTGGGAGTTAAGGATTGTTGGGCAGAGAGCAGACCGTGGGAGTTAAGGGTCGTTGCCCAGAGAGCAGACAGTGGGAGTTAACGGTTGTTGGGCAGAGATTGGACGGTGGGAATAAAGGATCGTTGGGGAGAGAGCGGGCAGTGGGAGTTAAGGATTGTTGGCAGAGAGTGGACGGTGGGAGTTAAGGGTTGTTGGGCAGAGAGCAGACAGTGGGAGTTAAGGATCGTTGGGCAGAGAGCAGACAGTGGGAGTTAACGGTTGTTGGGCAGAGATTGGACGGTGGGAATAAAGGATCGTTGGGCAGAGAGCAGACATTGGGAGTTAAGGATGGTTGGGCAGAGGGCAGACAGTGGGAGTTAAGCATCGTTGCGCAGAGGCGGACAGTGGGAGTTAAGGATCGTTGCGCAGAAGACGAAAGTGGGAGTTAAGGGTCGTTGGGCAGAGAGCAGACAGTGGGAGTTAAGGGGTCGTTGGGCAGAAAGCAGACAGTGTGTGTTAAGGATTATTGGGCAGAGAGCGGAAAGTGGGAGTTAACGGTCGTTGTGCAGGGACCAGACAGTCGGAGTTAAGGGTTGTTGGGCAGAGAGCATACAGTGGGAGTTAAGGATCGTTGGGCAGAGAGCAGAGAGTGGGAGTTATGGGTCGTTGAGCAGAGAGCGGATAGTGGGTGTTAAGGGTCGTTGGGCAGAGAGTAGACAGTGGGAGTTATGTGTCATTGGGCAGAGAGCAGACAGTGGGTGATAAGGGTCGTTGGGCAGCGAGCAGACAGTGGGAGTTAAGGGTCGTTGGGCAGAGAGCAGATAGTGGGAGTTAAGGGTCGTTGGGCAGAGAGCGGGCAGTGGGATTTAAGGATCGTTGGGCAGAGAGCAGACAGTGGGAGTTAAGGGTCGTTGGGCAGAGAGCAGACAGTGGGAGTTAAGGATCGTTGGGCAGAGAGCGGACAGCGGGAGTTAAGGATCGTTGGGCAGAGAGCAGACAGTGGGAGTTATGAATCGTTGGGCAGAGAGCAGACAGTGGGAGTAAAGAGTCCTAGGGCAGAGAGGAGACAGTGGGTGTTCAGGATCGTTGGGCGGAGAGCAGACAGTGGGAGTTAAGCGTCGTTGCGCAGAGGCGGACAGTGGGAGTTAAGGATCGTTGTGCAGAAGACGAAAGTGGGAGTTAAGGGTCGTTGGGCAGAGAGCAGACAGTGGGAGTTAAGGGGTCGTTGAGCAGAAAGCAGACAGTGGGAGTTAAGGTTCGTTGGGTAGAGAGCGGACAGTGAGAGTTAAGGGTCGTTGCGCAGAGGCAGACAGTGGGAGCTAAGGGTCGTTGTGCAGAGAACAGACAGTGGGAGTTAAGGATCGTTGGGCAGAGAGCGGACAGCGGGAGTTAAGGATTGTTGGGCAGAGAGCAGAGAGTGGGAGTTAAGGATCGTCGAGCAGAGAGCATATAGTGGGAGTTAAAGCGTCGTTGGGCAGTGATCGGGCAGTGGGAGTTAAGGATTGTTGGCAGAGAGCGAACGGTGGCAGTTAAGGGTTGTTGGGGAGAGAGCAGACAGTGGGAGTTAAGGATTGTTGGGCAGAGAGCAGACCGTGGGAGTTAAGGGTCGTTGCCCAGAGAGCAGACAGTGGGAGTTAACGGTTGTTGGGCAGAGATTGGACGGTGGGAATAAAGGATCGTTGGGGAGAGAGCGGACAGTAGGAGTTAAGGGTCCTCCGCCATTTCCGCCAACTCCAGCATGATGCCACCACCAAACACATCTTCCCTACGCCTCCCCTGACGGCATTCCGTAGGGATCGTTCCCTCCGGGACACCCTGGTCGACTCCTCCATCACCCCCTACTTCTCAACCCCCACCTATGGCACCTCCCCATGCCCACGCAGAAGATGCAACACCTGCCCCTTCACTTCCTCTCTCCTCACCGTCCAAGGGCCCAAACACTCCTTTCAAGTGAAGCAGCATTTCACTTGCATTTCCCCTAACTTAGTCTACTGCATTCATTGCTCCCAATGCGGTCTCCTCTACATTGGAGAGACCAAACGCAAACCGGGCGACCGTTTTGCAGAACACCTGCGGTCTGTCCGCAAGAAAGACCCAAACCTCCCTGTCGCTTGCCATTTTAACACTCCACCCTGTTCTCTTGCCCACATGTCTGTCCTTGGCTTGCTGCATTGTTCCAGTGAAGCCCAACGCAAACTGGAGGAACAGCACCTCATCTTCCGACTAGGCACTTTACAGCCTTCTGGGCTGAATATTGAATTCAACAACTTTAGATCTTAAACTCCCCCTCCCCTCATCCCCACCCCGTTTCTCCCCACCCCCCGCTTTTTTTTCAATAATTTATATAGATTCTTCTTTCCCCACCTATTTCCATTATTTTTAAATCTAAAACTAAAACCTTGTTTGTCTTTTCCACCCCACCCCCACTAGAGCTGTACTTTGAGTGTCCTGTCTTCCATTCTTAATTAGCACTTTTCTTAGACAAATATCACCACCTTCAACACCTCTTTGACCCTTTTGTCTGTGACATCTTTTGATTATCTGCTCCTATCACTGCTTGCTTATCTCCACAATCACCACACCCTCAACTTCTCTCTCACCCCCCTGCCCCCCCCCACCTTAAACCAGCTTATATTTCACCCCTCTCCTAACTATGCTTCAGTTCTGCCGAAGGGCCGTGAAGGCTCGAAACGTTAACGGATTTCTTCTCCACCGATGCTGTCAGACCTGCTGAGTTTTTCGAGGTAATTCTGTTTTTGTTTTGGATTTCCAGCATCCGCAGTAGCTTTTAGCTTTTTGTTTTTATCTAGGAGTTAAGGGTCGTTGGGCAGGGACCAGACAGTCGGAGTTAAGGGTTATTGGGCAGAGAGCAGACAGTGGGAGTTAAGGATCGTTGAGCAAAGAGCGGACAATGGGAATTAAGGGTCGTTGGGCAGAGAGCAGACAGTGGGAGTTAAGGGTCCTTCGGCAGAGAGCAGACAGTGGGAGTTATGGGTCATTGGCCAGAGAGCAGACAGTGGGAGTTAAGGGTCGCTGGGCAGAGAGCGGACAGTGGGAGTTAAGGATCGTTGGGCAGAGAGTAGAAAGTGGGAGTTAAGTGTCGGTGGGCAGAGAGCTGACATTGGGAGTTAAGGGTCGTTGCCCAGAGAGCAGACAGCGGGAGTTAAGGGTCGTTGGGCAGAGAGCTGACAGTGGGAGTTAAGGGACGTTGGGCAGAGAGCAGACAGTCAGAGTTAAGGGTCATTGGGCAGAGAGCAGACAGTGGGAGTTAAGGGTTGTTGGGCAGAGAAAAGACAGTGGGAGTAAAGGCTCGATGGGAAGAGAGCGGACAGTGGGAGTTAAGGATCATTGGGCAGAGAGCAGACAGTGTGAGTTAAGGATTGTTGGGCAGAGAGCGGAAAGTGGGAGTTAAGGGTCGTTGTGCAGGAATCAGACAGTCAGAGTTAAGGGTTGTTGGGCAGAGAGCAGACAGTGGGAGTTATGGGTCGTTGGGCAGAGAGCAGACAGTCAGAGTTAAGGGTCATTGGGCAGAGAGCAGACAGTGGGAGTTAAGGGTCGTTGGGCAGAGAAAAGACAGTGGGAGTAAAGGCTCGATGGGCAGAGAGCGGACAGTGGGAGTTAAGGATCGTTGGGCAGAGAGCAGACAGTGTGAGTTAAGGATTGTTGGGCAGAGAGCGGAAAGTGGGAGTTAAGGGTCGTTGTGCAGGGAACAGACAGTCAGAGTTAAGGGTTGTTGGGCATAGAGCAGACAGTGGGAGTTAAGGATCGTTGGACAGAGAGCAGACAGTTGGAGTTAAGAATCGTTGGGCAGAGAGCAGACAGTGGGAGTTATGGGTCGTTGGGCTGAGAGCAGACAGTGGGAGTTAAGCATCATTGGGCAGAGAGCAGACAGTGGGAGTAAAGGGTCGTAGGGCAGAGAGCAGACAGTGGGAGTTAATGGTTGTTGGGCAGAGAGCGGACAGTGGGAGTTAAGAATCATTGGGGAGAGAGCAGACAGTGGGAGTAAAGGGTGGTAGGGCAGAGAGCAGACAGTGGGAGTTAAGAATCGTTGGGCAGAGAGCAGACAGTGGGAGTAAAGGGTCGTAGGGCAGAGAGCAGACAGTGGGAGTTTAGGATCTTTGGGCAGAGAGCGGACGTTGGGAGTTAAGGGTTGTTGGGGAGAAAGGAGAGAGTGGGAGTTAAGGATCGTTGGTCAGAGAGCAGACAATGGGAGTTAAGGGTCATTGGGCAGTGAGCAGACATTGGGAGTTAAGGGTCGTTGCCAAGAGAGCAGACAGCGGGAGGTAAGGGTCGTTGGGCGGAGAGCAGACAGTGGAAGTTAAGGATCGTTGGGCAGAGAGCAGACAGTGGAAGTTAAGGATCGTTGGGCAGAGAGCAGACAGTGGCAGTTTAGGGTCATTGGGCAGAGAGCGGACAGTGGGAATTAAGGATCGTTGGGCAGAGAGTGGCCAGTGGGAGTTAAGGGTCGTTGGGCAGAGAGCAGACAGTGGGAGTTAAGGGTCGTTGGGCAGGGAGCAGACAGTGGGACTTAAGGATCGTTGGGCAGAGAATGGACAGTGGGAGTCAAGGGTCGTTACGCAGAGAGCAGACAGTGGTAGTTAAGTGTCGTTGGGCAGAGAGTGGACAGTGGGAGTTAAGGGTCATTGGGCAGAGAGCGGACAGTCGGACTAAAGGATCGTTGGGCAGAGAGTAGACAGTGGGAGTTAATGGTCGTTGGGCAGAGAGCAGAGAGTGCGTGTACAGGATCGTTGGGGGAGAGAGCGGACATTGGTTGTTAAGGATCGTTGGCCAGAAAGCGGACAGTGGGTGTTAAGGATCATTGGACAGAGAGTGGACAGTGGGAGTTAAGGGTCGTTGGGCAGAGAGCGGACAGTGGGAGTTAAGGATCGTTGGGCAGAGATTGGATGGTGGGAGTAAAGGATCGTAGGGCAGAGGGCAGACAGTGGGAGTTAAGGATCGTTGGGCAGAGAGCAGACAGCGGGATTTAAGGATTGTTGGGCAGAGAGCAGACAGTGGGAGTTAAGGGTCATTGGGCATAGAGCGGTCGGTCGGAGTTAAGGGTCATTGGGATGAGAGCAGACAGTGGGAGTTAAGGATCGTTGGGCAGAGAGCAGACAGTGGAAGTTAAGGATCGTTGGGCAGAGAGCAGACAGTGGCAGTTTATGGTCATTGGGCAGAGAGCGGACAGTGGGAATTAAGGATCGTTGGGCAGAGAGTGGACAGTGGGAGTTAGGTATCGTTGGGCAGAGAGCAGACAGTGGGAGTAATGGATCGTTGAGCAGAGAGCAGACAGTGGGAGTTAAGGATCGTTGGGCAGAGAGCGGACAGGGGGAGTTAAGGGTCTTTGGGCAGAGAGCGGACAGTAGGAGTTAAGGGTCGTTGGGCAGGGACCAGACAGTCGGAGTTAAGGGTTATTGGGCAGAGAGCAGACAGAGGGAGTTAAGGATCGTTGGGCAAAGAGCGGACAGTGGGAATTAAGGGTCGTTGGGCAGAGAGCAGACAGTGCGAGTTATGGGTCGTTGGGCAGAGAGCAGACAGTGGGAGTTAAGGAACGTTGGGCAGAGAGCAGACAGTGGGACTTAAGTGTCGGTGAGCAGAGAGCAGACAGCGGGAGTTAAGGGTCGTTGGGCAGAGAGCTGACAGTGGTAAGTAAGGGTCATTGGGCAGAGAGCAGACAGTCAGAGTTACGGGTCATTGGGCAGAGAGCAGACAGTGGGAGTTAAGGGACGTTGGGCAGAGAAAAGACAGTGGGAGTTAAGGCTCGATGGGCAGAGAGCGGACAGTGGGAGTTAATGATCGTTGGGCCGAGAGTGGACAGTGGGAGTAAAGGATCGTTGAGCAGAGAGCAGACAGTGTGTGTTAAGGATTATTGGGCAGAGAGCGGAAAGTGGGAGTTAACGGTCGTTGTGCAGGGACCAGACAGTCGAAGTTAAGGGTTGTTGGGCAGAGAGCATACAGTGGGAGTTAAGGATCGTTGGGCAGAGAGCAGAGAGTGGGAGTTAAGCATCGTTGGGCAGAGAGCAGACAGTGGGAGTTTAGGGTCGTTGGGCATAGAGCAGACAGTGGGAGTAAAGCGTCATTGGGCAGAGAGCAGACAGTGGGAGTTAAGGGTTGTTGAGCAGAGAGTGGATAGTGGGTGTTAAGGGTCGTTGGGCAGAGAGCAGACAGTGGGAGTTAAGGGTCGTTGGGCAGAGAGCAGACAGTGGGAGTTAAGGATCGTTGGGCAGAGAGCGGACAGCGGGAGTTAAGGATCGTTGGGCAGAGAGCAGACAGTGGGAGTTAAGAATCGTTGGGCAGAGAGCAGACAGTGGGAGTAAAGAGTCCTAGGGCAGAGAGCAGACAGTGGGTGTTCAGGATCGTTGGGCGGAGAGCAGACAGTGTGAGTTAAGCGTCGTTGTGCAGAGAGCAGACAGTGGTAGTTAAGGGGTTGTTGGGCAGAAAGCAGACAGTGGGAGTAAAGGTTCGTTGGGCAGAGAGCAGACAGTGAGAGTTAAGGGTCGTTGCACAGAGGCAGACAGTGGGAGCTAAGGGTCGTTGTGCAGAGAACAGACAGTGGGAGTTAAGGATCGTTGGGCAGAGAGCGGACAGCGGGAGTTAAGGATTGTTGGGCAGAGAGCAGAGAGTGGGAGTTAAGGATCGTTGGGCAGAGAGGAGAAAGTGGGAGTTAAAGATCGTTGGGCAGAGAGTGGACAGTGGGAGTTTCGGATCGTTGGGCAGAGAGCAGAAAGTGTGAGTTAAGGATCGTTGGGCAGAGAGTGGACAGTGAGAGTTATGGGTTTTTGGGCCCAGATCTGGCAGTGGGAGTTAAGGGTCGTTGGGCAGAGAGCAGACAGTGGGAGTTAAGGGTCATTGGGCAGAGAGCAGACAGTGGGAGTTAAGGATCGTTGGGCAGAGAGCAGACAGTGGGAGTTAAGGGTCGTAGGGCAGAGAGCAGACAGTGGGACTTAAGGATCATTGGGCAGAGAGCGGACAGTGGGAGTTAAGGGTCGTTGGGCAGGCAGTGGACGGTGGGAGTTAAGGGTCGTTGGACAGAGAGCAGACAGTGGGAGTTAAGGGTCGTAGGGCAGAGAGCAGACAGTGGGACTTAAGGAGCGTTGGGCAGAGAATGGACAGAGGGAGTTAAGGGTCGTTGCGCAGAGAGCAGACAGTGGGAGTTAAGGGTCGTTGGGCAGAGAGCAGACAGTGGGAGTTAAGTGTCGTTGGGCAGAGAGTGGACAGTGGGAGTTAAGGGTCATTGGGCAGAGAGCGGACAATCGGACTAACGGATCGTTGGGCAGAGAGTAGAAAGTGGGAGTTAATGGTCGTTGGGCAGAGAGCAGAGAGTGCTTGTGCAGGATCGTTGGGGGAGAGAGCGGACAGTGGTTGTTAAGGATCGTTGGCCAGAAAGCGGACAGTGGGTGTTAAGGATCATTGGACAGAGAGTGGACAGTGGGAGTTAAGGATCGTTGGACAGAGAGCAGACAGTGGGAGTTAAGGACTGTTGGGCAGAGAGCCGACAGTGGGAGTTAAGTGTTGTTGGGCAGAGAGCGGACAGTGGGAGATAAGGTTCGTTGGACAGAGAGTGGACAGTGGGAGTTAAGGATCGTTGGACAGAGAGCAGACAGTGGGAGTTAAGGGTCATTGGGCAGAGAGTGGACAGTGGGAGTTAAGGATCGTTGGGCAGAGATTGGATGGTGGGAGTAAAGGTTCGTAGGGCAGAGGGCAGACAGTGGGAGTTAAGGATCGTTGGGCAGAGAGCAGACAGTGGGAGTTAAGGATCGTTGGGCATAGAGCGGTCGGTCGGAGTTAAGGGTCATTGGGATGAGAGCAGACAGTGGGAGTTAAGGGTCGTTGGGCAGAGAGCAGACAGTGGGAGTTAAGGATCGTTGGGCAGAGAGCAGACAGTGGAAGTTAAGGATCGTTGGGCAGAGAGCAGACAGTGGCAGTTTAGGGTCATTGGGCAGAGAGCGGACAGTGGGAATTAAGGATCGTTGGGCAGAGAGTGGACAGTGGGAGTTAAGTATAGTTGGGCAGAGAGCAGACAGTGGGAGTAAAGGATCGTTGAGCAGAGAGCAGACAGTGGGAGTTAAGGAGCGTTAGGCAGAGAGCGGACAGGGGGAGTTAAGGGTCGTTGGGCAGAGAGCGGACAGTAGGAGTTAAGGGTCGTTGGGCAGGGACCAGACAGTAGGAGTTAAGGGTTATTGGGCAGAGAGCAGACAGAGGGAGTTAAGGATCGTTGGGCAAAGAGCGGACAGTGGGAATTAAGGGTCGTTGGGCAGAGAGCAGACAGTGCGAGTTATGGGTCGTTGGGCAGAGAGCAGACAGTGGGAGTTAAGGAACGTTGGGCAGAGAGCAGACAGTGGGACTTAAGTGTCGGTGAGCAGAGAGCAGACAGCGAGAGTTAAGGGTCGTTGGGCAGAGAGCTGACAGTGGTAAGTAAGGGTCGTTGGGCAGAGAGCAGACAGTCAGAGTTACGGGTCATTGGGCAGAGAGCAGACAGTGGGAGTTAAGGGTCGTTGGGCAGAGAAAAGACAGTGGGAGTTAAGGCTCGATGGGCAGAGAGCGGACACTGGGAGTTAATGATCGTTGGGCCGAGAGTGGACAGTGGGAGTTAAGGATCGTTGGGCAGAGAGCAGAGAGTGGGAGTAAAGGATCGTTGAGCAGAGAGCAGATAGTGTGTGTAAAGGATTGTTGGGCAGAGAGCGGAAAGTGGGAGTTAAGGGTCGTTGTGCAGGGACCAGACAGTCGGAGTTAAGGGTTGTTGGGCAGATAGCATACAGTGGGAGTTAAGGATCGTTGGGCAGAGAGCAGAGAGTGGGAGTTAATGGTCGTTGGGCAGAGAGCAGACAGTGGGAGTTAAGAATCGTTGGGCAGAGAGCAGACAGTGGGAGTTAAGAATCGTTGGGCAGAGAGCAGACAGTGGGAGTAAAGAGTCCTAGGGCAGAGAGCAGACAGTGGGTGTTCAGGATCGTTGGGCGGAGAGCAGACAGTGGGAGTTAAGCGTCGTTGCGCAGAGGCGGACAGTGGGAGTTAAGGATCGTTGCGCAGAAGACGAAAGTGGGAGTTAAGGGTCGTTGGGCAGAGAGCAGACAGTGGGAGTTAAGGGGTCGTTTGCCAGAAAGCAGACAGTGGGAGTTAATGTTCGTTGGGCAGAGAGCAGACAGTAAGAGTTAAGGGTCGTTGCGCAGAGGCAGACAGTGGGAGTTAAGGGTCGTTGTGCAGAGAACAGACAGTGGGAGTTAAGGATCGTTGGGCAGAGAGCGGACAGCAGGAGTTAAGGATTGTTGGGCAGAGAGCAGAGAGTGGGAGTTAAGGATCGTTGGGCAGAGAGGAGAAAGTGGGAGTTAAAGATCGTTGGGCAGAGAGTGGACAGTGGGAGTTTCGGATCGTTGGGCAGAGAGCAGAAAGTGTGAGTTAAGGATCGTTGGGCAGAGAGTGGACAGTGAGAGTTAAGGATCGTTGGGCAGAGAGCAGACAGTGGGAGTTAAGGGTCGTAGGGCAGAGAGCAGACAGTGGGACTTAAGGATCGTTGGGCAGAGAGCGGACAGTGGGAGTTAAGGGTCGTCGGGCAGGGAGTTGACGGTGGGAGTTAAGGGTCGTTGGGCAGAGAGCAGACAGTGGGAGTTAAGGGTCGTAGGGCAGAGAGCAGACAGTGGGACTTAAGGATCGTTGGGCAGAGAATGGACAGTGGGAGTTAAGGGTCGTTACGCAGAGAGCAGACAGTGGGAGTTAAGGATCGTTGGGCAGAGAGCAGAGAGTGGGAGTAAAGGATCGTTGAGCAGAGAGCAGATAGTGTGTATAAAGGATTGTTGGGCAGAGAGCGGAAAGTGGGAGTTAACGGTCGTTGTGCAGGGACCAGACAGTCGGAGTTAAGGGTTGTTGGGCAGATAGCATACAGTGGGAGTTAAGGATCGTTGGGCAGAGAGCAGAGAGTGGGAGTTAATGGTCGTTGGGCAGAGAGCAGACAGTGGGAGTTAAGAATCGTTGGGCAGAGAGCAGACAGTGGGAGTTAAGAATCGTTGGGCAGAGAGCAGACAGTGGGAGTAAAGAGTCCTAGGGCAGAGAGCAGACAGTGGGTGTTCAGGATCGTTGGGCGGAGAGCAGACAGTGGGAGTTAAGCGTCGTTGCGCAGAGGCGGACAGTGGGAGTTAAGGATCGTTGCGCAGAAGACGAAAGTGGGAGTTAAGGGTCGTTGGGCAGAGAGCAGACAGTGGGAGTTAAGGGGTCGTTTGCCAGAAAGCAGACAGTGGGAGTTAATGTTCGTTGGGCAGAGAGCAGACAGTAAGAGTTAAGGGTCGTTGCGCAGAGGCAGACAGTGGGAGTTAAGGGTCGTTGTGCAGAGAACAGCCAGTGGGAGTTAAGGATCGTTGGGCAGAGAGCGGACAGCAGGAGTTAAGGATTGTTGGGCAGAGAGCAGAGAGTGGGAGTTAAGGATCGTTGGGCAGAGAGGAGAAAGTGGGAGTTAAAGATCGTTGGGCAGAGAGTGGACAGTGGGAGTTTCGGATCGTTGGGCAGAGAGCAGAAAGTGTGAGTTAAGGATCGTTGGGCAGAGAGTGGACAGTGAGAGTTAAGGATCGTTGGGCAGAGAGCAGACAGTGGGAGTTAAGGGTCGTAGGGCAGAGAGCAGACAGTGGGACTTAAGGATCGTTGGGCAGAGAGCGGACAGTGGGAGTTAAGGGTCGTCGGGCAGGGAGTTGACGGTGGGAGTTAAGGGTCGTTGGGCAGAGAGCAGACAGTGGGAGTTAAGGGTCGTAGGGCAGAGAGCAGACAGTGGGACTTAAGGATCGTTGGGCAGAGAATGGACAGTGGGAGTTAAGGGTCGTTACGCAGAGAGCAGACAGTGGGAGTTAAGGATCGTTGGGCAGAGAGCAGAGAGTGGGAGTAAAGGATCGTTGAGCAGAGAGCAGATAGTGTGTATAAAGGATTGTTGGGCAGAGAGCGGAAAGTGGGAGTTAACGGTCGTTGTGCAGGGACCAGACAGTCGGAGTTAAGGGTTGTTGGGCAGATAGCATACAGTGGGAGTTAAGGATCGTTGGGCAGAGAGCAGAGAGTGGGAGTTAATGGTCGTTGGGCAGAGAGCAGACAGTGGGAGTTAAGAATCGTTGGGCAGAGAGCAGACAGTGGGAGTTAAGAATCGTTGGGCAGAGAGCAGACAGTGGGAGTAAAGAGTCCTAGGGCAGAGAGCAGACAGTGGGTGTTCAGGATCGTTGGGCGGAGAGCAGACAGTGGGAGTTAAGCGTCGTTGCGCAGAGGCGGACAGTGGGAGTTAAGGATCGTTGCGCAGAAGACGAAAGTGGGAGTTAAGGGTCGTTGGGCAGAGAGCAGACAGTGGGAGTTAAGGGGTCGTTTGCCAGAAAGCAGACAGTGGGAGTTAATGTTCGTTGGGCAGAGAGCAGACAGTAAGAGTTAAGGGTCGTTGCGCAGAGGCAGACAGTGGGAGTTAAGGGTCGTTGTGCAGAGAACAGACAGTGGGAGTTAAGGATCGTTGGGCAGAGAGCGGACAGCAGGAGTTAAGGATTGTTGGGCAGAGAGCAGAGAGTGGGAGTTAAGGATCGTTGGGCAGAGAGCAGACAGTGGGACTTAAGGATCGTTGGGCAGAGAATGGACAGTGGGAGTTAAGGGTCGTTACGCAGAGAGCAGACAGTGGGAGTTAAGGATTGTTGGGCAGAGAGCCGACAGTGGGAGTTAAGTGTTGTTGGGCAGAGAGCGGACAGTGGGAGTTAAGGTTCGTTGGACAGAGAGTGGACAGTGGGAGTTAATGGTTCAGTAGAGAACGGACAGTGGGAGTTATGAATCGTTGGGCAGAGAGCAGACAGTGGGAGTAAAGGGTCGTTGGGCAGAGAGCAGACAGTGGGAGTTAAGAATCGTTGGGCAGAGAGCAGACAGTGGCAGTTAAGGGTCATTGGGCAGAGAGCAGACAGTGGGATTTAAGGTACATAGGCCAGAGAGCAGACAGTGGGAGTTAAGGGTCGTTGGGCAAAGAGCGGACAGTGGGAGTTAAGGATCGTTGGACAGAGAGCAGACAGTGGGAGTTAATGGTCAATTGGAAGCGAGCTGCGAGTGCTAGTAAAGGATCGTTGGGCAGAGAGCCGACAGTGGGTGTTAAGGATCGTTGGACAGAGAGAGGACAGTGGGAGTCCAGGATCGTTGGGCAGAGAGCAGACAGGGGGAGTTATGGATCGTTGGGCGGAGAGCGGACAGTGGGAGTTAAGTGTTGTTACGCAGAGAGCGGTTAGTGGGAGTTAAGGATCATTGGGCAGAGAGCAGACAGTGGGAGTTAAGGGTTGTTGGGCAGATAGCGGACAATCGGAGTTAAGAATCATTGGGCAGAGAGCAGACAGTAGGAGTTATGGGTCTTTGGGCAGAGAACAGACAGTGGGAGTTAAGGGTCGTTGGGGAGAGAGCAGACAGTGGGAGTTAAGGGTCGTTGGGGAGAGAGCGGACAGTGGGTGTTCAGGATCGTTGGGCGGAGAGCAGACAGTGGGAGTTAAGCGTCATTGCGCAGAGGCGGACAGTGGGAGTTAAGTGTCGTTGGGCAGAGAGCGGACAGTGGGAGTTAAGGGTCGTTGGGCAGAGAGCGGACAGTGGGAGTAAAGGATTGTTGGGCAGAGAGCGGGCAGTGGGAGTTAAGGATCGCTGGGCAGAGAGCAGACAGTGGGAGTTAAAGGTCTTTGGGCAGAGAGCAGACAGTGGGAGTTAAGTGTCGTTGGGCAGAGGGCGGACATTGGGATTTAAGAATCGTTGGGCAGAGAGCAGACAGTGGGAGTTAAGGGTCCTAGGGCAGAGAGCAGACAGTGGGAGTTAAGGGTTGTTTGGCAGAGAGGAGATAGTGGGAGTTAAGAATCGTTGTGCAGAGAGCAGACAGTGGGAGTTAAGGGTCGTTGGGCAGTGAGGAGACATTGGGAGTTAAGGGTCGTTGCCAAGAGAGCAGACAGCGGGAGTTAAGGGTCGTTGGGCAGAGAGCGGACAGTGGGAGTTAAGGGTCTTTGGGCAGGGAGTGGACGGTGGGAGTTAAGGATCGTTGGGCAGAGAGCAGACAGTGGGAGTTAAGGGTCGTAGGGCAGAGAGCAGATAGTGGGACTTAAGGACCGTTGGGCAGAGAGCAGACAGTGGGAGTTAAGGGTCGTTGGGCAGAGAGCAGACAGTGGGAGTTAAGTGTCGTTGGGCAGAAAGCAGACAGTGGGAGTTAAGGGTCGTTGGGGAGAGAGCAGACAGTGGGAGTTAAGGGTCGTTGGGCAGAGAGCAGACAGTGGGAGTTAAGTGTCGTTGGGCAGAAAGCAGACAGTGGGAGTTAAGGGTCGTTGGGGAGAGAGCGGACAGTGGGAGTTAAGGGTTGTTGGGCAGATAGCGGACAGTTGGAGTTAAGAATCGTTGGGCACAGAGCAGACAGTGGGAGTAAAGGGTCGTAGGGCAGAGAACAGACAGTAGGAATTAAGGGTCATTGGGCAGAGAGCAGACAGTGGGAGTTAAGGGTCGTTGGGGAGAGAGCAGACAGTGGGAGTTAAGGGTCGTTCGGGAGAGAGCGGACAGTGGGTGTTCAGGATCGTTGTGCGGAGAGCAGACAGTGGGAGTTAAGGGTCGTTGGGCAGAGAGCAGACAGTGGGAGTTAATGGTCGTTGGGAAGAGAGCAGAGAGTGCGAGTAAAGGATCGTTGGGCAGAGAGCAGACAGTGGGAGTCCAGGATCGTTGGGCAGAGAGCAGACAGTGGGTGTTCAGGATCGTTGGTCGGAGAGCAGACAGTGGGAGTTAAGCGTCGTTGCGCATAGGCGGACAGTGGGAGTTAAGGATCGTTGCACAGAAGATGAAAGTGGGAGTTAAGGGTCGTTGGGTAGAGAGCAGACAGTGGGTGTTAAGTGGTCATTGGGCAGAAAGCAGACAGTGGGAGTTAAGGGTCGTTGGGGAGAGAGCAGACAGTGGGTGTTCAGGATCGTTGTGCGGAGAGCAGACAGTGGGAGTTAAGCGTCATTGCGCAGAGGTGGACAGTGGGAGTTAAGGATCGTTGGACAGAGAGAGGACAGTGAGAGTTAAGGGTTTTTGGGCCCAGACCTGGCAGTGGGACTTAAGGGTCGTTGGGCAGAGAGCAGAAAGTGGGAGTTAAGGATCGTTGGGCCGAGAGTGGGCAGTGGGAGTTTAGGACCGTTGGGCAGAGAGCAGACAGTGGGAGTTAAGGGTCGTTGGGCAGAGAGCAGACAGTGGGAGTTAAGTGTCGTTGGGCAGAGAGCGGACAGTGGGAGTTAAGGGTCGTTGGGCAGAGAGCGGACAGTGGGAGTAAAGGATCGTTGGGCAGAGAGCGGGCAGTGGGAGTTAAGGATCGCTGGGCAGAGAGCAGACAGTGGGAGTTAAAGGTCGTTGGGCAGAGAGCAGACAGTGGGAGTTAAGTGTCGTTGGGCAGAGGGCGGACAGTGGGATTTAAGACTCGTTGGGCAGAGAGCAGACAGTGGGAGTTAAGGGTCCTAGGGCAGAGAGCAGACAGTGGGAGTTAAGGGTTGTTTGGCAGAGAGCAGATAGTGGGAGTTAAGAATCGTTGGGCAGAGAGCAGACAGTGGGAGTTAAGGGTCGTTGGGCAGTGAGGAGACATTGGGAGTTAAGGGTCGTTGCCAAGAGAGCAGACAGCGGGAGTTAAGGGTCGTTGGGCAGAGAGCGGACAGTGGGAGTTAAGGGTCTTTGGGCAGGGAGTGGACGGTGGGAGTTAAGGATCGTTGGGCAGAGAGCAGACAGTGGGAGTTAAGGGTCGTAGGGCAGAGAGCAGATAGTGGGACTTAAGGACCGTTGGGCAGAGAGCAGACAGTGGGAGTTAAGGGTCGTTGGGCAGGGAGCAGACAGTGGGAGTTAAGTGTCGTTGGGCAGAGAGCGGACAGTGGAAGTTAAGGGTCGTTGGGCAGAGAGCGGACAGTGGGAGTAAAGGATCGTTGGGCAGAGAGCGGGCAGTGGGAGTTAAGGATCGCTGGGCAGAGAGCCGACAGTGGGTGTTAAAGGTCGTTGGGCAGAGAGCAGACAGTGGGAGTTAAGTGTCATTGGGCAGAGAGCGGACAGTGGGATTTAAGAATCGTTGGGCAGAGAGCAGACAGTGGGAGTTAAGGGTCCTAGGGCAGAGAGCAGACAGTGGGAGTTAAGGGTCGTTTGGCAGAGAGCAGATAGTGGGAGTTAAGAATCGTTGGGCAGAGAGCAGACAGTGGGAGTTAAGGGTCGTTGGGCAGTGAGGAGACATTGGGAGTTAAGGGTCGTTGCCAAGAGAGCAGACAGCGGGAGTTAAGGGTCGTTGGGCAGAGAGCGGACAGTGGGAGTTAAGGGTCTTTGGGCAGGGAGTGGACGGTGGGAGTTAAGGATCGTTGGGCAGAGAGCAGACAGTGGGAGTTAAGGGTCGTAGGGCAGGGAGCAGATAGTGGGACTTAAGGATCGTTGGGCAGAGAATGGACAGTGGGAGTTAAGGGTCGTTGCGTAGAGAGCAGACAGTGGGAGTTAAGGGTCGTTGGGCAGAGGGCAGACAGTGGGAGTTAAGGGTCATTGGAGAGAGAGCGGACAGTCGGACTAACGGATCGTTGGGCAGAGAGTAGACAGTGGGAGTTAATGGTCGTTGGGCAGAGAGCAGACAGTGCTTGTGCAGGATCGTTGGGGGAGAGAGCGGACAGTGGTTGTTAAGGATCGTTGGCCAGAAAGCGGACAGTGAATGTGAAGGATCATTGGACAGAGAGCTGACAGTGGGAGTTAAGGATCGTTGGACAGAGAGCAGACAGTGGGAGTTAAGGATTGTTGGGCGGAGAGTGACAGTGGGAGTTAAGGTTCGTTGGACAGACAGCGGACAGTGGGAGTTAATGGTTGTTCAGCAGATAGAGGACAGTGGGAGTTATGACTCGTTGGGCAGAGAGCAGACAGTGGGAGTAAACGGTCGTAGGGCAGAGAGCAGACAGTGGCATTTAAGGGACATTGGCCAGAGAGCAGACAGTGGGAGTTAATGGTCATTGGGAAGCGAGCTGAGAGTGCGAGTAAAGGATTGTTGGGCAGAGAGCGGACAGTGGGTGTTAAGGATCGTTGGACAGTGAGAGGACAGTGGGAGTCCAGGATCGTTGGGCAGAGAGCAGACAGTGGGAGTTAAGGATCGTTGGGCGGAGAGCGGACAGTGGGAGTTAAGGGTCGTTGGGCAGATAGCGGACAGTGGGAGTTAAGAATCGTTGGGCAGAGAGCAGACAGTGGGAGTTAAGGGTCGTTGGGGAGAGAGCGGACAGTGGGTGTTCAGGATCGTTGTGCGGAGAGCAGACAGTGGGAGTTAAGGGTCGTTGGGCAGAAAGCAGACAGTGGGAGTTAAGGGTCGTTGGGGAGAAAGCAGACAGTGGGAGTTTAGGGTCGTTGGGGTGAGAGCGGACAGTGGGAGTTAAGGATCGTTGGGCAGAGAGCAGACAGTGGGAGTTAAGGATCGTTGGGCGGAGAGCGGACAGTGGGAGTTAAGGGTTGTTGGGCAGATAGCGGACAGTTGGAGTTAAGAATCGTTGGGCACAGAGCAGACAGTGGGAGTAAAGGGTCGTAGGGCAGAGAACAGACAGTAGGAATTAAGGGTCATTGGGCAGAGAGCAGACAGTGGGAGTTAAGGGTCGTTGGGGAGAGAGCAGACAGTGGGAGTTAAGGGTCGTTCGGGAGAGAGCGGACAGTGGGTGTTCAGGATCGTTGTGCGGAGAGCAGACAGTGGGAGTTAAGCGTCATTGCGCAGAGGCGGACAGTGGGAGTTAAGGGTCGTTGGGCAGAGAGCAGACAGTGGGAGTTAATGGTCGTTGGGAAGAGAGCAGAGAGTGCGAGTAAAGGATCGTTGGGCAGAGAGCAGACAGTGGGAGTTAAGCGTCATTGCGCATAGGCGGACAGTGGGAGTTAAGTATCATTGGGCAGAGAGCAGACAGTGGGAGTAAAGGGTCCTAGGGCAGAGAGCAGACAGTGGGTGTTCAGGATCGTTGGTCGGAGAGCAGACAGTGGGAGTTAAGCGTCGTTGCGCATAGGCGGACAGTGGGAGTTAAGGATCGTTGCACAGAAGATGAAAGTGGGAGTTAAGGGTCGTTGGGTAGAGAGCAGACAGTGGGAGTTAAGTGGTCGTTGGGCAGAAAGCAGACAGTGGGAGTTAAGGGTCGTTGGGGAGAGAGCAGACAGTGGGAGTTAAGGGTCGTTCGGGAGAGAGCGGACAGTGGGTGTTCAGGATCGTTGTGCGGAGAGCAGACAGTGGCAGTTAAGCGTCATCGCGCAGAGGCGCACAGTGGGAGTTAAGGATCGTTGGACAGAGAGAGGACAATGGGAGTCCAGGATCATTGGGAAGTGCGCAGACAGTTAGAGTTAAGGATCGTCGGGTGGAGAGCGGACAGTGGGAGTTAATTGTTGTTACGCAGTGAGCGGTCAGTGGGAGTTAACTATCATTGGGCAGAGAGCGGAGAGTGGGAGTAAAGGGTCCTAGGGCAGAGAGCAGACAGTGGGAGTTAAGGATCGTTGCACAGAAGATGAAAGTGAGAGTTAAGGGTCGTTGGGTAGAGAGCAGACAGTGGGAGTTAAGTGGTCGTTGGGCAGAGAGCAGACAGTGAGAGTTAAGGGTCGTTGCGCAGAGGCGGACAGTGGGAGTTAAGGGTCGTTGGGCAGAGAGCAGACAGTGGAAGTTAAGGATCGTTGGGCAGAGAGCGGACAGTGGGAGTTAAGAATCGTTGGGCAGAGAGCAGACAGTGGGAGTAAAGGATCCTAGGGCAGAGAGCAGACAGTGGGTGTTCAGGATCGTTGGACGGAGAGCAGACAGTGGGAGTTAAGAATCGTTGCGCAGAAGACGAAAGTGGGAGTAAAGGGTCGTTGGGCAGAGAGCAGACAATGGGAGTTAAGGGGTCATTGGGAGGAAAGCAGACAGTGGGAGTTAAGGGTCGTTGTGCAGAGAGCAGACAGTTGGAGTTAAGGATCGTTGGGCAGAGAGCGGACAGTGGGAGTTAAGGATCGTTGGGCAGAGAGCAGACAGTGGGAGTTAAGGATCGTTGGGCAGAGAGGAGAAAGTGGGAGTTAAAGATCGTTGGGCAGAGAGTGGACAGTGGGAGTTTAGGATCATTGGGCAGAGAGAGGACAGTGGGAGTTAAGAATCGTTGGACAGAGAGCAGAAAGTGGGAGTTAAGGATCGTTGGGCAGAGAGTGGACAGTGAGAGTTAAGGGTTTTTGGGCTCAGACCTGGCAGTGGGAGTTAAGGGTCGTTGGGCAGAGAGCAGATAGTGGGAGTTAAGGGTCGTTAGGCAGAGAACGGGCAGTGGGAGTTAAGGATCGATGGGCAGAGAGCAGACAATGGGAGTTAAGGGGTCATTGGGCAGAAAGCAGACAGTGGGAGTTAAGGGTCGTTGTGCAGAGAGCAGACAGTTGGAGTTAAGGATCGTTGGGCAGAGAGCGGACAGCGGGAGTTAAGGATCGTTGGGCAGAGAGCAGACAGTGGGAGTTAAGGATCGTTGGGCAGAGAGCAGACAGTGGGAGTTAAAGATCGTTGGGCAGAGAGTGGACAGTGGGAGTTTAGGATCGTTGGGCAGAGAGAGGACAGTGGGAGTTAAGAATCGTTGGACAGAGAGCAGAAAGTGGGAGTTAAGGATCGTTGGGCAGAGAGTGGACAGTGAGAGTTAAGGGTTTTTGGGCTCAGACCTGGCAGTGGGAGTTAAGGGTCGTTGGGCAGAGAGCAGATAGTGGGAGTTAAGGGTCGTTGGGCAGAGAACGGGCAGTGGGAGTTAAGGATCGATGGGCAGAGAGCTGACAGTGGGAGTTAAGGGTCGTTGGGCAGAGAGCAGACAGTGGGAGTTAATGGTCTTTGGGCAGAGAGCGGACAGTGGGAGTAAAGGATCGTTGGGCAGAGAGCAGTCAGTGGGAGTTAATGGTCGTTGCGAAGAGAGCAGGGAGTGCGTGTAAAGGATTATTGGACAGAGAGAGGACAGTGGGAGTCCAGGATCGTTGGGTAGAGAGCGGACAGTGGGAGTTAAGGATCGTTGGTCAGAGAGCAGACAGTGGGAGTTAATGGTCGTTGGGCAGAGAGCAGAGAGTGCTTGTGCAGGATCGTTGGGGGAGAGAGCGGACAGTGGTTGTTAAGGATCGTTGGCCAGAAAGCGGACAGTGGGTGTTAAGGATCATTCGACAGAGAGCGGACAGTGGGAGTTAAGGATCGTTGGACAGAGAGCAGACAGTGGGAGTTAAGGATTGTTGGGCAGAGAGCCGACAGTGGGAGTTAAGTGTTGTTGGTCAGAGAGCGGGCAGTGGGAGATAAGGTTCGTTGGACAGAGAGTGGACAGTGGGAGTTAAGGATCGTTGGACAGAGAGCAGACAGTGGGAGTTAAGGGTCATTGGGCAGAGAGCGGACAGTGGGAGTTAAGGATCGTTGGGCAGAGATTGGATGGTGGGAGTAAAGGATCATAGGGCAGAGGGCAGACAGTGGGAGTTAAGGATCGTTGGGCAGAGAGCAGACAGTGGGATTTAAGGATTGTTGGGCAGAGAGCAGACAGTGGGAGTTAAGGGTCGTTGGGCATAGAGCGGTCGGTCAGAGTTAAGGGTCATTGGGATGAGAGCAGACAGTGGGAGTTAAGGGTCGTTGGGCAGAGAGCAGACAGTGGGAGTTAAGGATCGTTGGGCAGAGAGCAGACAGTGGAAGTTAAGGATCGTTGGGCAGAGAGCAGACAGTGGCAGTTTAGGGTCATTGGGCAGAGAGCGGACAGTGGGAATTAAGGATCGTTGGGCAGAGAGTGGACAGTGGGAGTTAAGTATAGTTGGGCAGAGAGCAGACAGTGGGAGTTAATGATCGTTGGGCCGAGAGTGGACAGTGGGAGTTAAGGATCGTTGGGCAGAGAGCAGAGAGTGGGAGTAAAGGATCGTTGAGCAGAGAGCAGATAGTGTGTGTAAAGGATTGTTGGGCAGAGAGCGGAAAGTGGGAGTTAACGGTCGTTGTGCAGGGACCAGACAGTCGGAGTTAAGGGTTGTTGGGCAGAGAGCATACAGTGGGACTTAAGGATCGTTGGGCAGAGAGCGGACAGTGGGAGTTGAGGGTCGTCGGGCAGGGAGTGGACGGTGGGAGTTAAGGGTCGTTGGGCAGAGAGCAGACAGTGGGATTTAAGGTACATAGGCCAGAGAGCAGACAGTGGGAGTTAAGGGTCGTTGGGCAAAGAGCGGACAGTGGGAGTTAAGGATCGTTGGACAGAGAGCAGACAGTGGGAGTTAATGGTCAATGGGAAGCGAGCTGAGAGTGCTAGTAAAGGATCGTTGGGCAGAGAGCCGACAGTGGGTGTTAAGGATCGTTGGACAGAGAGAGGACAGTGGGAGTCCAGGATCGTTGGGCAGAGAGCAGACAGGGGGAGTTATGGATCGTTGGGCGGAGAGCGGACAGTGGGAGTTAAGTGTTGTTACGCAGAGAGCGGTTAGTGGGAGTTAAGGATCATTGGGCAGAGAGCAGACAGTGGGAGTTAAGGGTTGTTGGGCAGATAGCGGACAATCGGAGTTAAGAATCGTTGGGCAGAGAGCAGACAGTGGGAGTAAAGGGTCGTAGGGCAGAGAACAGACAGTGGGAGTTAAGAATCGTTGGGCAGAGAGCAGACAGTAGGAGTTATGGGTCTTTGGGCAGAGAGCAGACAGTGGGAGTTAAGGGTCGTTGGGGAGAGAGCAGACAGTGGGAGTTAAGGGTCGTTGGGGAGAGAGCGGACAGTGGGTGTTCAGGATCGTTGGGCGGAGAGCAGACAGTGGGAGTTAAGCGTCATTGCGCAGAGGCGGACAGTGGGAGTTAAGGATCGTTGGGCAGAGAGCGGACAGCGGGAGTTAAGGATCATTGGGCAGAGAGCAGACAGTGTGAGTTAAGGATCGTTGGGCAGAGAGGAGAAAGTGGGAATTAAAGCTCGTTGGGCAGAGAGTGGACAGTGGGAGTTTAGGATCGTTGGGCAGAGAGCGGACAGCGGGAGTTAAGGGTCATTGGGCAGAGAGCAGACAGTGGGAGTTAAGGATCGTTGGGCAGAGAGCGGAGAGTGGGAGTTAAGGGTCGTTGGGCAGAGAGTGGACAGTGAGAGTTAAGGGTTTTTGGGCCCAGACCTGGCAGTGGGAGTTTAGGGTCGTTGGGCAGAGAGCAGATAGTGGTAGTTAAGGGTCTTTGGGCAGAGAGCAGAGTGTGGGAGTTAAGTGTCGTTGGGCAGAGAGCGGACAGTGGGAGATAAGGGTCGTTGGGCAGAGAGCGGACAGTGGGAGTTAATGGTCGTTGGGAAGAGAGCAGAGAGTGCAAGTAAGCGATCATTGGGCAGAGAGCGGACAGTGGGTGTTAATGATCGTTGGACAGAGAGAGGACAGTGGGAGTCCAGGATCATTGGGCAGAGAGCAGACAGTGAGAGCTAAGGATCGTTGGGTGGAGAGCGGACAGTGGGAGTTAAGTGTTGTTACGCAGAGAGCGGTCAGTGGGAGTTAAGGATCATTGGGCAGAGAGCAGACATTGGTAGTAAAGGGTCCTAGGGCAGAGAGCAGACAGTGGGTGTTCAGGATCGTTGGTCGGAGAGCAGACAGTGGGAGTTAAGCGTCATTGCGCAGAGGCGTATAGTGGGAGTTAAGGATCGTTGCACAGAAGACGAAAGTGGGAGTTAAGGGTCGTTGGGTAGAGAGCAGACAGTGGGAGTTAAGGGGTCGTTGTGCAGGAAGCAGAGAGTGGGAGTTAAGGTTCGTTGGGCAGAGAGCAGACAGTGGGAGTTAAGGGTCATTGCGCAGAGGCGGACAGTGGGAGTTAAGGGTCTTTGGGCAGAGAGCAGACAGTGGGAGTTAAGGATCGTTGGGCAGAGAGCGGACAGCGGGAGTTAAGGATCGTTGGTCAGAGAGCAGATAGTGGGAGTTAAGAATCGTTGGGCAGAGAGCAGACAGTGGGAGTAAAGGGTCCTAGGGCAGAGAGCAGACAGTGGGTGTTCAGGATCGTTGGGCGGAGAGCAGACAGTGGGAGTTAAGCGTCGTTGCGCAGAGGCGGACAGTGGGAGTTAAGGATTGTTGCGCAGAAGACGAAAGTGGGAGTTAAGGGTCGTTGGGCAGAGAGCAGACAGTGGGAGTTAAGGGGTCGTTGGGCAGAAAGCAGACAGTGGGCGTTAAGGTTCGTTGGGCAGAGAGCAGACAGTGAGAGTTAAGGGTCGTTGCGCAGAGGCGGACAGTGGGAGTTAAGGGTCGTTGTGCCGAGAGCAGACAGTGGGAGTTAAGGATCGTTGGGCAGAGAGCAGACAGTGGGAGTTTAGGATCGTTGGGCAGAGAGGAGAAAGTGGGAGTTAAAGATCGTTGGGCAGAGAGTGGACAGTGGGAGTTTAGGATCGTTGGGCAGAGAGCGGACAGTGGGAGATAAGAATCGTTGGAGAGAGAGCAGCAAGTGGGAGTTAAGGATCGCTGGGCAGAGAGTGTACAGTGAGAGTTAAGGGTTTTTGGGCTCAGACCTGGCAGTGGGATTTAAGAATCGTTGGGCAGAGAGCAGACAGTGGGAGTTAAGGGTCCTAGGGCAGAGAGCAGACAGTGGGAGTTAAGGGTCGTTTGGCAGAGAGCAGATAGTGGGAGTTAAGAATCGTTGGGCAGAGAGCAGACAGTGGGAGTTAAGGGTCGTTGGGCAGTGAGGAGACATTGGGAGTTAAGGGTCGTTGCCAAGAGAGCAGACAGCGGGAGTTAAGGGTCGTTGGGCAGAGAGCGGACAGTGGGAGTTAAGGGTCTTTGGGCAGGGAGTGGACGGTGGGAGTTAAGGATCGTTGGGCAAAGAGCAGACAGTGGGAGTTAAGGGTCGTAGGGCAGAGAGCAGATAGTGGGACTTAAGGATCGTTGGGCAGAGAATGAACAGTGGGAGTTAAGGGTCGTTGCGCAGAGAGCAGACAGTGGGAGTTAAGGGTCGTTGGGCAGAGGGCAGACAGTGGGAGTTAAGGGTCATTGGAGAGAGAGCGGACAGTCGGACTAACGGATCGTTGGGCAGAGAGTAGACAGTGGGAGTTAATGGTCGTTGGGCAGAGAGCAGACAGTGCTTGTGCAGGATCGTTGGGGGAGAGAGCGGACAGTGGTTGTTAAGGATCGTTGGCCAGAAAGCGGACAGTGGATGTTAAGGATCATTGGACAGAGAGTGGACAGTGGGAGTTAAGGATCGTTGGACAGAGAGCAGACAGTGGGAGTTAAGGATTGTTGGGCGGAGAGTGACAGTGGGAGTTAAGGTTCGTTGGACAGACAGCGGACAGTGGGAGTTAATGGTTGTTCAGCAGATAGAGGACAGTGGGAGTTATGACTCATTGGGCAGAGAGCAGACAGTGGGAATAAAGGGTCGTAGGGCAGAGAGCAGACAGTGGCATTTAAGGGACATTGGCCAGAGAGCAGACAGTGGGAGTTAAAGGTCATTGGGAAGCGAGCTGAGAGTGCGAGTAAAGGATCGTTGGGCAGAGAGCGGACAGTGGGTGTTAAGGATCGTTGGACAGTGAGAGGACAGTGGGAGTCCAGGATCGTTGGGCAGAGAGCAGACAGTGGGAGTTAAGGATCGTTGGGCGGAGAGCGGACAGTGGGATTTAAGGGTCGTTGGGCAGATAGCGGACAGTGGGAGTTAAGAATCGTTGGGCAGAGAGCAGACAGTGGGAGTTAAGGGTCGTTGGGGAGAGAGCGGACAGTGGGTGTTCAGGATCGTTGTGCGGAGAGCAGACAGTGGGAGTTAAGGGTCGTTGGGCAGAAAGCAGACAGTGGGAGTTAAGGGTCATTGGGGAGAGAGCAGACAGTGGGAGTTAAGGGTCGTTGGGGTGAGAGCGGACAGTGGGAGTCCAGGATCATTGGGCAGAGAGCAGACAGTGGGAGTTAAGGATCGTTGGGCGGAGAGCGGACAGTGGGAGTTAAGGGTTGTTGGGCAGATAGCGGACAGTTGGAGTTAAGAATCGTTGGGCACAGAGCAGACAGTGGGAGTAAAGGGTCGTAGGGCAGAGAACAGACAGTAGGAATTAAGGGTCATTGGGCAGAGAGCAGACAGTGGGAGTTAAGGGTCGTTGGGGAGAGAGCAGACAGTGGGAGTTAAGGGTCGTTCGGGAGAGAGCGGACAGTGGGTGTTCAGGATCGTTGTGCGGAGAGCAGACAGTGGGAGTTAAGCGTCATTGCGCAGAGGCGGACAGTGGGAGTTAAGTATCATTGGGCAGAGAGCAGACAGTGGGAGTAAAGGGTCCTAGGGCAGAGAGCAGACAGTGGGTGTTCAGGATCGTTGGTCGGAGAGCAGACAGTGGGAGTTAAGCGTCGTTGCGCATAGGCGGACAGTGGGAGTTAAGGATCGTTGCACAGAAGATGAAAGTGGGAGTTAAGGGTCGTTGGGTAGAGAGCAGACAGTGGGAGTTAAGTGGTCGTTGGGCAGAAAGCAGACAGTGGGAGTTAAGGGTCGTTGGGGAGAGAGCAGACAGTGGGAGTTAAGGGTCGTTCGGGAGAGAGCGGACAGTGGGTTTTCAGGATCGTTATGCGGAGAGCAGACAGTGGCAGTTAAGCGTCATTGCGCAGAGGCGGACAGTGGGAGTTAAGGATCGTTGGACAGAGAGAGGACAGTGGGAGTCCAGGATCGTTGGGAAGAGCGCAGACAGTTAGAGTTAAGGATCGTCGGGTGGAGAGCGGACAGTGGGAGTTAATTGTTGTTACGCAGTGAGCGGTCAGTGGGAGTTAACTATCATTGGGCAGAGAGCCGAGAGTGGGAGTAAAGGGTCCTAGGGCAGAGAGCAGACAGTGGGAGTTAAGGATCGTTGCACAGAAGATGAAAGTGAGAGTTAAGGGTCGTTGAGTAGAGAGCAGACAGTGGGAGTTAAGTGGTCGTTGGGCAGAGAGCAGACAGTGAGAGTTAAGGGTCGTTGCGCAGAGGCGGACAGTGGGAGTTAAGGGTCGTTGGGCAGAGAGCAGACAGTGGGAGTTAAGGATCGTTGGGCAGAGAGCGGACAGTGGGAGTTAAGAATCGTTGGGCAGAGAGCAGACAGTGGGAGTAAAGGGTCCTAGGGCAGAGAGCAGACAGTGGGTGTTCAGGATCGTTGGGCGGAGAGCAGACAGTGGGAGTTAAGAATCGTTGCGCAGAAGACGAAAGTGGGAGTAAAGGGTCGTTGGGCAGAGAGCAGACAATGGGAGTTAAGGGGTCATTGGGCAGAAAGCAGACAGTGGGAGTTAAGGGTCGTTGTGCAGAGAGCAGACAGTTGGAGTTAAGGATCGTTGGGCAGAGAGCGGACAGCGGGAGTTAAGGATCGTTGGGCAGAGAGCAGACAGTGGGAGTTAAGGATCGTTGGGCAGAGAGGAGAAAGTGGGAGTTAAAGATCGTTGGGCAGAGAGTGGACAGTGGGAGTTTAGGATCGTTGGGCAGAGAGAGGACAGTGGGAATTAAGAATCGTTGGACAGAGAGCAGAAAGTGGGAGTTAAGGATCGTTGGGCAGAGAGTGGACAGTGAGAGTTAAGGGTTTTTGGGCTCAGACCTGGCAGTGGGAGTTAAGGGTCGTTGTGCAGAGAGCAGATAGTGGGAGTTAAGGGTCGTTAGGCAGAGAACGGGCAGTGGGAGTTAAGGATCGATGGGCAGAGAGCAGACAGTGGGAGTTAAGGGTCGTTGGGCAGAGAGCAGACAGTGGGAGTTAATGGTCGTTGGGCAGAGAGCGGACAGTGGGAGTAAAGAATCGTTGGGCAGAGAGCAGTCAGTGGGAGTTAATGGTCGTTGGGAAGAGAGCAGGGAGTGCGAGTAAAGGATTGTTGGACAGAGAGAGGACAGTGGGTGTCCAGGATCGTTGGGTAGAGAGCGGACAGTGGGAGTTAAGGATCGTTGGTCAGAGAGCAGACAGTGGGAGTTAAGAATCGTTGGGCAGAGAGCAGACAGTGGGAGTAAAGGGTCCTAGGGCAGAGAGCAGACAGTGGGTGTTCAGGATCGTTGGGCAGAGAGCAGACATTGGGAGTTAAGCGTCGTTGCGCATAGACGGACAGTGGGAGTTAAGGATCGTTGCGCAGAAGACGAAAGTGGGAGTTAAGGGTCGTTGGGCAGAGAGCAGACAGTGGGAGTTAAGGGGTCATTGGGCAGAAAGCAGACAGTGGGAGTTAAGGTTCGTTGGGCAGAGAGGAGAAAGTGGGAGTTAAAGATCGTTGGGCAGAGAGTGGACAGTGGGAGTTTAGGATCGTTGGGCAGAGAGCGGACAGTGGGAGTTAAGAATCGTTGGGCAGAGAGCAGAGAGTGAGAGTTAAGGGTTTTTGGGCCCAGTCCTGGCAGTGGGAGTTAAGGGTCGTTGGGCAGAGAGCAGATAGTGGGAGTTAAGGGTCTTTGGGCAGTGAGCGGGCAGTGGGCGTTAAGGATCGTTGGGCAGAGAGCAGACAGTGGGAGTTAAGGGTCGTTGGGCAGAGAGCAGACAGTGGGAGTTAAGAATCGTTGGGCAGAGAGCAGAGAGTGAGAGTTAAGGGTTTTTGGGCCCAGTCCTGGCAGTGGGAGTTAAGGGTCGTTGGGCAGAGAGCAGATAGTGGGAGTTAAGGGTCTTTGGGCAGTGAGCGGGCAGTGGGCGTTAAGGATCGTTGGGCAGAGAGCAGACAGTGGGAGTTAAGGGTCGTTGGGCAGAGAGCAGACAGTGGGAGTTAAGGTTTGTTGGGCAGATTGTGGACAGTCGGAGTTAAGAATCGTTGGGCAGAGAGCAGACAGTGGGAGTAAAGGGTCGTAGGGCAGAGAGCAGACAGTGGGAGTTAAGAATCGTTGGGCAGAGAGCAGACAGTGGGAGTAAAGGGTCCTAGGGCAGAGAGCAGACAGTGGGAGTTAAGGGTCGTTGTGCATAGAGTGGACAGTGAGAGTTAAGGGTTTTTGGGCCCAGACCTGGCAGTGGGAGTTAAGGGTCGTTGGGCAGAGAGCAGATAGTGGGAGTTAAGGGTCGTTGGGCAGAGAGTGGGCAGTGGAAGTTAAGGATCGTTGGGCAGAGAACAGACAGTGGGAGTTAAGGGTCGTTGGGCAGAGAGCGGACAGTGGGATTTAAGGATCGTTGGGCAGAGAGCAGACAGTTGGAGTGATGGATCGTTGGGCAGAGACAGACTTTGGGAGTTACGGGTCGTTGGGCACGGAGCGGACGGTGGGTGTTAAGGATTGTTGGGCAGAGAGCTGACAGTGGGAGTTAAGGGTCGTTGGGCACGGAGCGGACGGTGGGTGTTAAGGATTGTTGGGCAGAGAGCAGACAGTGGGAGTTAAGGGTCGTTGGGCACAGAGCAGACGGTGGGTGTTAAGGATTGTTGGGCAGAGAGCAGACACTGGGAGTTAAGGATCGTTGGGCAGAAAGTAGACAGTGGGAGTTAAGGGTCATTGGGGAGAGAGCAGACAGTGGGAGTTAAGGGTCGTTGGGGTGAGAGCGGACAGTGGGAGTCCAGGATCATTGGGCAGAGAGCAGACAGTGGGAGTTAAGGATCGTTGGGCGGAGAGCGGACAGTGGGAGTTAAGGGTTGTTGGGCAGATAGCGGACAGTTGGAGTTAAGAATCGTTGGGCACAGAGCAGACAGTGGGAGTAAAGGGTCGTAGGGCAGAGAACAGACAGTAGGAATTAAGGGTCATTGGGCAGAGAGCAGACAGTGGGAGTTAAGGGTCGTTGGGGAGAGAGCAGACAGTGGGAGTTAAGGGTCGTTCGGGAGAGAGCGGACAGTGGGTGTTCAGGATCGTTGTGCGGAGAGCAGACAGTGGGAGTTAAGCGTCATTGCGCAGAGGCGGACAGTGGGAGTTAAGTATCATTGGGCAGAGAGCAGACAGTGGGAGTAAAGGGTCCTAGGGCAGAGAGCAGACAGTGGGTGTTCAGGATCGTTGGTCGGAGAGCAGACAGTGGGAGTTAAGCGTCGTTGCGCATAGGCGGACAGTGGGAGTTAAGGATCGTTGCACAGAAGATGAAAGTGGGAGTTAAGGGTCGTTGGGTAGAGAGCAGACAGTGGGAGTTAAGTGGTCGTTGGGCAGAAAGCAGACAGTGGGAGTTAAGGGTCGTTGGGGAGAGAGCAGACAGTGGGAGTTAAGGGTCGTTCGGGAGAGAGCGGACAGTGGGTTTTCAGGATCGTTATGCGGAGAGCAGACAGTGGCAGTTAAGCGTCATTGCGCAGAGGCGGACAGTGGGAGTTAAGGATCGTTGGACAGAGAGAGGACAGTGGGAGTCCAGGATCGTTGGGAAGAGCGCAGACAGTTAGAGTTAAGGATCGTCGGGTGGAGAGCGGACAGTGGGAGTTAATTGTTGTTACGCAGTGAGCGGTCAGTGGGAGTTAACTATCATTGGGCAGAGAGCCGAGAGTGGGAGTAAAGGGTCCTAGGGCAGAGAGCAGACAGTGGGAGTTAAGGATCGTTGCACAGAAGATGAAAGTGAGAGTTAAGGGTCGTTGAGTAGAGAGCAGACAGTGGGAGTTAAGTGGTCGTTGGGCAGAGAGCAGACAGTGAGAGTTAAGGGTCGTTGCGCAGAGGCGGACAGTGGGAGTTAAGGGTCGTTGGGCAGAGAGCAGACAGTGGGAGTTAAGGATCGTTGGGCAGAGAGCGGACAGTGGGAGTTAAGAATCGTTGGGCAGAGAGCAGACAGTGGGAGTAAAGGGTCCTAGGGCAGAGAGCAGACAGTGGGTGTTCAGGATCGTTGGGCGGAGAGCAGACAGTGGGAGTTAAGAATCGTTGCGCAGAAGACGAAAGTGGGAGTAAAGGGTCGTTGGGCAGAGAGCAGACAATGGGAGTTAAGGGGTCATTGGGCAGAAAGCAGACAGTGGGAGTTAAGGGTCGTTGTGCAGAGAGCAGACAGTTGGAGTTAAGGATCGTTGGGCAGAGAGCGGACAGCGGGAGTTAAGGATCGTTGGGCAGAGAGCAGACAGTGGGAGTTAAGGATCGTTGGGCAGAGAGGAGAAAGTGGGAGTTAAAGATCGTTGGGCAGAGAGTGGACAGTGGGAGTTTAGGATCGTTGGGCAGAGAGAGGACAGTGGGAATTAAGAATCGTTGGACAGAGAGCAGAAAGTGGGAGTTAAGGATCGTTGGGCAGAGAGTGGACAGTGAGAGTTAAGGGTTTTTGGGCTCAGACCTGGCAGTGGGAGTTAAGGGTCGTTGTGCAGAGAGCAGATAGTGGGAGTTAAGGGTCGTTAGGCAGAGAACGGGCAGTGGGAGTTAAGGATCGATGGGCAGAGAGCAGACAGTGGGAGTTAAGGGTCGTTGGGCAGAGAGCAGACAGTGGGAGTTAATGGTCGTTGGGCAGAGAGCGGACAGTGGGAGTAAAGAATCGTTGGGCAGAGAGCAGTCAGTGGGAGTTAATGGTCGTTGGGAAGAGAGCAGGGAGTGCGAGTAAAGGATTGTTGGACAGAGAGAGGACAGTGGGTGTCCAGGATCGTTGGGTAGAGAGCGGACAGTGGGAGTTAAGGATCGTTGGTCAGAGAGCAGACAGTGGGAGTTAAGAATCGTTGGGCAGAGAGCAGACAGTGGGAGTAAAGGGTCCTAGGGCAGAGAGCAGACAGTGGGTGTTCAGGATCGTTGGGCAGAGAGCAGACATTGGGAGTTAAGCGTCGTTGCGCATAGACGGACAGTGGGAGTTAAGGATCGTTGCGCAGAAGACGAAAGTGGGAGTTAAGGGTCGTTGGGCAGAGAGCAGACAGTGGGAGTTAAGGGGTCATTGGGCAGAAAGCAGACAGTGGGAGTTAAGGTTCGTTGGGCAGAGAGGAGAAAGTGGGAGTTAAAGATCGTTGGGCAGAGAGTGGACAGTGGGAGTTTAGGATCGTTGGGCAGAGAGCGGACAGTGGGAGTTAAGAATCGTTGGGCAGAGAGCAGAGAGTGAGAGTTAAGGGTTTTTGGGCCCAGTCCTGGCAGTGGGAGTTAAGGGTCGTTGGGCAGAGAGCAGATAGTGGGAGTTAAGGGTCTTTGGGCAGTGAGCGGGCAGTGGGCGTTAAGGATCGTTGGGCAGAGAGCAGACAGTGGGAGTTAAGGGTCGTTGGGCAGAGAGCAGACAGTGGGAGTTAAGAATCGTTGGGCAGAGAGCAGAGAGTGAGAGTTAAGGGTTTTTGGGCCCAGTCCTGGCAGTGGGAGTTAAGGATCGTTGGGCAGAGAGCAGACAGTTGGAGTGATGGATCGTTGGGCAGAGACAGACTTTGGGAGTTACGGGTCGTTGGGCACGGAGCGGACGGTGGGTGTTAAGGATTGTTGGGCAGAGAGCTGACAGTGGGAGTTAAGGGTCGTTGGGCACGGAGCGGACGGTGGGTGTTAAGGATTGTTGGGCAGAGAGCAGACAGTGGGAGTTAAGGGTCGTTGGGCACAGAGCAGACGGTGGGTGTTAAGGATTGTTGGGCAGAGAGCAGACACTGGGAGTTAAGGATCGTTGGGCAGAGAGCAGACAGTGGGAGTTAAGGATCGTTGGGCAGAGAGCAGACAGTGGGAGTTAAGGGTCATTGGGCAGAGAGCAGACAGTGGGAGTAAAGGCTCGTTGGGCAGAGAGTGGACAGTGGGAGTTAAGGGTCGTTGGGCAGAGAGCGGACAGTGGGAGTTAGGAATCGTTGGGCGGAGAGCAGACAGTTGGAGTTAAGGGTCGTTGGGCAGAGAGCAGACAGTGGGAGTTAAGGATCGTTGGGCAGAGAGCAGACAGTGGGTGTTAAGTGTCGGGCAGAGAGTGGACAGTGCGAGTTAAGAGGCGTTGGGCAGAGATCGGACAGTGGGAGTTAAGGTTTCTTGGGCAGAATGCAGACAGTGGGAGTTAAGGGTCGTTGGGCAGAGAGCGGACAGTGGGATTTAAGGATCGTTGGGCAGAGAGCAGACAGTTGGAGTGATGGATCGTTGGGCAGAGAGCAGACTTTGGGAGTTACGGGTCGTTGGGCACGGAGCGGACGGTGGGTGTTAAGGATTGTTGGGCAGAGAGCAGACAGTGGGAGTTAAGGGTCGTTGGGCACAGAGCGGACGGTGGGTGTTAAGGATTGTTGGGCAGAGAGCAGACAGTGGGAGTTAAGGGTCATTGGGCACAGAGCAGACAGTGGGAGTTAAGGATCGTTGGGCAGAGAGCAGACAGTTGGAGTTAAGGGTCATTGGGCACAGAGCAGACAGTGGGAGTTAAGGGTCGTTGGGCAGAGAGTGGACAGTGGGAGTTAAGGGTCCTTGGGCAGAGAGCGGACAGTGGGATTTAAGGATCGTTTGGCACAGAGTGGACAGTGGGAGTTAAGGATCGTTGGACAGAGAGCCGACAGTGGGAGTAAAGGGTCGTAGGGTAGAGAGCAGAGAGTGGGAGTTAAGGACTCATTCCACTTTCTCTCTCTCATCATAGCCCTGTATCAATCCCAGACTCATTTCACTGTCTCCCTCTCTCTCATCATAGCCCTGTTTCAATCCCAAACTCATTCCACTGTCTGTCTCTCTCATTACAGACCTGTATCAATCCCAAACTCATTCCACTGTGTCTCTCTCTCTCATCATAGCCCTGTATCAATCCCAGACTCATTCCACTTTCTCTCTCTCATCATAGCCCTGTATCAATCCCAGACTCATTCCACTGTCAATCTCTGTCACATCAAAGCCCTGTATCAATCCCAGACTCATTCCACTTTCTCACCCTCTCTCTAATCAAAGCTCTGTATCAATCCCAAACTAATACGAACATTCTGCTAATTTCCTACTGTCCTCTATCAAAACCACATGAATCCCTATGTTCCCCTCTCACACCATAGCCCTGAATCAACCCATGAATCAATCACAGCCTGTGCCCATTGCTTCCTTACACTCCTGTATTAATCCCAAATTAATTAGATTAATTAATTAGATCTGTTCTCAATCTATCCCACTGAGCACCATGGTCGTGCCATAATACCCAGCGTGTGCTCCATTTTCATTTCTGGTGCCTCGGTCGATGCTTGGAAGTTCACCATCCTTATTCTGATTGGAGCTTTTCTGTCATTGTTCAATATAACTAAGTATGTTATGAGGGCAATTCGGGGGTAGTCATGAGTCAAGCACGTTCCTATGGGTTTGGAGTGTCAGATTGGCCAGATGGGCTAAGGCCACTAGATTTTCTGCTGTAAAGGGTATTAGTGATCCAGATTGGTTTCCATGAGAATGCAATACTGTCAAATCCTGCACTTCAGATACCAGCCTTTATTGCTGAATATCTTAATTACTTCAATTTCCATTTGCAAAGTGTCCAGATGGGATTTGAACTCAAGTTCCAGGTCTCTCAAGTTCCAGGTCTCTGGAATACTAGCACATGAAAACAATCACTATGCTGCAACAGTACAATAACATGGTGTACTGTTAGAATGTTGGCACTGCCGGTGTGCTGTACTGTCAGAGCGACAGTACTGACGGAGCACTGCACTGTTGGAGTGACAGTGCTGAGGGTGTGCTCCACTGTCAGAGGGGCAATGCTGAGGTAGCGCTGCACTATCAGAAGGTCAGGAATGAGGGACTGCTGCATGGTCAGAAGGTCAGTACTGAGGGAGTGCTGCAGTGTCGGAGGGTTCGTACTGAGGGAGTGCTGCAGTGTCGGAGGACCAGGACTGAGGGTGCGATGCATAACTGGAGCCAAAGTGTTAAGCGCTATGTCATGGGGCTCAAATCTCTGAAATATTTTCCTGGGCCCGCGACCTTCAGGTTCAGAGATGAGAGAGTGCGATTGAGGTCCACTTGAAACAGACCGAAATCTCATGGACGGGGATCCAAAACTGCTAAATGAATTCTTAGCCAGGGAACATATTTGCACAGGGATATTTTTCTAAAATAGTTTTTTGCCCTGGAGTCATCCCTTCCCGTAGAAGCTGAGAAACAACATTCAATCTGGCGCAGGGAGATCACTATCAGATTGTCGTAGGAATAGGTATGAGGGAGTCAGTACTTTACACAACGAGCACTTCCAAGGGAAGAATTGGGAAACAGAATGGTGGAATTTTTTGCCTTCAATAATTATTGAATTCCTATTTGTCCGCTCCATTCAGGCAGCAGTTTCCAGTTCACAACATCTCGCTGCGGGGAATCACTTCTCCTTATCTCTGGATCTTTTGCCTTCATCTTCAATCTCTGTCCTCTGGTCAGCATAACTCCTGCCAGTGGGGAGACGGTGAAACTTTTCATGATGTTGAATGCCTCCAATAAATCTCCTCTTAGTCTTCTCTGCTCTCAGGAGAAGATTTAATAGAGACTTCAGTCTCTCCACATTAACTGAAGTCTCTCCTCCCTGATGCCGGTCCAGCCAGTCCAATCTCACACCATCTCCAAAGCCCTTCAGATCCTTCCTCAAGTATTTTATCCCAAAAATATGAAACTACCTTGCAAGGATAGTATTCTAAAGGGTGTGCAGGAGCAGAGAGACCTGGGTGTATATGTACATAAGTTATTAAAGGTAGCAGGACAGGTAGAGAGAGCTGTTTCTAAAGCATGCAGTATTCTAATCTTCATTAACAGGGACATAGAGTACAAGAGCAGGGAGGTTATGATGAACTTAGATAAGACAATGGTTAGATCTCAGCTGGAGTACTGTGCACATTTCTGGGCGCCACACTATGGGAAGGGTGTGAACGCATTGGAGGGAGTGCAGAAGAGGTTTACCAGAATGGTTCCAGGGATGAGGCGCTTCAGTAATGAGGAAAGATTGGAGCAGTTGGGAGTGAGGAGAATTGATGGAAGATTTAAAAATCATGAGGGGTCTGGACAGAGTGTATAGGGAGAAACTGTTCAAAATCGTCAACAGGTCAAGAACCAGAGGGCACAGTTTCAAAGTGTTTTGCAAACAAAGTAAATGCGAGGTGAGAAAATGTTTTTTTCACACAGCGAGCAGTTAGGGTTGGGAATGCACTGCCTGGAAGTGTGGTGGAGGCAGGTTTGATTGAGGCATTCAAGAGGGCATGGGATGGTTATTTAAATAGAAACAGTGTGCTGGGGTACGGGGAACAGGCAGGAGATGGGCACTAAGTTAAAATGCTCAGAGATCCGGTGCAGACACGATGGGCCGAATGGCCTCCTTCTGAACTGTTACTATCCTTGGATTCTGTGATTGTTAGAATGTTGCGTCGCCCCCGCAAAGATTGCTAACCGAAAATGTTCAGTTTATTCTTATCTCTGTTTATTGTCCAATTAGAATTCCTCAAACAAAGTTAATATATCACCCCCAATCCCAGATGACGGAGAGTGTGATTAAAGAGACTCTCCAAATGTAAAGCTTCATTGATTAGCCCCCAGCCCTTTCCTTAGGGTTTGTGTTTCCTGCTGAGCCAGTGACTGACTTCATCACTCTCCTGGGCCACAATACATTTCTCCACTGCACTGTATCAATCCCAAACTCATTCCACTGTGTCTCTCTCTCATCATAGCCCTGTATCAATCCCAAACTTATCCTAACATTCTGCTCATTTCCTACTGTCCTCTATCAAATCCAAATGATTCCCTCTGTCCCCCTCTCACACCAAACCCCTGAATCAATCATAGGCTGCGCCCATTATCTCCTTACACTCCTGTATTAATCCCAAATTAGTCCCACTACCCAGTGTTTTGATGCCTGATTTTGAGCTGCTAGATCTGTTCTCAATCCATCCCACTGAGCACCATGGTCGTGCCACAATACCCAATGTGTGCTCCATTTTCATTTCTGGTGCCTCGGTCGATGCTTGGAAGTTCACCATCCTTATTCTGATGCTTTTCTGTCATTGTTCAATATAACTAAGTATGTTATGAGGGCAATTCAGGGGGTAGTCATGAGTCAAGCACATTGCTGTGGGTTTGGAGTGACAGATTGTGCAGACGGGGTAAGGCCACTAGATTTTCTGCTCTAAAGGGTATTAGTGATCCAGATGGGTTTCCATGAGAATGCAATATTGTCAAATCCTCCATTTCAGATATCAGCCTTTATTGCCTTATATCTTAATTACTTCAATTTCCATTTGCAAATTGCCCAGGTGGGATTTGAACTCAAGTTCCAGGTCTCTGGAGTACTAGCACATGAGAACATTCACTCTGCTGCAACAGTACAATAATATGGTGTACTATTAGAATGTTGGCACTGCCTGAGTGCTGTACTGTCAGAGCAACAGTACTGAGAGAGCACTGCACTGTTGGAGTGACAGTACTGGGGAAGTGCTCCACTGTCAGAGAGACAGTGCTGAGGTAGCGCTGCACTATCAGAGGGTCAGGAATGAGGGACTGCTGCACGGTCAGAAGGTCAGTACTGAGGGAGTGCTGTGTGTCGGAGTACCAGCACAGAGGGAGCGATGCATAACTGGATTCAAAGGGGTAAGCGCTGTGTCATGGGGCTGAAACCTCTCTGAATCGTTTCCTGAGCCCACGACCTTCAGATTCAGAGATGAGAGAGTGTGTTTGAGGACCATTTGAACCAGACCGATATTTCATGGGCGTGGCATCCAAAACTGCTAAATGAAACCTTAGGCAGGCAACATATTTGCACAGGGATATTTTTCTAAAATAGATTTTTTACCCTGGAGTCATTCCTTCCCGTAGACGCTGAGAAACAACATTCAACCTAGTGCAGGGAGGTCACTGTCAGATTGTCGTAGGAGTAGGTATGAGGGAGTCATTACTTTACGCAATGAGCAGTTCCAAGTGAAAAACTGGGAAACAGAATGGTGGAATTTTTTGCCTTCAATTCAATTCCTATTTGTCCACTCCATTCAGGCAGCAGATTCCAGTTCACAACACATAGAAACATAGAAACGAGGAGCAGGAGTAGGCCATTTGGCCCTTCGAGCCTGCTCCGCCATTCATCATGATTATGGCTGATCATCCAAATCAATAGCCTGCTCCCGCTTTCTCCCCATACCTTTTGATCCCTTTTGCCCCAAGAGCTATATCTAACTCCTTCTTGAAAGCATACAATGTTTTGAGCTCATCTACTTTCTGTGGTAGCGAATTCCACAGGCTCACCACACTCTGTGTGAAGAAATTTCTCCTCACCTCAGTCCTAAATGGTCTACCCCATATCCTCAGACTGTGACCCTTGGTTCTGGACTCCCCCACCATTGGGAACATCCTTCCTGCATCTACCCTGTCTAGTCCTGTTAGAATTTTATAGGCTTCTATGAGATCCCTCCTCATTCTTCTGAACTCCAGTGGATATAATCCTAATCGACTCAATCTCTCCTCATATGTCAGTCCCGCCATCCCAGGAATCAGTTGGGTAAACCTTCGCTGCACTCTCTCTGTAGCAAGTACATCCTTCCTCAGATAATGAGACCAAAACTGCACAAAATATTCCAGGTTTGGTTTCACCATGGCCCTGTACAATTGAGGCAAGACATCCCTGTTCCTGTACTTGAATCCTCTGGCTATGAAGGCCACATATCATTTGCCTTCTTTACCGCCTGCTGCACCTGCATGCTTACCTTCAGCGACTGGTGTACAAGGACACCCAGGTCTCGTTGCACATTCCCCTCTCTCAATTTATAGCCATTCAGATAATAATCTGCTTTCCTGTTTTTGCTATCAAAATGGATAACCTCACATTTATCCACATTATACCGCATCTGCCATGGATTTGCCCACTCACTCAGCTTGTCCAAATCACACTGAAGCATCTCTGCATCCTCCTCATAGCTCACCCTCCCACCCAGCTTTGTGTCGCCTGCAAATTTGGAGATGTTACAAATAATCTTTCATCTAGATCATTAATATATATTGTGAATAGCTGGGGTCCTAGCACCGATCCCTACGGTACCCCACCAATCACTGCCTGCCCTTTGGAAAAAGACCCGTTTATTCCTACTCTTTGTTTCCTGTCTGCCAACCAGTTTTCTATCCATCTCAATACACTACCCCCAATCCCATGCGCTTTAATTTTACACGCCAATCTCTTATGTGGGACTTTGTCGAAAGCCTTCTGAAAGTTCAATTAAACCACATCCACTTGCTCCCCCTCATCAACTCTACTAGTTACATCCTCAAAATTCTACTAGATTTGTCAAGCATGATTTCCCTTTCATAAATCCATGCTGACTCTGTCCGATTCTGCTACTGTTTTCCACGTGCTCAGCTATTAATTCTTTTATAATGGACTCTAGAATTTTCCGCACTACCGACGTCTGGCTGACTGGTCGAAAATTCCCTGTTTTCTCTCTGCCTCCCTGTTTAAATAGTGGGATTACACGAGCTTACTCCGATCTTTAGGAATGCTTCCAGAGTCTATAGAATCTCGGAAGATGACCACCAATGCATCCACTATTTCTAGGGCCACTTCCTTAAGTACTATGGGATGTAGATTATCGGGGATTTATCGGCTTTCAATCCCATCAATTTCCCCAACACCATTTCCCTACTAATGCTGATTTCTTTCACTTCCTCCCTCTCACTAAGCCCTGTGTTCCCCGACATTTCTGGTATGTTATTTGTGCCCTCCTTTGTGAAGACAGAACCAAAGTATGTATTTAGTTGGTCAGCCATTTCTTTGTTCCCCATTATAATTTCCCCTGTTTCTGACTGTAAGGCACTTTTAAAGCATCGTCTGGCAATTTGACAGTGGAAGCCATCACAGCTGCAGAGAGAAGTCTACAAGCTCAAGACCTTCACTTCAGACAACGCAACACCTCGTCCTCAAAATATATGAGGCCTGCACTGAACAATAGTGTAGCGGGGCCCTCCTGGAGCAGGTGGCAATGGTGGGGGAGGGCACTGGGCAGCTGAACTGGTCGGCCCCCTTTGCGACACTGAGCAGTGCCTTTAACAAACTAAGGGGTGGAACCAACAGTCGTGAGGTAAGGGGAGAAAGCAGCCAGGACAAAGCCAGGACTGGTGAGTGGCCAATGTGACAGGAACCTCGGGCAGCTGAGGGCCCTGAGGGTGTCTGAATAGCCAGGGAGGGGAATTGGGACCTAGTCAGACTGACTGGCTGCACCCCTGTGTCTGAGAAGCCTGATGGAGAGAGAGAGGGGAGCAGGCAGCTGCCAGGAGCTGGGCAGCAGGGAAAGACTGAACACACCCTGGTGAGTGACAGCATTGAGGAGACGAGGCCCTGACAAGGACAGAGATCGGGAGCATTGGCAGTGAATATTCTCTGTAAATCGCTGTTTTTGGAGTTAGCCTTTCCCTTGAACGTTTACACAGTTTTGATGCTGGTGAAATAAAGGAACCTTGTTTTTTATCCTTCTTGTAGTCCTTGTGCTTAAACCTCACTTTACAATAGGGAGACTGAATTGGTCCAATTTTTAAAAGTATTATTTTCATCTTCATCTGTAACTAATTTGTGTGTGTGTGTGTGTGTCAATAACTTTGGCCTGAATTTCCCACCCCCGCCCCCCCCACCCGGCAAGCGGCGGGTCCCACCGCTGCTGGAATGGAGAGTTATTGAAATCCGGATTCACCGTAAGGTCCTGCTGGTGTGGGGGGGGCTGGAAAATTATGGCCTTTATCTTTTCTGAGGTAACTTCCAGAGCAATTGTGTGAAATAAATTGACCTGTGGTTTTTTGAACGATATAGCTTTGCTGCTGAGATATTTTGAAATTGAATTACTCACTCAAGGATAAAATATACACACACACACACACTCACACACTCAACACACTCAACACACACACACTCAACACACACTCACTCACACACACACACACACACTCACACACACTCACTCACACACACAAACTCACACACTCACACACACACACACACACACACTCACACACACACACACACTCACACACACACTCACACACACACACACTCACACACACACTCACTCACACACACAAACTCACACACTCAACACACTCATGCACATACTCACACTCAACACACACACACTCAACACACACACACTCACTCACACACACAAACTCACACACTCAACACACTCATGCACATACTCACACTCAACACACACACACTCAACACACACTCACTCACACACACACACACTCAACACACTCACGCACGCACGCACATACACTCAACACACACACACTCAACACACACTCACTGAACACTCACGCACACACACACTCAACACACACTCACTCAACACACACACGCACACACACTCACGCACGCACACACACTCATGCACATACACTCAACACACACGCACACACACACACTCAACACACACTCATGCACACACACATACACTCTCACGCACTCTCACTCTCTCACAAACACAGACTCACACATAGACTCTCTCAAACACACACACACACACATATACACTGACACACATATACACAGATGCACACAGACTCTCTCTCTCTCACACACACACACAAACAGAGGGGAGAGAGGAGGAGAGAGAGAGAGGATGGGGAGAGTGTAAGTGGTGAGAGGGGGCAGGGAAGAGGGTAGGGAAACCTATAGAGAGAGGGGAGCCGAGGGGGAGAAGGGAGGGGAGAGAGAGAGAGGTAGAGAAGGGGGAGAGAGGAGGGGTGGGGAGAGAGGAAGGGGAGGGGGAGAGGACCGGGAGAGATGAGGGGTGGGGGAGAGAGGAGAGGGAGGGGGGGTTTGAGGAGGAAGAGATTAGAGAGAGGTAGAGGAGGTAAAGAGTGGAGGATGTGGGGGGACAGTGAAGATGGTGGGAGAGTGGTAGAAAGAGGGGGAGAGGAGTGGGAGGAGAAAGGAAGGGTAGAGGAGGTGAAGAGGAGAGGGGAATGGAGGAGGGGGAGAGTAGGGGTAGTGAGGAGGGGGAGAGTAGGGGTAGTGAGGAGGGGGAGGGGATGAGAGGGGGGAATTGGGAGAGGGGAGTAGGAGGGAGGTGGAGAAAGAGGATGGTGGTAGAGGTGAAGGAGAGTGGAGGAGGAGAGCGGAGTGGGGAGAGAGAAGGGTGGGGGAGAGAGTGAGGTAGAGAAGTGCAGGGAGAGAGAGGAAGGGGAGATGGTAGGAGAAAGAGGTGTGGGGAGAGCAGGGCAGGGAAAGGGACAGGCGAGGGAGGAGGGGGCATGGAGGGGCTGGCGAGAAAGAGGCCAGAGAGGGGGCAGAGACGGGTGGTGAAGAGGGTGGGAGAAAAAATGGGACAGAGAGGGAGTGGAGGGGGAAGAGGAGGAGGAGAGGAGGGAGAGAGGAGGCGTAGGGGGTGGAAGAAAGGAGGGGGAAGGGGAGAGAGCAGGAAGAGGGAGGGAGAGAGGAGGGGGACAGGAGGAAAGGGGGAAGAGGTGGAGAGGGTTGGGAAGAGAGAGGGCGGGGAGAGAGAGAGAGGTAGGCAGGGAGAGAGGGAGGGAGGAGCAGGCGGGTGTTAGAGAGAGAAGGATGGAGGGAGCGAGGCAATCACAAACAGGAGCGAGCACCTTCCACCCAGCCCAGCTTTCGTATCAAACAAATATCTGGAGACAGAGGGTGGAGCCAAGACAATGAGAGATTTCCCTGACAACGAGGAACATCACTGAGGGGTGGAGTAAAAATAAAGAATAAAAAGGAGGAACACTGGGCAGAAAGACAACGAGAGTTGATTAAGAGAGAGATAGAGAGAGCCAGAGACAGAGAAAATGGCAGGAAAGATGCACGGTTCAATCTCCACTTCACCTGTAACTGATGAGGTTCAGGAAATTGTCCAGTTGGTAAGTATCTACCATTCTCAATATCCTCTTTATCTCTATAACGAAGAACATTAGTCGCCCTGACTCCTGCCGCTTTGACCATCTCAGGACATCTCAAAGCACTCGACAAACAATGAAGTATTTTATTCAGTTTTGGCTACTGCTGTAATGTAGGAAACGCCAACTGGCAGACAGCTAACTCCTAGAAGCAGCAATGAGAGAATGACCAGGTAAATTGTTTCAGTGATGTTGCTTGAGGGATAAGCGTTTCTTCCCCAGGACACTGTAGAGAAACTGTGTATTGTTCTTCATTCAATAATGCTCGTGGGATCTTTCACAGCAACCTGAGAGGACAGAGGGGAATTTGGCAATGTGTCAAATCGACAGAGAAGACCTCCAACAGTGCAGCACTCCCTCAGTACTGACCCTCCGGCAGTGCAAAACTCATTCAGTACTGACCCTCCGATAGTGGAGCACTCCCTCAGTCCTGACACTCCGACAGTGCAGTACTCCCTCAGTACTGACCCACCGACACTGCAGCACACCCTCAGTCCTGACACTCCAACAGTGCAGCACTCCCTCAGTACTGTCCCTCCGACAGTGCAGCACTCCCTCAGTACTGACCGTCCGACAGTGCGGTACTCACTCAGTACTGACCCACGGATAGTGCAGCGTTCCCTCAGCAGTGACCCTCCGACAGTGCCGAACTCCCTCAGTACTCACCCACGGATAGTGCAGCGTTCCCTCAGTACTCCCCTTCCAACAGTGCAGCACTCCCTCAGCACTGACCCCCAGATAGTGCAGCACTCCCTCAGTACTGTCCCTCCGACAGTGCAGCACTCCCTCATTACTGACCCTCAGTGTGCAGCGCTCCTTCAATATAGTACTTCCAACAGTGCAGTTCTCCCTCAGTACTGACCCTCCGACAGTGCAGCGCTCCCACAGTACTGACCCTTCAACATTGCAGCACTCACTCAGTACTGAACTTCCGATCATGCAGCACTCCCTCAGTACTGACCCTCTGACAGTGCAGCACTCCCTCAGTACTGACGCCCGGATAGTGCAGCACTCCCTCAGTACTGACCCTCTGACAGTGCAGCACTCCCTCAGTGGTGATCCTGCGCGTTCAGCAGTTGTTCAGAAAATCTGAAATGTTCTATTTGTTATCATATCTATCCAGTTGAAGGATCGAATTGAAGAGGAGTTGAAAAGAAAAGTGGAATTTCTTCATGCACTCTTACATCGCGCGCAAGTTGTAGCTGGGATCAATTACTTCGTGAAGGTATGAAAACAGAAATAACTTGCAGTTATCTAGCAATTTGAACGCACTAAAATGCCTCAGGTTTCTTGGGGTGTTACTCAGACAGAAATTTGACAGCGACCTACAGAAATATGGAACACGTTCGGTGTAGCTACATGAAAGACGAAAGGTTTAGGGAAAATCTTAAGTTAGGACACAAAGATGGAGCGGTTCAGGGAGGGATCTCCAGGGCTTAGGGTACAGGCTGGGGAAGTTACGGCAGAACATTGGGGGAAATCATGGGATTAACAAGAAGCCAGAACTGTGCGAGCTCAGAGACAAGTGAGGAATATCGGTGGTGGAGGAGGTTACAGAGATAGGGAGGGTTGTAGGGGCTGGAGGAGATTACAGAGATAGGGAGGGTTGTAGAACTGGAGGAGGTTACAGAGATAGGGAGGGATGTAGGGGCTGGAGGAGGTTACATAGATAAAAAGGGAGGGTTGTAGAGGCTGGAGGAGGTTAGAGAGATAGGGAGGGTTGTAGAACTGGAGGAGGTAACAGAGATAGGGAGGGATGTAGGGGCTGGAGGAGGTTACATAGATAAAAAGGGAGGGTTGTAGAGGCTGGAGGAGGTTACAGAGATAGGGAGTGTTGTAGGGGGCTGGAGGAGGTTACAGAGATAGGGAGGGTTGTAGGTGCTGGAGGAGGTTACAGAGATAGGGAGGGATGTAGGGGCCAGAGGAGGTTACAGAGATAGGGAGCGTTGTAGGGGCTGGAGAGGTTACAGAGATAAGGAAGGATGGAGGGGCTGGAGGAGGTTACAGAGATAGGAAGGATTGTAGGGGCTGGAGGAGGTTACAGAGATAGGGATGGTTGCAGAGGCTGGAGGAGGTTACAGTGATTGGGAGGGGCGTAGGTGCTGGAAGATGTGACAGGGATAGAGCGGGTTGCAGAGGCTGGAGGAGGTTACAGAGATAGGGAGTGTAGTGGGGGCTGGAGGGGGTAACAGAGATAGGGAGCATAGTAGGGGCTGGAGGAGGTTACAGAGATAGGGAGCTTTGTAGGGGCTGGAGGAGGTTACAGAGATAGGGAGGGTTGTAGGGGCTGGAGGAGGTTACAGAGATAGGGAGCGTGGTAGGGCCTGGAGGAGGTTACAGAGATAGGGAGGGTTATAGGGGCTGGAGGAGGTTACAGAGATAGGAAGGATTGTAGGGGCTGGAGTAGGTTACAGAGATAGGGATGGTTGCAGAGGCTGGAGGAGGTTACAGTGATTGGGAGGGGCGTAGGGACTGGAAGATGTGACAGGGATAGAGTGGGTTGCAGAGGCTGGAGGAGGTTACAGAGATAGGGAGTGTAGTGGGGGCTGGAGGGGGTAACAGAGATAGGGAGCATAGTAGGGGCTGGAGGAGGTTACAGAGATAGGGAGCGTTGTAGGGACTGGAGTGGTTACAGAGATAGGGAAGGATGGAGGGGCTGGAGGAGGTTACCGAGATAGGGAGGGTTTTAGGGGCTGGAGGAGGTTACAGAGATAGGGAGGGTTGTAGGGGCTGGAGGAGGTTACACAGATAGGAAGGGATGTAGGGGCTCGAGAGGTTACAGAGATAGGGAGGGTAGTAGGGGCTGGAGGAGGTTAGAGAGATAGGGACGGTTGAAGGGGCTGGAGGAGGTTAAAGAGATAGGGAGGGATGTAGGGGCTTGAGGAGGTTACAGAGATAGGGAGGGATGTAGGGGCTGGAGGACATTACATAGATAAAAAGGGAGGGTTGTAGGGGCTGGAGGAGGTTACAGAGATAGGGAGGGGTGTAGGGGCTGGAGGAGGTTACAGAGATAGGGAGGGTTGTAGAACTGGAGGAGGTTACAGAGATAGGGAGGGATGTAGGTGCTGGAGGAGGTTACATCGATAAAAAGGGAGGGTTGTCGAGGCTGGAGGAGGTTACAGAGATAGGGAGGCTTGTAGGGGGCTGGAGGAGGTTACAGAGATAGGGAGGGTTGTAGGAGCTGGGGGAGGTTACAGTGATAGGGAGGAATGTAGGGGCTGGAGGAGGTTACAGAGATAGGGAGGGTTGTAGGGGCTGGAGGAGGTTACAGAGATAGGGAGGGTTGTAGAACTGGAGGAGGTTACAGAGATAGGGAGGGATGTAGGTGCTGGAGGAGGTTACATCGATAAAAAGGGAGGGTTGTCGAGGCTGGAGGAGGTTACAGAGATAGGGAGGCTTGTAGGGTGCTGGAGGAGGTTACAGAGATAGGGAGGGTTGTAGGGGCTGGAGGAGGTTACAGTGATAGGGAGGAATGTAGGGGCTGGAGGAGGTTACAGAGATAGGGAGGGTTGTAGGGGCTGGAGGAGGTTACAGAGATAGGGAGGGTTGTAGAACTGGAGGAGGTTACAGAGATAGGGAGGGATGTAGGTGCTGGAGGAGGTTACATCGATAAAAAGGGAGGGTTGTCGAGGCTGGAGGAGGTTACAGAGATAGGGAGGCTTGTAGGGTGCTGGAGGAGGTTACAGAGATAGGGAGGGTTGTAGGGGCTGGAGGAGGTTACAGTGATAGGGAGGAATGTAGGGGCTGGAGGAGGTTACAGAGATAGGGAGCGTTGTAGGGGCTGGAGAGGTTACAGAGATAAGGAAGGATGGAGGGGCTGGAGGAGGTTACAGAGATAGGGAGGGTTTTAGGGGCTGGAGGAGGTTACAGAGATAGGGAGGGTGGTAGGGGCTGGAGGAGGTTACAGAGAAAGCGAGGGTTGTAGGAGCTGGAAGAGGTTACAGAGATAGGGTGTGTTGTGGGGGCTGGAGGATGTAACAGAGATAGGGAGTGTTGTATGGTCTGGAGGAAGTTACAGAGATAGGGAGTGTGGTAGGGCCTGGAGGTGGTTACAGAGATAGGGAATGTGGTAGGGCCTGGAGGAGGTTAGAGAGATAGGGAGTGTGGTAGGGCCTGGAGGTGGTTACAGAGATAGGAAGGATTGTAGGGGCTGGAGGAGTTTACAGAGATAGGGATGGTTGCAGAGGCTGGAGGAGGTTACAGTGATTGGGAGGGGCGTAGGGACTGGAATATGTGACAGGGATAGAGTGGGTTGCAGAGGCTGGAGGAAATTACAGAGATAGGGAGTGTAGTGGGTGCTGGAGGGTGTAACAGAGATAGGGAGCATAGTAGCGGCTGGAGGAGGTTACAGAGACAGGGAACATGGTAGGGGCTGGAGGAGGTTACAGAGATAGGGTGAGTTTTAGGGGCTGGAGGAGGTTACAGAGATAGGGAGGGTTGTAGGGGCTGGAGGAGGTTACAGATATAGGGTGGGAGAGGTTGGAGGAAATTTCAGAGATAGGGAGGATTGTAGGGGCTTGAGGAGGTTGCAGAGATAGGGAGGGATGTAGGGGCTGGAGGAGGTTACATAGATAAAAAGAGAGGGTTGTAGGGGCTGGAGGACGTTACAGAGATAGGGAGGGTTGTAGAACTGGAGGAGGTTACAGAGATAGGGAGGGATGTAGGGGCTGGAGGAGGTTACATAGATAAAAAGGGAGGGTTGTAGAGGCTGGAGGAGGTTACAGAGATATGGAGGGTTGTAGGGGGCTGGAGGAGGTTACAGAGATATGGAGGGTTGTAGGGGCTGGAGGAGGTTACAGAGATAGGGAGGGATGTAGTGGCTGGAGGAGGTTGCAGAGATAGGGAGCGTTGTAGGGGCTGGAGAGGTTACAGAGATAAGGAAGGATGGAGTGGCTGGAGGAGGTTACAGAGATAGGGAGTGTTTTAGGGGCTGCAGGAGGTTACAGAGATAGGAAGGGTGGTAGGGGCTGGAGGAGGTTACAGAGATAGGAAGGGATGTATGGGCTCGAGAGGTTACAGAGATAGGGAGGGTAGTAGGGGCTGGAGGAGGTTACAGAGATAGGGACGGTGAAGGGGCTGGAGGAGGTTACACAGATAGGGAGGGTTGTAGAACTGAAGGAGTTTACAGAGATAGGGAGGGTTGTAGGGGCTGGAGGAGGATACAGAGATAGGGAGGGATGTAGGGGCTGGCGGAGGTTACAGAGATAGGGAGGGATGTAGGGCTGGAGGAGGTTACATAGATAAAAAGGGAGTGTTGTAGGGGCTGGAGGAGGTTACAGAGATAGGGAGGGTTGTAGGGGGCTGGAGGTGGTTACAGATAGGGAGGGTTGTAGGTGCTGGACGAGGTTGCAGAGATAGGGAGGGATGTAGGGGCTGGAGGAGGTTACAGAGATAGAGAGGGTTTAAGGGGCTGGAGGAGGTTACAGAGATAGGGAGGGTGGTAGGGGCTGGAGGAGGTTACAGAGATAGGTAGGGATGTATGGGCTCGAGAGGTTACAGAGATAGGGAGGGTTGTAGGGGCTGGAGGAGGTTACAGAGATAGGGAGCGTTGTAGAACTGGTGGAGGTTACAGAGATAGGGAGGGATGTAGGGGCTGGAGGAGGTTACATAGATAAAAAGGGAGGGTTGTAGAGGCTGGAGGAGGTTACAGAGAAAGGGAGGGTTGTAGGGGGCTGGAGGAGGTTACAGAGATATGGAGGGATGTAGGGGCTGGAGGAGGTTACAGAGATAGGGAGTGTTGTAGGGGCTGGAGGAGGTTACAGAGATAGGGAGGGATGTAGTGGCTGGAGGAGGTTGCAGAGATAGGGAGCGTTGTAGGGGCTGGAGAGGTTACAGAGATAAGGAAGGATGGAGTGGCTGGAGGAGGTTACAGAGATAGGGAGGGTTTTAGGGGCTGCAGGAGGTTACAGAGATAGGGAGGGTTGTAGGGGCTGGAGGAGGTTACAGAGATAGGGAGGGATGTAGGGGCTGGAGGAGGTTACAGAGATAGGGAGGGATGTAGGGCTGGAGGAGGTTACATAGATAAAAAGGGAGTGTTGTAGGGGCTGGAGGAGGTTACAGAGATAGGGAGGGTTGTAGGGGGCTGGAGGTGGTAACAGATAGGGAGGGTTGTAGGTGCTGGACGAGGTTACAGAGATAGGGAGGGATGTAGGGGCTGGAGGAGGTTACATAGATAGGGAGCGTTGAAGGGACTGGAGAGGTTAGAGAGATAGGGAAGGATGGAGGGGCTGGAGGAGGTTACAGAGATAGAGAGGGTTTAAGGGGCTGGAGGAGGTTACAGAGATAGGGAGGGTGGTAGGGGCTGGAGGAGGTTACAGAGATAGGTAGGGATGTATGGGCTCGAGAGGTTACAGAGATAGGGAGGGTTGTAGGGGCTGGAGGAGGTTACAGAGATAGGGAGCGTTGTAGAACTGGTGGAGGTTACAGAGATAGGGAGGGATGTAGGGGCTGGAGGAGGTTACATAGATAAAAAGGGAGGGTTGTAGAGGCTGGAGGAGGTTACAGAGAAAGGGAGGGTTGTAGGGGGCTGGAGGAGGATACAGAGATATGGAGGGATGTAGGGGCTGGAGGAGGTTACAGAGATAGGGAGTGTTGTAGGGGCTGGAGAGGTTACAGAGATAAGGAAGGATGGAGGGGCTGGAGGAGGTTACAGAGATAGGAAGGAATGTATGGGCTCGAGACGTTACAGAGATAGGGAGGGTAGTAGGGGCTGGAGGAGGTTACACAGATAGGGAGGGTTGTAGAACTGGAGGAGGTTACAGAGATACGGAGGGTTGTAGGGGCTGGAGGTGGTTACAGAGATAAGGAGGGATGTAGGGGCTGGAGGAGGTTAAAGAGATAGGGAGCGTTGTAGAGGCTGGAGGAGGTTACAGAGATAGGGAGGGTTGCAGGGGCTGGAGGAGCTTACACAGATAGGGAGCATTGTAGGGGCTGGAGGAGGTTACAGAGATAGCGAGGGTTGTAGGGGCTGGAGGAGTTTACAGAGATAGGGAGTGTGGTAGGGCCTGGAGGAGGTTACAGAGATAGGGAGGGTTATAGGGGCTGGAGGAGGTTACAGAGATAGGAAGGATTGTAGGGGCTGGAGGAGGTTACAGTGATAGGGATGGTTGCAGAGGCTGGAAGAGGTTACAGTGATTGGGAGGGGCGTAGGGACTGGAAGATGTGACAGGGATAGAGTGGGTTGCAGAGTCTGGAGGAGGTTACATAGATAGGGAGTGTAGTGGGGGCTGGAGGGGGTAACAGAGATAGGGAGCATAGTAGGGGCTGGAGGAGGTTACAGAGATAGGGAGCATGGTAAGTGCTAAAGGAGGTTACAGAGATAGGGAGAGTTGTAGGGGCTGGAGGAGGTTACAGAGATAGGGAGCGTTGTAGGGACTGGAGAGGTTACAGAGATATGGAAGGATGGAGGGGCTGGAGGATGTTACAGAGATAGGGAGAGTTTTAGGGGCTGGAGGAGGTTACAGAGATAGGGAGGGTTGTAGGGGCTGGAGGAGGTTACAGAGATAGGAAGGGATGTAGGGGCTCGAGAGGTTACAGACATAGGGAGGGTAGTAGGGGCTGGAGGAGGTTAGAGAGATAGGGACGGTTGAAGGGGCTGGAGGAGGTTACAGAGATAGGGAGGGATGTAGGGGCTTGAGGAGGTTACAGAGATAGGGAGGGATGTAGGGGCTGGAGGAGGTTACAGAGATAGGAAGGGATGTAGGGGCTCGAGAGGTTACAGACATAGGGAGGGTAGTAGGGGCTGGAGGAGGTTAGAGAGATAGGGACGGTTGAAGGGGCTGGAGGAGGTTACAGAGATAGGGAGGGATGTAGGGGCTGGAGGTCGTTATATAGATAAAAAGGGAGGGTTGTAGGGGCTGGAGGAGGTTACAGAGATAGGGAGGGTTGTAGGGGCTGGAGGAGGTTACAGAGATAGGGAGGGTTGTAGAACTGGAGGAGGTTACAGAGATAGGGAGGGATGTAGGGGCTGGAGGAGGTTACATAGATTAAAAGGGAGGGTTGTAGAGGCTGGAGGAGGTTAGAGAGATAGGGAGGGTTGTAGAACTGGAGGAGGTTACAGAGATAGGGAGGGATGTAGGGGCTGGAGGAGGTTACATAGATAAAAAGGGAGGGTTGTAGAGGCTGGAGGAGGTTAGAGAGATAGGGACTGTGGTAGGGCCTGGAGGTGGTTACAGAGATAGGAAGGATTGTAGGGGCTGGAGGAGTTTACAGAGATAGGGATGGTTGCAGAGGCTGGAGGAGGTTACAGTGATTGGGAGGGGCGTAGGTGCTGGAAGATGTGACAGGGATACAGCGGGTTGCAGAGGCTGGAGGAGGTTACAGAGATAGGGAGTGTAGTGGGGGCTGGAGGGGGTAACAGAGATAGGGAGCATAGTAGGGGCTGGAGGAGGTTACAGAGATAGGGAGCTTTGTAGGGGCTGGAGGAGGTTACAGAGATAGGGAGGGTTGTAGGGGCTGGAGGAGGTTACAGAGATAGGGAGCGTGGTAGGGCCTGGAGGAGGTTACAGAGATAGGGAGGGTTATAGGGGCTGGAGGAGGTTACAGAGATAGGAAGGATTGTAGGGGCTGGAGTAGGTTACAGAGATAGGGATGGTTGCAGAGGCTGGAGGAGGTTACAGTGATTGGGAGGGGCGTAGGGACTGGAAGATGTGACAGGGATAGAGTGGGTTGCAGAGGCTGGAGGAGGTTACAGAGATAGGGAGTGTAGTGGGGGCTGGAGGGGGTAACAGAGATAGGGAGCATAGTAGGGGCTGGAGGAGGTTACAGAGATATGGAGCGTTGTAGGGACTGGAGTGGTTACAGAGATAGGGAAGGATGGAGGGGCTGGAGGATGTTACCGAGATAGGGAGGGTTTTAGGGGCTGGAGGAGGTTACAGAGATAGGGAGGGTTGTAGGGGCTGGAGGAGGTTACACAGATAGGAAGGGATGTAGGGGCTTGAGGAGGTTATAGAGATAGGGAGGGATGTAGGGGCTGGAGGACGTTACATAGATAAAAAGGGAGGGTTGTAGGGGCTGGAGGAGGTTACAGAGATAGGGAGGGGTGTAGGGGCTGGAGGAGGTTACAGAGATAGGGAGGGTTGTAGAACTGGAGGAGGTTACAGAGATAGGGAGGGATGTAGGTGCTGGAGGAGGTTACATCGATAAAAAGGGAGGGTTGTCGAGGCTGGAGGAGGTTACAGAGATAGGGAGGCTTGTAGGGGGCTGGAGGAGGTTACAGAGATAGGGAGGGTTGTAGGAGCTGGGGGAGGTTACAGTGATAGGGAGGAATGTAGGGGCTGGAGGAGATTACAGAGATAGGGAGGGTTGTGGGGGCTGGAGGAGGTTACAGAGATAGGGAGGGTTGTAGAACTGGAGGAGGTTACAGAGATAGGGAGGGATGTAGGTGCTGGAGGAGGTTACATCGATAAAAAGGGAGGGTTGTCGAGGCTGGAGGAGGTTACAGAGATAGGGAGGCTTGTAGGGTGCTGGAGGAGGTTACAGAGATAGGGAGGGTTGTAGGGGCTGGAGGAGGTTACAGTGATAGGGAGGAATGTAGGGGCTGGAGGAGGTTACAGAGATAGGGAGCGTTGTAGGGGCTGGAGAGGTTACAGAGATAAGGAAGGATGGAGGGGCTGGAGGAGGTTACAGAGATAGGGAGGGTTTTAGGGGCTGGAGGAGGTTACAGTGATAGGGAGGGTGGTAGGGGCTGGAGGATGTTACAGAGAAAGCGAGGGTTGTAGGAGCTGGAAGAGGTTACAGAGATAGGGAGTGTTGTGGGGGCTGGAGGGTGTAACAGAGATAGGGAGTGTTGTATGGTCTGGAGGAAGTTACAGAGATAGGGAGTGTGGTAGGGCCTGGAGGTGGTTACAGAGATAGGGAATGTGGTAGGGCCTGGAGGAGGTTAGAGAGATAGGGAGTGTGGTAGGGCCTGGAGGTGGTTACAGAGATAGGAAGGATTGTAGGGGCTGGAGGAGTTTACAGAGATAGGGATGGTTGCAGAGGCTGGAGGAGGTTACAGTGATTGGGAGGGGCGTAGGGACTGGAATATGTGACAGGGATAGAGTGGGTTGCAGAGGCTGGAGGAAATTACAGAGATAGGGAGTGTAGTGGGTGCTGGAGGGTGTAACAGAGATAGGGAGCATAGTAGCGGCTGGAGGATGTTACAGAGACAGGGAAAATGGTAGGGGCTGGAGGAGGTTACAGAGATAGGGTGAGTTTTAGGGGCTGGAGGAGGTTACAGAGATAGGGAGGGTTGTAGGGGCTGGAGGAGGTTGCAGAGATAGGGAGGGATGTAGGGGCTGGAGGAGGTTACATAGATAAAAAGAGAGGGTTGTAGGGGCTGGAGGACGTTACAGAGATAGGGAGGGTTGTAGAACTGGAGGAGGTTACGGAGATAAGGAGGGATGTAGGGGCTGGAGGAGGTTACATAGATAAAAAGGGAGGGTTGTAGAGGCTGGAGGAGGTTACAGAGATATGGAGGGTTGTAGGGGGCTGGAGGAGGTTACAGAGATATGGAGGGTTGTAGGGGCTGGAGGAGGTTACAGAGATAGGGAGGGATGTAGTGGCTGGAGGAGGTTGCAGAGATAGGGAGCGTTGTAGGGGCTGGAGAGGTTACAGAGATAAGGAAGGATGGAGTGGCTGGAGGAGGTTACAGAGATAGGGAGTGTTTTAGGGGCTGCAGGAGGTTACAGAGATAGGAAGGTTGGTAGGGGCTGGAGGAGGTTACAGAGATAGGAAGGGATGTATGGGCTCGAGAGGTTACAGATATAGGGAGGGTAGTAGGGGCTGGAGGAGGTTACAGAGATAGGGACGGTGAAGGGGCTGGAGGAGGTTACACAGATAGGGAGGGTTGTAGAACTGAAGGAGTTTACAGAGATAGGGAGGGTTGTAGGGGCTGGAGGAGGTTACAGAGATAGGGAGGGATGTAGGGGCTGGCGGAGGTTACAGAGATAGGGAGGGATGTAGGGCTGGAGGAGGTTACATAGATAAAAAGGGAGTGTTGTAGGGGCTGGAGGAGGTTACAGAGATAGGGAGGGTTGTAGGGGGCTGGAGGTGGTTACAGATAGGGAGGGTTGTAGGTGCTGGACGAGGTTGCAGAGATAGGGAGGGATGTAGGGGCTGGAGGAGGTTACATAGATAGGGAGCGTTGAAGGGACTGGAGAGGTTACAGAGATAGGGAAGGATGGAGGGGCTGGAGGAGGTTACAGAGATAGGGAGCGTTGTAGAGGCTGGAGGAGGTTACAGAGATATGGAGGGATGTAGGGGCTGGAGGAGGTTACAGAGATACGGAGGGTTGTAGGGGCTGGAGGAGGTTACAGAGATAAGGAGGGATGTAGGGGCTGGAGGAGGTTAAAGAGATAGGGAGCGTTGTAGAGGCTGGAGGAGGTTACAGAGATAGGGAGGGTTGCAGGGGCTGGAGGAGCTTACACAGATAGGGAGCATTGTAGGGGCTGGAGGAGGTTACAGAGATAGCGAGGGTTGTAGGGGCTGGAGGAGGTTACAGAGATAGGGAGTGTGGTAGGGCCTGGAGGAGGTTACAGAGATAGGGAGGGTTATAGGGGCTGGAGGAGGTTACAGAGATAGGAAGGATTGTAGGGGCTGGAGGAGGTTACAGTGATAGGGATGGTTGCAGAGGCTGGAGGAGGTTACAGTGATTGGGAGGGGCGTAGGGACTGGAAGATGTGACAGGGATAGAGTGGGTTGCAGAGTCTGGAGGAGGTTACATAGATAGGGAGTGTAGTGGGGGCTGGAGGGGGTAACAGAGATAGGGAGCATAGTAGGGGCTGGAGGAGGTTACAGAGATAGGGAGCATGGTAAGTGCTAAAGGAGGTTACAGAGACAGGGAGAGTTGTAGGGGCTGGAGGAGGTTACAGAGATAGGGAGCGTTGTAGGGACTGGAGAGGTTACAGAGATATGGAAGGATGGAGGGGCTGGAGGAGGTTACAGAGATAGGGAGAGTTTTAGGGGCTGGAGGAGGTTACAGAGATAGGGAGGGTTGTAGGGGCTGGAGGAGGTTACAGAGATAGGAAGGGATGTAGGGGCTCGAGAGGTTACAGACATAGGGAGGGTAGTAGGGGCTGGAGGAGGTTAGAGAGATAGGGACGGTTGAAGGGGCTGGAGGAGGTTACAGAGATAGGGAGGGATGTAGGGGCTTGAGGAGGTTACAGAGATAGGGAGGGATGTAGGGGCTGGAGGAGGTTACAGAGATAGGAAGGGATGTAGGGGATCGAGAGGTTACAGACATAGGGAGGGTAGTAGGGGCTGGAGGAGGTTAGAGAGATAGGGACGGTTGAAGGGGCTGGAGGAGGTTACAGAGATAGGGAGGGATGTAGGGGCTGGAGGTCGTTATATAGATAAAAAGGGAGGGTTGTAGGGGCTGGAGGAGGTTACAGAGATAGGGAGGGTTGTAGGGGCTGGAGGAGGTTACAGAGATAGGGAGGGTTGTAGAACTGGAGGAGGTTACAGAGATAGGGAGGGATGTAGGGGCTGGAGGAGGTTACATAGATTAAAAGGGAGGGTTGTAGAGGCTGGAGGAGGTTAGAGAGATAGGGAGGGTTGTAGAACTGGAGGAGGTTACAGAGATAGGGAGGGATGTAGGGGCTGGAAGAGGTTACATAGATAAAAAGGGAGGGTTGTAGAGGCTGGAGGAGGTTAGAGAGATAGGGAGGGTTGTAGAACTGGAGGAGGTTACAGAGATAGGGAGGGTTGTAGGGGGCTGGAGGAGGTTACAGAGATAGGGCGGGTTGTAGGGGCTGGAGGAGGTTACAGAGATAGGGAGGGATGTAGGGGCTGGAGGAGGTTACAGAGATAGGGAGCGTTGTAGGGGCTGGAGAGGTTACAGAGATAAGGAAGGATGGAGGGGCTGGAGCAGGTTACAGAGATAGGGAGGGTTGCAGGGGCTGGGGGAGCTTACACAGATTGGGAGGATTGTATTGGCTGGATGAGGTTACAGCGATAGCGAGGGTTGTAGGGGCTGGAGGAGGTTACAGAGCTAGGGTTGCAGAGGCTGGAGGAAATTTCAGAGATAGGGAGGATTGTAGGGGCTTGAGGAGGTTACAGAGATAGGGAGGGATGTAAGGGCTGGAGGAGGTTACAGAGATAGGGAGGGATGTAGGGGCTGTAGGAGGTTACATAGATAAAAAGGGAGGGTTGTAGAGGCTAGAGGAGGTTACAGAGATGGAGGGTTGTAGGGGGCTGGAGGAGGTTACAGAGATAGGGAGGGATGTAGTGGCTGGAGGAGTTTACAGAGATAGGGAGCATTGTAGGGGCTGGAGAGGACACAGAGATAAGGAAGGATGGAGGTGCTGGAGGAGGTTACAGAGATAGGGAGGGTTTTAGGGGCTGCTGGAGGTTACAGAGATAGGGAGGGTCGTAGGGGCTGGAGGAGGTTACAGAGATAGGAACGGATGAATGGGCTAGAGAGGTTACAGAGATAGGGAGGTAGTAGAGGCTGGAGGAGGTTAGAGAGATAGGGACGGTTGAAGGGGCTGGAGGAGGTTACACAGATAGGGAGGGTTGTAGAACTGGAGGAGGTTACAGAGATAGGGAGGGATGTAGGGGCTGGAGGAGGTTACATAGATAAAAAGGGAGGGTTGTAGCGGGCTGGAGGAGGTTACAGAGATAGGGAGGGTTGTAGGGGGCTGGAGGCGGTTACGGGGATAGGGAGGGTTGTAGGGGCTGGAGGAGGTTACAGAGATAGGGAGGGATGTAGGGGCTGGAGGAGGTTACAGAGATAGGGAGCGTTGTAGGGGCTGGAGGTGGTTACAGAGATAGGGAGGGTTGCAGGGGCTGGAGGAGCTTACACAGATAGGGAGCATTGTAGTGGCTGGAGGAGGTTACAGAGATAGCGAGGGTTGTAGGAGCTGGATGAGGTTACAGAGATAGGGAGTGTTGTGGGGGCTGGATGGTGTAACACAGATAGGGAGGGTTGTAGGGGCTGGAGGAAATTACAGAGATAGGGAGTGTGGTAGGGCCTGGAGGAGGTTACAGAGATAGGGAGTGTGGTAGGCCCTGGAGGAGGTTACAGATTTAGGGAGGGTTGTAGGGGCTGGAGGAGGTTACAGAGATAGGAAGGAATGTAGGGGCTTGAGAGGTTACAGAGATAGGGAGGGTAGTAGGGGCTGGAGGAGGTTAGAGAGATAGGGACACTTGAAGGGGCTGGAAGAGGTTACAGAGATAGGGAGGGATGTAGGGGCTTGAGGAGGTTACAGAGATAGGGAGGGATGTTGGGGCTGGAGGACGTTACATAGATAAAAAGGGAGGGTTGTAGGGGCTGGAGGAGGTTACAGAGATAGGGAGGGTTGTAGGGGCTGGAGAAGGTTACAGAGATAGGGAGCGTTGTAGAACTGGAGGAGGTTACAGAGATAGGGAGGGATGTAGGGGCTGGAGGAGGTTACATAGATAAAAGGGGAGGGTTGTAGAGGCTGGAGGGGGTTACAGAGATAGGGAGGGTTGTAGAACTGGAGGAGGTTACAGAGATAGGGAGGGATGTAGTGGCTGGAGGAGGTTACATAGATAAAAAGGGAGGGTTGTAAAGGATGAAGGAGGTTACAGAGATAGGGAGGCTTGTAGGGGGCTGGAGGAGGTTACCGAGATAGCGAGGGTTGTAGGGGCTGGAGGAGGTTACAGAGATAGGGAGGGATGTAGGGGCTGGAGGTGGTTACAGAGATAGGTAGCGTTGTAGGGGCTGGAGAGGTTACAGAGATAAGGAAGGATGGAGGGGCTGGAGGAGGTTACAGAGATAGGGAGGGTTGCAGGGGCTGGGGGAGCTTACACAGATAGGGAGGATTGTATGGGCTGGCTAATGTTACAGCGATAGCGCGGGTTGTAGGAGCTGGAGCAGGTTACAGAGATAGGGAGTGCTGTGGGGGCTGGAGGGTGTAACAGAGATAGGGAGAGTTGTTGGGGCTGGCGGACGTTACAGAGATAGGGAGTCTGGTAGGGGCTGGAGATGGTTACAGAGGTAGGGAGTGTGGTAGGGCCTGGAGGAGGTTACAGAGATAGGGAGTGTTGTAGGGCCTGGAGGAGGTTACAGAGATAGGAAGGATTGTAGGGGCTGGAGGAGGTTACAGTGATAGGGAGGGTGTAGGGGCTGGAGGAGGTTACAGAGATAGGTAGTGTGGTAGGGCCTGGAGGAGGTTACAGAGATAGGGAGGGTTATAGGGGCCTGAGGAGGTTACAGATATAGGAAGGATTGTAGGGGCTGGAGGAGGTTACAGAGATAGGGATCGTTGCAGAGGCTGGAGGAGGTTACAGTGATTGGGAGGGGCGTAGGGACTGGAAGATGTGACAGGGATAGAGTGGGTTGCAGAGGCTGGAGGAGGTTACAGAGATAGGGAGTGTAGTGGGGGCTGGAGGGGGTAACAGAGATAGGGAGCATAGTAGGTGCTGGAGGAGGTTACAGAGATAGGGAGCATGGTAGGGGCTGGAGGAGGTTACAGAGATAGGGAGCATGGTAGGGGCTGGAGGAGGTTACAGAGGTAGGGAGTGTGGTAGGGCCTGGAGGAGGTTTCAGAGATAGGGAGTGTGGTAGGGCCTGGAGGAGGTTACAGAGGTTGGGAGCGTTGTAGGGGCTGGAGAGGTTACAGAGATGAGGAAGGATGGAGGGGCTGGAGGAGGTTACAGAGATAGGGAGGGTTTTAGGGGCTGCAGGAGGTTACAGAGATAGGGAGGGTGGTAGGGGCTGGAGGAGGTTACAGAGATAGGAAGGGATGAATGGGCTCGAGAGGTTACAGAGATAGGGAGGGTAGTAGGGGATGGAGGAGGTTAGAGAGATAGGGACGGTTGAAGGGGCTGGAGGAGGTTACACAGATAGGGAGGGTTGTAGAACTGGAGGAGGTTACAGAGATAGGAAGGGATGTAGGGGCTGGAGGAGGTTACATAGATAAAGAGGGAGGGTTGTAGCGGGCTGGAGGAGGTTACAGAGATAGGGAGGGATGTAGGGGCTGGAGGAGGTTACAGAGATAGGGAGCGTTGTAGGGGCTGGAGGACGTTACAGAGATAGGGAGGTTTGCAGGGGCTGGAGGACATTACACAGATAGGGAGCATTGTAAGGGGCTGGAGGAGGTTACAGAGATAGCGAGGTTTGTAGGAGCTGGAGGAGGTTACAGAGATAGGGAGTCTTGTGGGGGCTGGAGGGTTTAACAGAGATAGGGAGGATTGTAGGGGCGGGAGGAAGTTACAGAGATAGGGGGTGTGGTAGGGCCTGGAGGAGGTTACAGAGATAGGGAGTGTGGTAGGGCCTGGAGGAGGTTACAGAGTTAGGGAGGGTTGTAGGGGCTGGAGGAGGTTACAGAGATAGGAAGGATTGTAGGGGCTGGAGGAGGTTACAGAGATAGGGAGGGTTGTAGGGGCTGGAATAGGTTACAGAGATAGGGAGTATGGTAGGGCCTGGAGGAGGTTACAGAGATAGGGAGGGTTATAGGGGCTGGAGGAGGTTACAGAGATAGGAAGGATTGTAGAGTCTGGAGGAGTTTACAGAGATAGGGATGGTTGCAGAGGCTGGAGGAGGTTACAGTGATTGGGAGGGGCGTAGGGACTGGAAGATGTGACAGGGATAGAGTGGGTTGCAGAGGCTGGAGGAGGTTACAGAGATAGGGAGTGTAGTGGGGGCTGGAGGGGGTAACAGAGATAGGGAGCATCGTAGGGGCTGGAGGAGGTTACAGAGATAGAGAGCATGGTAGGGGCTGGAGGAGGTTACAGAGATAGGGAGAGTTGTAGGGGCTGGAGTAGGTTACAGAGATAGGGGGGGTTGTAGGGGCTGGAGGAGGTTACAGAGATAGGGAGGGTTGCAGAGACTGGAGGAAATTTCAGAGATAGGGAGGATTGTAGGGGCTTGAGGAAGTTACAGAGATAGGGAGCATTGTAGGGGCTGGAGGAGGTTACAGAAATAGGGAGGATTGTAGGGGCTGGAGGAGGTTACAGAGATAGGGAGGATTGTAGGTGCTGGCGGAGGTTACAGAGATAGGGAGGGTTGTAGAACTGGAGGAGGTTACAGAGATAGGGAGGGATGTAGGGGCTGGAGGAGGTTACAGAGATAGGGAGGCTTGTAGGTGCTGGAGGATGTTACAGAGATAGGGAGGATTGCAGAGGCTGGCGGAAGTTACAGAGATAGGGAGGGTTGCAGAGGCTGGCGGAGGTTACAGAAATAAGGAGGGTTGCAGAGGCTGGCGGAGGTTACAGAGATAGGGAGCGTTGAAGAGGCTGGAGGAGGTTACAGAGATAGGGAGGGTTGTTGAACTGGAGGAGGTTACAGAGATAGGGAGGGATGTAGGGGCTGGAGGTGGTTACAGAGATAGGTAGCGTTGTAGGGGCTGGAGAGGTTACAGAGATAAGGAAGGATGGAGGGGCTGGAGGAGGTTACAGAGATTGGGAGGGTTGTAGGGGCTGGAAAAGGTTACAGAGATAGGGAGGGTTGCAGGGGCTGGGGGAGCTTACACAGATAGGGAGGATTGTATGGGCTGGATGATGTTACAGCGATAGCGCGGGTTGTAGGAGCTGGAGCAGGTTACAGAGATAGGGAGTGCTGTGGGGGCTGGAGGGTGCAACAGAGATAGGGAGAGTTGTAGGGGCTGGCGGACGTTACAGAGATAGGGAGTGTGGTAGGGGCTGGAGATGGTTACAGAGCTAAGGAGTGTGGTAGGGCCTGGAGGAGGTTACAGAGATAGGGAGTGTTGTAGGGCCTGGAGGAGGTTACAGAGATAGGGAGGGTTGTAGGGGCTGGAGGAGGTTACAGAGATAGGAAGGATTGTAGGGGCTGGAGGAGGTTACAGTGATAGGGAGGGTGTAGGGGCTGGAGGAGGTTACAGAGATAGGTAGTGTGGTAGGGCCTGGAGGAGGTTACAGAGATAGGGAGGGTTATAGGGGCCTGAGGAGGTTACAGAGATAGGAAGAATTGTAGGGGCTGGAGGAGGTTACAGAGATAGGGATGGTTGCAGAGGCTGGAGGAGGTTACAGTGATTGGGAGGGGCGTAGGGACTGGAAGATTTGACAGGGATAGAGTGGGTTGCAGAGGCTGGAGGAGGTTACAGAGATAGGGAGTGTAGTGGGGGCTGGAGGGGGTAACAGAGATAGGGAGCATAGTAGGGGCTGGAGGAGGTTACAGAGATAGGGAGCATGGTAGGGGCTGGAGGAGGTTATAGAGATAGGGAGCATGGTAGAGGCTGGAGGAGGTTACAGAGATAGGGAGTGTGGTAGGGCCTGGAGGAGGTTACAGAGATAGGGAGTGTGGTAGGGCCTGGAGGAGGTTACAGAGTTAGGGAGGGTTGTAGGGGCTGGAGGAGGTTACGGAGATTGGGAGCATTGTAGGGGCTGGAGAGGTTGCAGAGATAAGGAAGGATGGAGGGGCTGGAGGAGGTTACAGAGATAGGGAGGGTTTTAGGGGCTGCAGGAGGTTACAGAGATAGGGAGGGTGGTAGGGGCTGGAGGAGGTTACAGAGATAGGAAGGGATGAATGGGCTCGAGAGGTTACAGAGATAGGGAGGGTAGTAGGGGCTGGAGGAGGTTAGAGAGATAGGGACGGTTGAAAGGGCTGGAGGAGGTTACACAGATAGGGAGGGTTGTAGAACTGGAGGAGGTTACAGAGATAGGGAGGGATGTAGGGGCTGGAGGAGGTTACATCGATAAAAAGGGAGGGTTGTAGCGGGCTGGAGGAGGTTACAGAGATAGGGAGGGATGTAGGGGCTGGAGGAGGTTACAGAGATAGTGAGCGTTGTAGGGGCTGGAGGAGGTTACAGAGATAGGGAGGGTTGCAGGGGCTGGAGGAGCTTACACAGATAGGGAGCATTGTAGGGGCTGGAGGAGGTTACAGAGATAGCGAGGGTTGTAGGAGCTGGAGTAGGTTACAGAGATAGGGAGTGTTGTGGGGGCTGGAGGGTTTAACAGAGATAGGGAGGATTGTAGGGGCTGGAGGAAGTTACAGAGATAGGGAGTGTGGTAGGGCCTGGAGGAGGTTACAGAGATAGGGAGTGTGGTAGGGCCTGGAGGAGGTTACAGAGTTAGGGAGGGTTGTAGGGGCTGGAGGAGGTTACAGAGATAGGAAGGATTGTAGAGGCTGGAGGAGGTTACAGAGATAGGGAGGGTTGTAGGGGCTGGAATAGGTTACAGAGATAGGGAGTGTGGTAGGGCCTGGAGGAGGTTACAGAGATAAGGAGGGTTATAGGGGCTGGAGGAGGTTACAGAGATAGGAAGGATTGTAGAGTCTGGAGGAGTTTACAGAGATAGGGATGGTTGCAGAGGCTGGAGGAGGTTACAGTGATTGGGAGGGGCGTAGGGACTGGAAGATGTGACAGGGATAGAGTGGGTTGCAGAGGCTGGAGGAGGTTACAGAGATAGGGAGTGTAGTGGGGGCTGGAGGGGGTAACAGAGATAGAGAGCATGGTAGGGGCTGGAGGAGGTTACAGAGATAGGGAGAGTTGTAGGGGCTGGAGGAGGTTACAGAGATAGGGAGGGTTGTAGGGGCTGGAGGAGGTTACAGAGATAGGGAGGGTTGCAGAGGCTGGAGGAAATTTCAGAGATAGGGAGGATTGTAGGGGCTTGAGGAAGTTACAGAGATAGGGAGCATTGTAGGGGCTGGAGGAGGTTACAGAGATAGGGAGGATTGTAGGGGCTGGAGGAGGTAACAGAGATATGGAGGATTGTAGGTGCTGGCGGAGGTTACAGAGATATGGAGGTTTGTAGGTGCTGGAGGATGTTACAGAGATAGGGAGGATTGCAGAGGCTGGCGGAAGTTACAGAGATAGGGAGGGTTGCAGAGGCTGGCGGAGGTTACAGAAATAGGGAGGGTTGCAGAGGCTGGCGGAGGTTACAGAAATAGGGAGCATTGAAGAGGCTGGAGGAGGTTACAGAGATAGGGAGGGTTGTAGAACTGGAGGAGGTTACAGAGATAGGGAGGGATGTAGGGGCTGGAGGAGGTTACATAGATAAAAAGGGAGGGTTGTAGAGGCTGGAGGAGGTTACAGAGATAGGGAGGGTTGTAGGGGGCTGGAGGAGGTTACCGAGATAGGGAGGGTTGTAGGGGCTGGAGGAGGTTACAGAGATAGGGAGGGATGTAGGGGCTGGAGCAGGTTACAGAGATTGGGAGGGTTGTAGGGGCTGGAGAAGGTTACAGAGATAGGGAGGGTTGCAGGGGCTGGGGGAGCTGACACAGTTAGGGAGGATTGTATGGGCTGGATGAGGTTACAGCGATAGGGAGGGTTGTAGGGGTTGGAGGAGGTTACAGAGATAGGAAGGATTGTAGGGGCTGGAGGAGGTCACGGAGATAGGGAGGGTTGTAGGCGCTGGAGGAGGTTACAGAGATAGGTAGTGTGGCAGGGCCTGGAGGAGGTTACAGAGATAGGGAGGGTTATAGGGGCCTGAGGAGGTTACAGAGATAGGGAGGGTTATAGGGGCCTGAGGAGGTTACAGAGATAGGAAGGATTGTAGGGGCTGGAGGAGGTTACAGAGATAGGGATGGTTGCAGAGGCTGGAGGAGGTTACAGTGATTGGGAGGGGCGTAGGGACTGGAAGATGTGACAGGGATAGAGTGGGTTGCAGAGGCTGGAGGAGGTTACAGAGATAGGGAGTGTAGTGGGGGCTGGAGGGGGTAACAGAGATAGGGAGCATAGTAGGGGCTGGAGGAGGTCACAGAGATAGGGAGCATGGTAGGGGCTGGAGGAAGTTACAGAGATAGGGAGGGTTGTAGGGGCTGGAGGAGGTTACAGAGGGAGAGTTGCAGAGGCTGGAGGAAATTTCAGAGATAGGGAGGATTGTAGGGGCTTGAGGTTACAGAGATAGGGAAGGATGTAGGGGCTGGAGGAGGTTACATAGATAAAAAGGGAGGGTTGTAGGGGCTGGAGGAGGTTATAGAGATAGGGAGGGTTGTAGAACTGGAGAAGGTTACAGAGATAGGGAGGGATGTAGGGGCTGGAGGAGGTTACATAGATAAAAAGGGAGGGTTGTAAAGGCTGGAGGAGGTTACAGAGATAGGGAGGGTTGTAGGGGGCTGTAGGAGGTTACAGAGATAGGGAGGGTTGTAGGGGCTGGAGGAGGTTACAGAGATAGGGAGGGATGTAGTGACTGGAGGAGGTTCCAGAGATTGGGAGCATTGTAGGGGCTGGACAGGTTACAGAGATAAGGAAGGATGGAGGGGCTGGAGGAGGTTACAGAGATAGGGAGGGTTTTAGGGACTGCAGGAGGTTACAGAGATAGGGAGGGTGGTAGGGGCTGGAGGAGGTTACAGAGATAGGAAGGGATGAATGGGCTGGAGAGGTTACAGAGATAGGGAGGGTAGTAGGGGCTGGAGGAGGTTAGAGAGATAGGGACGGTTGAAGGGGCTGGAGGAGGTTGCACAGATAGGGAGGGTTGTAGAACTGGAGGAGGTTACAGAGATAGGGAGGGATGTAGGGGCTGGAGGAGTTTACATAGATAAAAAGGGAGGGTTGTAGCGGGCTGGAGGAGGTTACAGAGATAGGGAGGGATGTAGGGGCTGGAGGAGGTTACAGAGATAGGGAGCGTTGTAGGGGCTGGAGGAGGTTACAGAGATAGGGAGGTTTGCAGGGGCTGGAGGAGGTTACACAGATAGGGAGCATTGTAGTGGCTGGAGGAGGTTACAAAGATAGCGAGGGTTGTAGGAGCTGGAGGAGGTTACAGAGATAGGGAGTGTTGTGGGGGCTGGAGGGTGTAACAGAGATAGGGAGGGTTGTAGGGGCTGGAGGAAGTTACAGAGATAGGGAGTGTGGTAGGGCCTGGAGGAGGTTACAGAGATAGGGAGTGTGGTAGGGCCTGGAGGAGGTTACAGAGTTAGGGAGGGTTGTAGGGGCTGGAGGAGGTTACAGAGATAGGAAGGATTGTAGGGGCTGGAGGAAGTTACAGAGATAGGGAGGGTTGTAGGGGCTGGAATAGGTTACAGAGATAGGGAGTGTGGTAGGGCCTGGAGGAGGTTACAGATATAGGGAGGGTTATAGGGGCTGGAGAAGGTTACAGAGATAGGAAGGATTGTAGAGTCTGGAGGAGTTTACAGAGATAGGGATGGTTGCAGAGGCTGGAGGAGGTTACAGTGATTGGGAGGGGCGTAGGGACTGGAAGATGTGACAGGGATAGAGTGGGTTGCAGAGGCTGGAGGAGGTTACAGAGATAGGGAGTGTAGTGGGGGCTGGAGGGGGTAACAGAGATAGGGAGCATAGTAGGGGCTGGAGGAGGTTACAGAGATAGGGAGCATGGTAGGGGCTGGAGGAGGTTACAGAGATAGGGAGAGTTGTAGGGGCTGGAGGAGGTTACATAGATAGGGAGGGTTGTAGGGGCTGGAGGAGGTTACAGAGATAGGGAGGGTTTCAGTGGCTGGAGGAAATTTCAGAGATAGGGAGGATTGTAGGGGCTTGAGGAGGTTACAGAGATAGGGAGGATTGTAGGGGCTGGAGGAGGTTACAGAGATAGGGAGGATTGTAGGGGCTGGAGGAGGTTACAGAGATAGGGAGGCTTGTAGGGGCTGGAGGATGTTACAGAGATAGGGAGGATTGCAGAGGCTGGCGGAAGTTACAGAGATAGGGAGGGTTGCAGAGGCTGGCGGAGGTTACAGAAATAGGGAGGGTTGCAGAGGCTGGCGGAGGTTACAGAGATAGGGAGCATTGCAGAGGCTGGAGGAGGTTACAGAGATAGGGAAGATTGCAGAGGCTGGCGGAGTTTACAGAGATAGCGAGCATTGCAGAGGCTGGAGGAAGCTATGGAGATGGGGAGGTTTGTGGGCGCTGGATGAGGTTACAGACAGAGTGAACGTTGTTACTGTACTGACGCAGCACTGCACTGTCACAGGGTCAGGAATGCGGAGGGAGTGTCATACTGTCGAAGGCGTAGCGCTGAGGGTGTGCTGCATTGTTGGAGGGAACGTTGTGAGAAATGTCCTTTGCAAACCGATTGGTCTCCTTTTTGTTTTTAGGTTGTTTATGTGGCTGGGAATGCTGCTGAATGCATCCACATTCTTGTATTCAAGCCAATGGCCGGTGAGAAACCTTCATTGGTGAAAATCGAGACTAACAAGGAGCTATCCGACGAGATTACTTATATCGTTTAAAAGCCAGGCCCAGGCCACCGCCTGCTTCTCTCTCTCTGCTCATCTTAGAAAGCCCTTTCAAAATAAACATTACATTTCCCCTCCCTTTCCCGCAGCACCTTTCACAAACTTCAGCCCTTAATACCCAACTCCCTCACCTGCTTCGTCTCTGTTACACAGGAATAAGAGGAGGCCATTCAGCACCCCCCGAGCCTGCATGCAGGACAAAGCTGTCCATCCATCACCTTAAACATTCACTCCCCCAACTATCGACGTGCGTTGGTAGGAGTGTGTACCATCTACAAGATGCACTGCAGCAACTCAGCAAGGCTCCTTCAACAGCACCTTCCAAACCCTCGACCACTACCACCTAGAAGGACAAAGGCGGTGGATAGATGGAAACACCACCACCTACAAGTTCCTCCCCAAGTCACTCACCAACCTGACTTGGAAATATATCACCGTTCCTTCACTGTCGCTGGGTCAAAATCCTGGAACTCCCTCCCTAACAGCACTGTGGGTGTACCTACACCACATGGACTGCAGCGGCTCAAGAAGGCAGCTCACCACCACCTTCTCATGGGGCAACTAGGGATGGGCAATAAATGTTGGCCTCGTCAGCGATGCCAATGCAACCCCGAGAATGAATGATACAAAGCCAGAAACCCTGTTCCTCTTCCAAATAAATCACCTCCAGCAAGCAAAAGCCTAATGATATGCTCATGGAATCTTGCTGTGCACAAAGGTGTTTTAGTCCCCAAAGGAACACAAATTACTGAAGGGCAATTGAAGATCTAAACAAGACAAGTGGTACAGCGAACTCCCCTGAAAAACCCCATACCAGTGATTAAGGTATTCAACTGCAATTGCATCGTACAGCATTCAATAAAAGAATCCTGAAGCTTTTACTTGTTGATTCTTTTTGATTTTGGGGCTGGGGCTTAATGGAGGGTCTAAAGGATCCGGTGGGGGGGATTTGCATTAACCTGCGTTCCTCCCACTGCCTGGGTGCTGGCGGGGGTTGGGGTGGGCGTGAAGGTTCCACGGCTGGTCCACCAGTTCTGGAGGTGTCCAGACTTTGAACTAATTGGCCTCTGTCTCCCTCAGGGATGAGTGAGGGTTTCAGCAGTAGATCAGCTGAGATGGGGACAAAGTCAGCGTTGGCCTGGAGGTGGAAATAGGCGGTGATAGTGAGGGCAGGAATATGAGGTCGGAAGCTCATCTCGTGACACCAACGTTGTGGACAGACCGGCTTAATCCCAGACTCAAGTCGAAGCCGCCACTGGAGTGTGACACACGTGTCGGAACGGCGATCTTGCGCACAGCGGGTCACACGTGAACGAAGAGGGATGCGTGCGCAGAGTTGGTCACATGTTTCGGAACGGCGTTGTGTACGCAAAGCGGGTCACACGTGACGGAAAGGCGATGCGTGCGCAGAGCGGGTCACACATGACAACGACGATGCGTTCTTAGTGGTCGCACGTGACAGCACGGCGATGCGTGCGCAGAGCGGGTCACACGTGACGTAAAGGCGCTACGTGCGCAAACCGAGTCAGGTGACGGAACGCCAATACGTGTGGAGCGGCTCACGTGACGGAACGGCGGTGCGTGCGCAGAGCTGGTCACACATGATGGAACGGCGGTTTCTGCGCAGAGCTGGTCACACGTGACGGAATGGCAGTGCGATGGTGCGCACAGCGGGTCACACGTGAAGGAAGAGGGATGCGTGCGCACAGCCGGTCAGATGTGTCGGAACGGCGATGCGTGCGCACAGCGGGTCACACGTAAACGAAGAGGAATGCGTGCGCAGAGCTGGTCACATGTGACGGAACGCCGATGCGTGAGCAGAGCGTATCACGTGGCAGAACGGCGGTGCGTGCGCAGGGCTGGTCACATGTGATGGAACGGCGGTTTCTGCTCTCAGCTGGTCGCACGTGACGGAAGCGCGGTGCGTGTGCAGAGCTGGTCACATGTGACGGAACGGCGGTGCGTGCCCACAGCGGGTCACACATGGTGAAAGGAACCCAAGTGCGCATAGCATGTCGCCTGTGGGAGCCAAAACGGAGAGCCGCATGCGAAGTGCCCGCCCTTATTGCCCTGTGGCAGGGGAGGCTCCGGGTCACGGGCTGTTTCCCTTCGAGCTCCCCATCGGCACATTGGGGCTCAGGGGCGCCTTGGCGCAAAGTGCGTTTCTCTGCCTTCTTACGTGACCATACTTGTAGGGGAACGTGGTGACATCGCCCCGCTTGCGCGCGCGCAGAAGTAGCTCATTGTTCGACGCAGTCTGTGTAGACGCCATCACGCTCGATAGGCAGAATGTTGGCTACATTGCGCTTGCGCATAAATTCAAACAAATTTGACCGTTATTTCCGTTAATGCGAGAGACGTCCTTGCGCGTGCGCAGCGCGACGAGGAAGGAGCGCCAAATCAGAGCAGAAGGAGTTTTATTCCAGTTTTTGGGCACCTGAGACATTTATCCTTTATTACTCACATCGGGACAATTTTAAAGGCAACTAAGATGAGTGTTGCTTGCTGGCTGAACATTTCATTTTCTTTTCATCAACAGAGCCAATGGCCGCCGAAGCCACATTCCGCCCTTTTTCCCCTGGGTCCAAATCTATTTCCATCCACTGGATTTTTAACCTGTCCTTCCCTGTGGTATAAAGGGTCAACAGAATGGATATGTCGATCTTTGGGTCACATGACGGTGTGACATTGATACCAGGCAGTCGTGTACCAGGTCTCCGTAGGGACGGGGAATTGGGCAGCCCTGGGGTGGGGTTGGGTGGGGGGGGGGGGATGTGCCTGCCCGGGTCACTCGCGACGTAAACGCTGTAAATAGGGTCAATAAACTGGCTTTCAAGTCGATAGCCGGATACGCCCCTGGCTCCTTCCTCACGACAATCCTGGCCTCGCACGTCCTACAACATTCCCCGGGTCACCAGAACCTTCAGGGCACAGAAGGAGGCCGTTCGGCCCATCGTGCCTGCGCTCGCTCACCAAAGGAGCATCATGACCTGGTGCCATTGCCCTGCCTTTTCCCCGTTCCCCCTGCACCGCCTGCGTTGTTCGGGTTGGGGGGGTTATTGTTACGGTCGACCCTCTTGTGCCTTCCACAACTGGAGGCCGCCCTCAGTATTGGAAGGTAACCTGTGTTAGTGTTTGTCGTGAGGAAGCTCGGCGTTACCCATCCCCGCCCCCCAACCCCTGCCAGGCTACTCCCTGGATTACCGGCCGGGAACTGCTTTCCTGCGCCGGGCTCCATTTTAATTCCGCCCCCAACCCCCCCTCATGAACAAACCACCTGCGTCCCTCGGCCCATGTTTCCTGCGTTATCCGATGGCAGCCTTCCCGATGGCCGCATCCTTCAGTGGACCCACCTGAGCCGGTTCCCCGCCCACTCTCGCAAGCCTGGACTCGGAGAGAGAGAGGGAACTGCAACCCTTTCAGTTGGGAATCGGGGGGAGGGGTGCGTTTTGGCGGGTAACGTGGCCTGTTTGCGCATCCTGTAAGTGCCTTTACTTTGCCTCGCTGTGTTAAGGCTGCTGTTTGAATGCGGGTTAATTTTGTGGTCACAGGCCATGCGGATCCTCTCCCAGTTCATCAGCTCCCGACCCCCGCACCCCGTCCGCTCGAGAGGGAGGACAAGAGACGGTGAATCCAGATCCCCAGCCACTTTAAATAGACCTCGGTGAAGCTGCACAGCGTCCAGTGCGGGCAGCCACACGCCTGTCCCGCTGGAATGAGACCGAATCAGAGGCGGGTGGGCCTTGAGTTAAGGTCAGGTTTGCAGCACCGATGCAGTTTTGCATTGAGATGCCGAACCCACCCCTGCTTGCAGCGGCTCCCCCTGGTAACAATCTGTGTTGCCGTCAGGGTGCTGCAGTGGCTGGTGGGCCATGCTGACTGGCCATGGCTGGCAGTAGTATGGGCACCTCTTTACCTCTCAGCAGCTGAGCAGGGCACCGGAAGTACTGGCGCAACTGAACCCCCAAGGCCTTCGTATGTTGTGTCGAACATACCCTAGATCCTTGCTTTAAGTCGCCCCGCTTGGCGTTATTTCAATATTAAGTCGTTTGTTCTTTCGGCTCAGCTTTTCCGATTCACTCTGCATTTCCCATTTTTCGGCTGCCATCACGCACTGTGCCATCGGCGTGACAGAACAATCGGACAGTGCTGTTGGGAGGTTTGTTTTCTAACTTCAGGAGTTCGCTTGGGGGAATTCCCTGATCAGTCCTGCTCCTGCCCTTCCCGTTGCCTCGCTCTTGCCCTGCTCGCTACCTCCCTCTTGCCCCACTTGCTGCCCTGCTTGCAGGTTTGCTCACTGCCATGTTGCAAATGGCCAAAAGTACTGTCAATTTGCTATTTCCACATCCAGGAGACGAGAGACCGGGAGAGACTCCCTGGATGATTGGGAGAGATTTGGCAGAGGGTGGCGTGGGGAGACTTGCTGGGGATCATGGAGCGACTTGCTAGGGATTGTGGGGGGGCGAGACTCACTGGAGATAGGGGAGAATCACTGAATATGGGGAGGAGAGACTCACTGGGGATTGGGCAGAGACTCACTGAGGATCCAGGGAGAGATTCACTGGAGACCAGGGAGAGACTTGCTGTTGATGGGACCGTTGAAATCCAGAAAGAGCGAGGCTGATTTCATGAACATATTTAAATTTAAGTATGATTGAATATATAACTTGAGTTTGTTGAACATATTTTACACTCAGCGAGCTATTTTCTAACACAAATGCAAAGATTAATCGTTGCTTGAGTTAATGGAGTTGTGTTACTGGGATCTGTAGATTTGATTTCCTCTAATACCCAGCTGCAGTGAGATTTATGAATCTCAGCCTCTCCTTTCACTGCCTTGAATCCTCTGTGTCCTCGTCCATTGCTTCCCTGTATCTGCAATGTGGGCTCTTGTCTCATCTTCATGCTGCTCCACAGACTGTTCCATGTCTCCCTCCCAATCTCACTCACTGGCTCAGCCTCCAGCTGCCTCTTCCAACCCGATCCGAAACCTTAGCTCACAGCCACGGCTCTCAGCCTTTTCCCGTTTTGCACCAGCCTCTTTCAGCTCTCACCGTTTGTCAGCCAAACAGCTGCACCCTCCCTGTCCCCAAACATTCCCAGACACCAATCTGAAGACGATATCCTGTTTAACCCACATTTTCTCCCTTCCCCACCAGCATGGTACCTTCACTCAGTCATTGATAATTGTGTTTCAAACATATCTCTGTGGGAAAGCGCTGCCAAGATCAATGAATCGGTTTGCGCCATTCGATGCAGCGACAAAGCTGGAAATTTCACCACAGATCGTTTCAAACTGTTGCTTCGATCAGTAATTTATCTCCTTCCTTTTCTTTCTCTTCCAGTTAACTCGGTGATGATTGTGATCTCCTGGTGAAAGCACGGTCTCTCGAAATGTGTCACTCACTATCTGGTGGGAATGGCAGTGGCCCGAACCCATTGTCATTTTCACTAATCCCATATTGAGCTGAACTATTCCGATGTGTTTCCCAGGTACGTTTCCGTTCGTTATTCCCATGTGTAGTCTTATTCTATGCTTTGGTTTTTGCCCAACTGCTGTTTTCTGTGTGGCTCACAGTCACTTTTACCTTTGCTTGATTTCTGGCCACATGTTGTGAGAATCTGAAAAGCAAATGTTGCACTGAGAAAATGGAAGATGTGGTTCTAGGAACAGTGAGTGTGCTGGGTTGTTCAGAGTCTGCCCCCTGGCACTTCACACAGGATATACAGACAATATAATTGATAATGTTTCTGGGTGTTGTGTCCATAAAATGAACTTTTTTTACTTTCCACGTATGGGTCACATTTGAAATGTTAGACAACATGTTAACCCCTTGTCCCCCTTTTTTTCTGATTTTTCTGCTCAATATTCCGACGGTCAGACATACTTTAGTGACCAGTTAAGTCTGCAGGGGAGTCGGAGTCCGCAGCAGTGGAGAGAATCACAAGGACCCAGAGATGGAGAACCAAAGAAATCTATCATTTTACTCTTCAGCATATCCAGCAGTTTTATACTGTTGTTGGTGACCTGGTTTGTATATAACACTTATGCGTGAATTATATAATCAGTGTTATTGCTGCTACACTGATCCTGATTTTATCACAGAACAAACATGAAAGGCGCCGCAGGTTCTCATTTCCTGCACCAACAAGGGTGACCCAGATTAAAATAAGGGCTCTCCTATTTAAGAAGGATAACAGGAGGAATTTCTTCCTTCAGGCGATCGTTATTCTTTGGAATTCTCTCCCCCAGTGAGAAGTGGAGCCTGGGCCATTTAATATATTCAAGACTGAGTTAGACAGATAATTGATTGACAAGGGAGCCAAGGGTTATTGGGGATGGGCAGCAAAGTGGAGTTAAAGTCACAATCAGATCAGCTGTATTTTTTATTCATTTATGTGATGTGGGTGTCGCTGGCTAGCCAGCATTTATTGCCCACCCCTAATTGCCTCATTATTCAGAGGGCATTTAAAAGTCAAGCACATAGCTGTGGGTGTGGTGCCACATGTAGGCCATGAATGGCAGAGCAGGCTTGAGGAGTCGAATGCCTACTCCTGCTCCTGTTTCTTATGTTCTTGGGAGCTGAAGAACACAGTGAAATATCCACTCAAGCTCATTGTTAAATCAGGAGAAGCTAAAGGGTTTCAAACACTGGAACTCAATCCCATTTCATAGTCGATCTCCTGCACTCCTCACAGGGACAGAAAGTACATTTAAATGAACAGTACAGAGCCTGAAATAATCATAAATCTGATTCTTGTTACATCAATAAGACATGAAAAGAAATCAAAACTGTATGTATCAAAACTTTATTCTTTTTGCTGTTTTAAAATGGACTTCTGATGAACCACAAGATGGCTGCTACAGGCCACATGAGTCACAAGATTGGCCATCTGTTCTGGAAGGTCCCAACAAAGACTACAAGAAAAAAGGAGTTCCAACTCCCATCCTTGTGTAATCTCACACCCGAAGGCCACATTATTATCACAAAATTAGGTGGCCAACAGGCAAACTGACTCTCCCAGCTGGGACGATAACAAAGAGAGACTCAACAAAACTCTTGATACCTGAAGAAGTGTTAACAGCCACCATTTCTCTCGTAAGGGAAACAGTGGATTTTAGCCAGGAGTGCAGAAAGCTGCTTGCGAGGCTGCAATTAACTCATTAATGTGCCATTTTAAAAATTGTGTTCATGGAATGTGTGCTGGGCCAGCATTTATTGCCCATCCCTAATCGCTCTTGTTCAGAGGGCATTTAAGAGTCGAGCACATTGCTGTGGGTCTGGAGTCACATGTTGGCCAGACCATGCAAGGACAGCAGATTTCCTTCCCTAAAGGGCATTCGTGAACCAGATGGGTTTTTACGACAATCGACAATGGTTTCTTGGTCATCATCAGACTTTTAACTCCAGATTTAAATTTCAGCGTGTGCCCAGAGCATTACCCTGGTTCTCTGGATTACTAGCCCAGTGTCAATACCACTATTCCACCACCTCCCCATGTGTTACATGACGCCATGCGTCTGGCCTTTTGGATGATTTTAATATTACATTTCTAGCCTCACAGCTCTGACTGCTGCTTTAACACCAACCGGAAAGCACTCCCCCAGCTCCCGGATAATCAAGCAGCCGGCCACCATCTTTCAACTCCTCAAAGCCTGTTTGCTTTTAAACATCTCTGATCATCTCCAGCCAAGCAGCCTGAGCACAGAAAGCCCTGTCTGCTGAAACCTCATTTGTTCCAAGGATTTTCGTGTTGCTATCTCCATCCAGGAACTCATCTGGACTGAACTCTGCCACAAAGGATACACCCTCTGAACTTTTCACTTCCCGGACTTTGGAAATCATGTGAACTGATACTCATTTCTGTGATTCTTTTACTGTTGTTGCACATAGTTGTAAATCTTCCTCTATCTTTTCCATAGCCCCCCTACTGTATATGTGTGTGTGCGAGTGTGAGGTTACGAACTTGGGGATGAGGGTAATGCTGCAGCCCCACTGGGTTTTAAGAGGGAGAGAGTTCTCACGACATTGCGCATCTTCAGTGGTGGATAACTGACACTGCAGCCCCGCTGTGTTTAAAGTAGGGGAAAGTGCTTCGGACACAGTTCATCTTGAGGTGGGAGGGTGACACTGCACGCACACTGTCCGCTAACACACATGCACAGTTTTAATTTTCTCCCCTCGTTGGAATCTATGTGTATCACACATTATCCACACTCACTCACACCTTGAACAGTCGCCCCTCTGCTGGAGTATGTCTGTCACATTTTTTTCCGAAAAATATACTTTAATCATAAAATTTGTGAAAGTACATTACAAAGCATTTTGACTGAAAAATTAGCAAATACAATAAAATTCAACTTTTCTCCATACAACATGTGACCTTTCCCCACAGTACATGTGCAGCGGCTGCCCCATGATTTAGTGTGTCCCTCAGCTCATAGCCCTGGACCTAGGAATGTGCAAGTCTGCACCACTTGGTCCAGGACAATTCTTTGCACTGGAAGACCAGCAAGTTTCGGGCAGACCAAAGGGCATTTTTCACCGAGTTGATGGTCCTCCAGCCACAGTTGATGTTTATCTCAGTGTGCATCCCTAGGAACAATCTATGGAGCGCAAGAGTCCTGTGTGACAGAGCTGCTTGGGATGAACCTCGACAAAAACCACTGCGTCTCTCTCCAGACATTCTTTGCAAAGGCACATTGTAGAAGGAGGTGGACAACAGTCTATCCCAGGTAATGTCCACAAACATAACTTTAACAACCTTTTTTGTAAAAGTATACTTCTTTCAGATATTTTATGAATAAACATTACAAAACATTTCAAAATAGCCATCACCAAAGTGCAATAATATTCAACAATACCCTTAACAATCTCCCCTCTGCTAGACACTCTCTGTATGGCACGCATTATCCAAACACACACACCACACTCGCACACACACAAACAATTTTAACAATGTACCCTCTGTTGGACTCTGTTTTACACACACTGTCCCCACAAACACACAAATTGATACACACACACACAGACAGAGTCCACACATACATGCTTTAAAAATGTACCCTCTGCTGGACTCTCTCTGTATTATACACACTGTCCCCACACACACACATTGATACACACACACAGTCCACACACACACCTTTAACAATGCACCCTCTGCTGGACTCCCTCTGCATTACACACACTGCCCACACACACCTTTAGCAATGGTATGAGGAAGGTTTGTAGTGGAGTTCTCCAGGGGTCAGTATTGGGACCCTTGCTTTTCCTGATATATATTAATGATCTAGATCTTGGTGTGCAGGGGACAATTTCAAAGTTTTCAGGTGATACATCAGAGAAGACCGATGAGGTTAATGCTGTTGATGTGGTCATAAAATATCTGAAAGAACATTACTAAACATTCCAAAATGTCCATCATCAAAAGTACAATAATATTCATCAATTCCTTGAAGAAGGAAGTGAGAATAGAATTTGCAGGGGCACTGGCCGTAATTTTTCAGTCTTTCCTAGGCACAGGGGAGGTGCCAGAGGACTGGAGAATTGCAAACATTACACCCTTGTTCAAAAAAGGTTGTAAGGATAAGCCCAGCAATTACTGACCAATCAGTTTAAGTACAGTGGTGGGAAAGATTCTGGAAACAATTATTTGGATAGAATTATTAGTCACATGGAAAAATATGGATTGCTGAGGAAGAACCAGCATGGATTTCTAAAGGGGAAATTCTGTTTAACTAACTTGCTGGAGTTTTTTGAAGAGGTAACAGAGAAGACCGATGAGGTTAATGCTGTTCATGTGGTGTACATGGACTTTCAAAAAGCATTTGATGTAGTGCCACACAACAGATTTGTGAGAAAAGTTATTGCCCATGGAATAAAAGGGACAGTAGCAATGTGGATACAAAATTGGCTGAAAAGTAGGAAGCAGAGAGTAATGGTGAATGGATATTTTTTGGTCTGGAGCAAGGTTTGTAGTGGAGTTCCCCAGGGGTCAGTATTGGGACCCTTGTTTTTCCTGCCATAAATGATCTAGATCTTGGTATTCAGGGGACAATTTCAAATTTTTCAGGTGATACAAAGCTTGGGAGTGTTATAAACTGTGAGGAGGACAGTGTAGAACTTCCGAAAGAAATAGACAAATTGGTGGAGTGGGCAGATAGGTGCCAGATGAAGTTCAATGCGGAGAAGTGTGAGGTGATTGATTTTGGTAGGAGGAACATGGACAGACAACATAAAATAAGGGGTGAAACTTTGAAGGGGGTGCAGGAGCAGAAAGACCTGGGTGTATATGTGCATAGATCATTGAAGGTGGCAGGACAGGTGGAGAGAGCAATTAATAAAGCATTTGGTATCCTGGGCTTTATTAATATGGACAAGAACAAGGAGGTTATGCTGAATTTATATAAGATACTCGTTAGACCTCAGCTGGAATACTGTGTACAGTTCTGGGCACTATATTATAGGAAGGATGTGAACACATTGGAGAGAGTGCAGAATAGGTTTACAAAAATGGCTCAAGGATGAGAAACTTCAGTTATGAAGATAGATTGGAGAGGTTGGGACTGTTCTCCTTGGAGAGAAGAAAGCAGAGAGGAGATTTGATAGAGATGTTCAAAATCATGAGGGGGTTGGTCAGAGTCGATCGGGAGAAGCTGATCCCACTCGTAATCAAGAACGAGAGGGCACAGATTTAAAGTGATTTGCAAAAGAAGCAAATGTGACGTGAGAAAAACTTTTTCACAACGAATGTTTTGGGTCTTTAATGTGCTGCCTGGAAGTGTGGTGGAGGCAGGTTCAATCGAGGCATTCAAGAGGATGTTAGATGATGATTTGAATAGAAACAATGTGCAGGTGTACAGAGGAAAGGCGGGGCAATGACACTAGGTCATAACGTTCATTTGGAGAGCCAGTGTAGGGGCTGAATGGCCGCCTTCTGTGCCATTGAAATTCTGTGATTCTGTGATCTCCCCTCTGCTGGACACTTTGTGACACACATTGTCCAAACACATGCACACGCACACACAAACACACACCTTCAATATTGTACCCTCTGCTGCACTTTTTATGTATTACACACACTGCCCCCCCACCCCCGCCCACACACACATACACTGTCCACACACACACTGTCCGCACACACACACGAAACTTTAGCAATGTACCCTTTGATGGACTCTATTATACACACTGTCCACAACACACATAAAACTTTAACAGTATACCCTCTGCTGGACTCTGTATTATACACACTGTCCACACACATACACTAACACACCTTTAACAATGTACACTCTGCTGGATTCTCTCTGCATTACACACACCGTCCGCACACACACTGTCCACACAGGCACACAGATTTTAACAATGCATCCTCTTGCTGGATTTTCTCTGCATAACATACACCGTCCGCACACACACTGTCCACACAGGCACGCAGACTTTAACAATGCACCCTCTTGCTGGACTCTCTCTGCATTACATACACTGCCTACACACATAGACACAGACACACACTGCCCCCCCTCCCCACACACACACGTACATAGACACACAAACATGTGGCCAGGGTGGGTGTGAACCCAGAGGGGATTCTGCCCCTTTTAGGTGGGCGGGCTAGCCCACCTAAAAACCCACTGGTGAGTGAGTGTAAAACTCTGCCCTTTGTGTGTATAAGTGTTTCTGAACTGTGTTTCCTAACTTCACTCATGAAAGACTGACTCTAATTTTTTATACTATGCCCCAAGTCCTAGGTACCCCAGCTGGAAGAAATAGTTTCTCTCCATCTAACCTCTCAGTTCCCCTTAATACCTTGAAAAACTCCATTAAATCACTCCTTAAAATTCCACTTTGAATGTGTTTGTGTCCCTGTGCCTATCTTCGGTGACAGTGCTATTACTAAATATAGTAGTGACTAATCATTATGATCTAAATAAATTCAGGAAAATTTGATGCAAGACTGTTTAATAATTCCTGTGTGCCATAAGAAAGCAAATAGTGGAATAATATCCTTAAAGGAGAGGCCTGGCCTACATTTGACTCCAGTCACGGAGCTACCGTCCGCACAGCAACATAGGGATTGACACCCATAAGAACTAGAACATTAACAGAAACATTTATATAGCTCCTTTAATGTAATGAAACATACAAAGCATTTCGCAGGAGCATTACTAAAGAAAGTGTGACACTGAGTTATAGAGGAAGGGGAATCAAAGACAAGAACAAGAGACAGAAAGCGGAATAAGAAGAGTGATAGTCAGAGAAATCAAGGGCAAGAATCAAACAAGGTCTCAGTGAAAAATAGTGGGAACGGGACAAGTAATGTGAAAAGGACAAGCCTTAAGGCTTTGTGCCTTAATGTGAGGAGCATTCGCCATAAAGTGAATGAATTAACCGCGCAAATAGATGTAAACAGGTATGATATATTGGTGATTACGGAGACATGGCTGCAGGGTGACCAGGGATGGGAACTGAACATCCAGGGGTATTCAGTATTTAGGAAGGACAGACAAAAAGGAAAAGGCCATGGAGTTGCATTGCTGGTTAAAGAGGAAATTAACGCAATAGTGAGGAAAGATATTAGCTCCGACGATGTGGGATCTGTATGGGTAGAGCTTGGAGAAACACTAAGGGGCGAAAAATGTTAGTGGGGGTTGTTTATAGATCCCCAAACTGTAGTGGTGATGTTGGGAATGGCATTAAACAGGAAATTAGAGACGCATGTAATAAAGGAACATCTGTAATTATGGGTGACTTTAATATGCATATAGATTGGGCAAATCAAATTAGTAACAATACCGTAGAGGAGGAATTCCTGGAGTGTATACGGGATGTTTTTCTGTACCAATACGTTGACTGGGTATTGTGTAATGAGAAAGGAATAATTGGCAATCTGGTTGTGTGAGGCCCCTTGGGGATGAGCAAACATAATATGATAGAATTCTTCATCAAGATGGAGAGTGACGTAGTTGTTTCTGAGACTTGGGTCCTGAATCTTAATACAGGAAACTACGATGGTATGAGGTGCGAGTTAACTATGATGGATTGGGAAACGTTACTTAAAGGGATGACGGTGGATAGGCAATGGCAAAGATTCAAAGGGCGCACGGGTGAATTGCAACAATTGTTTATTCCAAAAGTAAAACAGGAAAGGTGGCCAAACCATGGCTTACAAGAGAAATTAGAGATAGTATTAGATGCAAAGAAGAGGCATACAAATTGGCCAGAAACAACAACAGACCTGAGGATTGGGAGCAGTTTAGAATTCAGCAAAGGAGGATCAAGGGATTGATTAAGAAGGGGAAAATAGAGTGCGAGAGTAAGCTTGCAGGCAACATAAAAACTGACTGTAAAAGTTTCTATAGATATGTGAAGAGAAAAAGATTGGTGAAGACAAATGTAGGTCCCTTACAGTCAGAAACAGGGGAATTTATAATGGGGAACAAAGAAATGGCTGACCAACTAAATATATACTTTGGTTCTGTCTTCACAAAGGAGGACACAAATAACATACCAGAAATGTTGGGGAAACACAGGATTTAGTGAGAGGGAGGAACTGAAAGAAATCAGTATTAGTAGAGAAATGGTGTTGGGGAAATTGAATGGATTGAAGGCCGATAAATCCCCGGGACCTGATAATCTACTTCCCAGAGTACTTAAAGAAGTGGCCCTAGAAATAGTGGATGCATTGGTGGTCATCTTCCGAGATTCTATAGACTCTGGGATAGTTCCTACAGATTGGAGGATAGTCAATGTAACCCGACTGTTTAAAAAGGGAGGCAGAGAGAAAACGGAATTATACACCAGTCAGCCAGACGTCGGTAGTAGGGAAAATTCTACAGTCCATTGTAAAAGATTTAGTAGCTGAGCACGTGGAAAACAGTGGCAGAATCAGACAGAGTCAGCATGGATTTATGAAAGGGAAATCATGCTTGACAAATCTACTGGAATTTTTCGAGGATTTAACTCGTAATGTTGATGAGGGGGAGCCAGTGGATGTGGTTTATTTGAACTTTCAGAAGGCTTTTGACAAAGTCCCACATAAGAGATTGGCGTGTAAAATTAAAGCGCATGGTATTTGGGGGTAGTGTATTGAGATGGATAGAAAACTGGTTGGCAGACAGGAAACAAAGAGTAGGAATAAACGGGTCTTTTTTCCGAATGGCAGGCGGGGGTAACTAGTGGGGTACCGCAGAGATCGGTGCTGGGACCCCAGTTATTCACAACATATATTAATGATTTAGATGAGGGAATTAAATGTAATATCTCCAAATTTGCAGATGACACAAAGCTGGGTGGGAGGGTGAGCTGTGAGGAGGATGCAGAGATGCTTCAGTGTGATTTGGACAAGCTGAGTGAGTGGGCAACTGCGTGGCAGACGCAGTATAATGTGGATAAATGTGAGGTTATCCATTCTGGTAACATAAACTAGAAGGCAGATTATTATCGGAATGGCTATAAATTGAGAGAGGGGAATGTGCAACGAGACCTGGGTGTCCTTGTACACCAGTCGTTGAAGGTAAGCATGCAGGTGCACCAGGCGGTAAAAAAGGCAAATGGTATGTTGGCCTTCATAGCCAGAGGATTTGAGTACAGGAACAGGGATGTCTTGCTTCAATTGTACAGGGCCTTGGTGAGACCACACCTGGAATATTATGTGCAGTTTTGGTATCCTTATCTGAGGAAAGATGTACTTGCTATAGAGGGAGTGCAGCGAAGGTTTACCCGACTGATTCCTGGGATGGCGGGACTGACATATGAGGAGAGATTGAGTCGATTAGGATTATATTCGCTGGAGTTCAGAAGAATGAGGGGGGATCTCTAGAAACCTATAAAATTCTAACAGGACTAGACAGGGTAGATGCAGGAAGGATGTTCCCGATGGTGGGGGAGTCCAGAACCAGGGGTCACAGTCTGAGGATATGGGGTAGACCATTTAGGACTGAGGTGATGAGAAATTTTTTCACCCAGAGAGTGGTGAGCCTGTGGAATTCGTTACCACAGAAAGTAGTTGAGACCAAAACATTCTATGCTTTTAAGAAGGAGTTAGATATAGCTCTTGGGGCGAAAGGGATCAAAAGGTATGGGGAGAAAGCAGGAGCAGGCTATGGAGTTGGATGATCAGCCATGATCATAATGAATGGCGGAGCAGGCTTAAAAGGCCGAATGGCCAACTCCTGCTCCTAGTTTCCATGTTTCTATGCCTTTCCTCATGGATTCTGACATGCTGCCGGCCAGAAGCATACGCTCGTACACTTCTAGCAGGTCTGGGCCCATCCAGTCCAACAGAGCCGAATACAACTCAGCCGGCAAGCTGTCGCTTCCGGGCGTCTTACTCTTCTCAAAGGACTCAAGGGCCATAGCCAGTTTGTCCGGAGTTAGCGGTTTGTCCAGGCTCTCCCTTGTACTGTCGTCTAAGACCTCCGTGATAGAGGGCAGAAGGACTGGGAGGCCACTCTGTCTGTGGGCTTCACCTCATATAATCTGGCATAAAAGGATTTGCTGATCCTCGAAACGTCAGACTGCGATGACTTTACTGAGCCGTCTTCCTCCTTCAGGCTGCTGATCACAGAGCTCTCTCTGTGTACGTTTTGGAAGAAGAAACGTGAGCACGTCTCATCCTGCTCCATGGAGCGGAATCTGGACCGGGTGATGATCTAGGAGGCCTCCGAGGCAAAGAGCGAGGCTTGCTGGCTCTTCACCTCTTGGAGTTCTTCCTTGACATCAACCCACATTGACTGCAACCGGAGCAGGTTCTGCATGTTTTTCTGGAGTTGGGACATTTCCCTCTGTTCCTTTCTAGCTTTCTGAATGCCTTTGAGGATGAAAAAGCCCTTGATGTTCTCCTTGATCGCTTCCCACCAGTGTGTCAGGGACTCAAAGAGGGGTTTCATGGTACTCCATTGTAATCCCTCTTGAGCTCCTCAATATTCTCTGGGGTCAGCAGTTACACGTTCAGCTTCCATGCCCCCCTGCCAACCCTCTGGTCTTCCTGTAAGTGACAGTCAGCCAGTAGGAGGCAGTGGTCAGAGAAGAACACTGGCTTGACATCGGTGGATCTGACTGTGAACGCACGGGACACAAAGAGGAAGTCTATCCTGGAACAGATGGACCCGTCTGGCCGTGACCAGGTGTATCTACGCTGCGCTCCGTCTGCAGGGTTGCTGAAGACATCGTGCAGCTTGGCATCCTTTACAGTTTCTATCAGGGATCTGGACGTAGCGTCCAATCTGCTGTCGGCCCTGCTGGATCGTCCAGCCGCATCGATGATGCAGTTGAAGTCACCGCCCAAAATAACCGGCCTGGAGGTCGCCAGCAGCTGTGGGAGCTGCTGAAAGACCGCCAGCCACTCGCCCTTTTGTGCCGGGGCATACACGTTAATTAAGCGGAGTGGAGCATTCTTGTACATTACGTCTGCAACGAGGAGGCGCCCGCCCACCAGCTCCTTAACCTCGGAGGCAAGGTTCCCTCCCCGCAGCAGAATTCCCAGGCCGGAGGAACGTGAGTCGTTTCCTCCCGACCAGATCGATGGCCCCTGGGACCACTATCGTGACCATTGCCTGTAGGAGCTGTGGTGAGGTATCGCACACTCCTGTAGAAACAGCAGGTCAGCTTTGACCTTGGCAAGGTAGTCCAAGGTCGCAACACATCGCGTAGTTGATTTAATGCTACACACATTTATGGATACAATCTTTATCCCCATTTTTAAAGCACTTTGTCGCTTAGCAAACCTGCTGTCTTTGACAGTTCCAGACCTTTGGTCTGCTCCTGCATACCCATAGTGTTCACAAATTGTCTCACTTTGGATGGGCTGAGGAAACTGTCCTGAACCACCCCATTGGAGATGTTCCGCTCAGGTGGCATCTGGGGGTTTGTGCAAGGAACGAGCTTTGAATTGTTCTCTGTTGGTGAAATCTCTCCGATCCTCATCCCCTCTGGGGTGTCGCTGCTCCCGGCTCCCCGGAACTGGGGTGCGCTTAGTGCTTCACTGCTTGCAGATTCCTGGGGCTGGGGTGCGCTGGCCTCTTTGGGTTGTGGGCAATGTTGGAGTGCGATGCTCTCCTAATTGTCTCCAATGTTCTGGAGCTCGGGTGTCACGTCCTCCTACTCCCTAGAGCTTTGCTGCTTCTTCTGTAGGTGCTGCCTTTACCCTTCTTCTTCGGAAGAGCAGCAGCCCTTGTCATCCGTGTCGGATGGGAGATGCCTCTTGCCACTCGTCTGGGAAGTGGCTTGGTCCCTTCTGAGCCCCTTCTTCATTTTGGCTGTCTTCACCAGCTGCCACTCCCTCTGCTGATTTTCTGCTGCTTCCTCCTCCATTGATACGCTCTGCTGAGGAGTGGGAGGATCAGGGGGCAGTGCATTTGTTTGGCTGTCTGCTGCCTCAATCCTTTCCTCCATCATGTCTCTCTCCGTGTCCTCCTTTGTCCCATTGTTCTCATTGGAAGCCTCGGTGGTTGGAGGATTGCAAGTGTCCTTGGTAATAGTGACACTAAGTATTCCATCCGCTCCCCCCTCGTTGGCTTTGGCTGCCTGTGCATAAGTGAGGCAATGTTTGGGGCAGGTCTTATCGAGGTAGCCTGCCTCACCACACAGGCTGCTGCATTTAGTCTGTTTGCAGTCCTTTGTCTGATGCCCTTCCTGCTCGCAATTCTTGCAGAGGATGGCGTTGCAGTTGGCTGCCGCATGAACAGGTGACATTAAACAAGCAAGGAATTTGAGGGAAGTGTAAACGTAGAATGATATCACACTGCGCAGGACATTCAGCCCATGATGGTTGCTGAGGGAGTGATTTACTGTCACAGGGTCAGTCCTGAGGGAGTTCTGCAGTGTCGGAGGGTCAATACTGAGGGAACGCTTCAATGTCGGTCTGAGGGAGTGCTGCAGTGTCACAGTTTCTGTACTGAGGGAGCACTGGGCTTTCGGAGGGTTAATACTGTGGGAGCGCTTCAGCCTTGGAGGGTCGGTAGTGAGGGAGCATGACACTCTTGGAGGATCAAGACTGAGGGAGCGCTGGAGTGTCGGACGCAAGCTGCATGGGAGCACTGCATCCTTTCAGCTTTTGTACTGAGGGAATGCTGCACTGTCAGAGGGTCAGTGCTGAGGCAGTGCTGCATTTTCATAGGGTCGGTACTAAGAGGAGTGCTGGGCTGTAAGAGGGTCATTACTGAGGGAGTGCTGCACTATAACAGTCATTACAGAGGGAGTGGTGCACTGTGAGAGGGCCAATACTGAGGGAGTGGTGCACTGCGAGAGGGGCAATACTGAGGGAGTGGCCAGTACTGAGGAAGCACTGCACTGATGGTGGGTCAGTACCGACGGACTGCTGCATGTTTGGAGCTGTTGTCTATTGGTTCGATTGTGGTACCAGTCTCTACAGTTGAGGCTTGAACCCATGACCCTCCTTCAGAACGAGTGAGTGAAACCCACTTAGACACAATGTAAATGTTGTGGCCTATAACATGGAACTGACAGTGCCAACAGTTTAACATCTCCTTTTCCCGCTAATCATTCTGTCACTCGAATCAATGAACAGACTTCATTGGGTTCGAGTTCAAACACATTCCAGTGTGTCTCTCTCTCATCATAACCCTGAATCAATCCCAAACACATTCCACAGTGTCTCTCTCTCATCATAGCCCTGTATCAATCCCAAACACATTCCACAGTGTCTCTCTCTCATCATAGCCCTGTATCAATCCCAAACTCATTCCACTGTCTCTCTCCCTCATCATAGCCTTGTATCAATCCCAAACACTTTCCACTGTCTCTCTCTCTCCCATCATTGCCCTGTATCAATCACAAACTCACTCCACAGTCTCTCTCTGTCTCTAATCATAGCCATGTATCAATCCCAAATAATCCTGCTCAATTCCTACTATCCTCTATCGAACCCAAATGAATCCCTCTGCCCCCCTCTCACACCATACCCCTAAATCAATCATAGGCTGCGCCCATTACCTCCTTACACTCCTGTATCAATCCCCAATTAGTCCCACTACCCAGGGTTTTGATGCCTGATTTTGAGCTGCTAGATCTGTTCTCAATCTATCCCACTGAGCACCATGGTCGTGGCACAATACCCAGTATGTGCTCCATTTTCATTTCTGGTGGCTCGGTCGATGCTTGGAAGTTCAGCATCCTTATTCTGATTGGAGCTTTTCTTTCACTGTTCAATATAACTAAGTATGTTATGAGGGCAATTTAGGGGGTAGTCATGAGTCAAGCACATTGCTGTGGGTTTGGAGTGACAGATTGGCCAGACTGGGGAAGGCCACCAGATTTTCTGTTCTAAAGGGTATTAGTCATCCAGATGGGTTTCCATGAGATTGCAATATTGTCAAATCTGTCATTTCAGATACCAGCCTTTATTGCCAAATATCTTAATTCCTTCAATTTATATTTGCAAAGTGCCAGATAGGATTTGAACGCAAGTTCCAGGTCTCTAGAATACGAGCACCTGAAAACAATCACTATACTGCAACAGTACAATAGTATGGTGTTGGAATGTTGGCACTGCCGGTGTGCTGTACTGTCAGAGTGACAGTACTGGGGGAGTGCTCCACTGTCAGAGGGGCAGTGCTGCGGTAGCACTGTACTATCAGAGGGTCAGTAATGAATGACTGCTGCACGATCAGAAGGTCAGCACTGAGGGATTGCTGCAGTGTCGGACGGTCAGCACTGTGGGAGTGCTGCACTGTCGGACGGTCAGGACTGAGGTACGCTGCACTGTCGGAGGGTCAGTACTGAGGGATCGATGCATAACTGGTGCCAAAGTGGTAAGCGCTGTTTCATGGGGCTGAAACCTCTCGAGTCGTTTCCTGAGCCGACGAACTTCAGATTCAGACATGAGAGGGCGCGATTGAGGTGCACTTGAAACAGACCGAAATCTCATCGGTGTGGTATCCAAAACTGCTAAATAAAACCTTAGGCAGGCAACGTGTTTGCGCAGGCATGTTTTTCTAAAATAGTTTATTGCCTTGGAGCAATCCCTTCCCGTAGAAGCTGACAAACTGCATTCAATCTGGTTCAGGGAGATCACTATCAGATTGTCGTAGGAATAGGTATGAGGGAGTCAGTACTTTACGCAACGAGCACTTCCAAGGGAAGACTTGGGAAACAGAATGGTGGAATTTTTTGCCTTCAATAATTCTTCAATTCCTATTTGTCCGCTCCATTCAGACAGCAGGTTCCAGTTCACAACACCTCGCTGCGGGGAATCACTTCTCCTTATCTGTGAATCTTTTGCCTTCATCTTCAATCTATGTTTTCAGGTCAGCAAAACTCCTGCCAGTGGGGAGACGGTGAAACTTTTCATGATTTTGAATGCCTCCATTAAATCTCTCTTAGTCTTCTCTGCTCTCAAGGAGGAGATTTAATAGAGACTTCAGTCTCTCCACATTAACTGAAGTCTCTCCTCCCTGATGCCGGTCCAGCCAGTCCAATCTCGCACCATCTCCAAAGCCCTTCAATCCTTCCTCAAGTATTTTATCCCAAAAATATGAAACTATCTTGCAAGGATAGTATTCTAAAGGGTGTGCAGGAGCAGGGAGACCTGGGTGTATATGTACATAAGTTATTATAGGTGACAGGACAGGTAGAGAGAGCTGTATCTAAAGCATGCAGTATTCTAAACTTCATTAACAGGGACATAGAGTACAAGAGCAGGGAGGTTATGATGAACTTAGATAAGACAATGGTTCGATCTCCGCTGGAGTACTGTGCACATTTCTGGGCGCCACACTATGGGAAGGGTGTGAACGCATTGGAGAGAGTGCAGAAGAGGTTTACCAGAATGGTTCCAGGGATGAGGTGCTTTAGTAATGAGGAAAGATTGGAGCAGTTGCGAGTGAGGAGAATTGATGGAAGATTTAAAAATCATGAGGTTTCTGGACAGAGTCTCTACGGAGAAACTGTTCAAAATCGTCAACAGGTGAAGAACCAGAGGGCACAGTTTCAAAGTGTTTTGCAAACAAAGTAAATGTGAGGTGAGAAAACGTTTTTTCACACAGCGAGCAGTTAGGGTTTGGAATGCACTGCCTGGAAGTGTGGTGGAGGCAGGTTTGATTGATGCATTCAGGAGGGCATGGGATGGTTATTTAAATAGAAACAGTGTGCTAGGGTACGAGGAACAGGCAGGAGATGGGCACTAAGTTAAAATGCTCAGTGAGCCGGTGCAGACATGATGGGCCGAATGGCCTCCTTCTGAACTGTTACTATCCGGGGATTCTGTGATTGTTAGAATGTTGCGTCGCCCCCGCAAAGATTGCTAACCGAAAATGTTCAGTTTATTTCTATCTCTGTTTATTGTCCAATAGAATTCCTCAAACAAAGTTAATATATCACCCCCAATCCCAGATGACGGAGAGTGTGATTATAGAGACTTTCTTCAACTGTAAAGCTTCATTGATTAGCCCCCAGCGCTTTCCTTAGGGTTTGTGTTTCCTACTGAGCCAGTGACTGGGTTCATCATTCTCCTGGGCCACAATACATTTCTCCACTGCACTGTATCAATCCCAGACACATTCCACTGTCTCTCTCTCATCATAGACCTGGAACAATCGCAAACTCATTACAATGTCTCTCTCTCACTCTCTCATCATGGACCTGTATCAATCCCAGGCTCATTCCACTGTGTCTCTCATCATAGCCCTGTATCATTCCCAGATTCATTCCACTGTCTCTCTCTCATCATAGCCCTGTATCAATCCGAAACTCATTCCTCTGTGTCTCTATCTCATCAGAGCCCTGTATCAATCCCAAACTCATTCCACTGTGTCTCTCTCATCATAGTGCTGTATCGATCCCAGACTCATTCCACTGTCACTCCCTCTCTCATCATAGCCCTGTATCAATCCCTTACTCATTCCTCTGTGTCTCTCTCTCTCTCTCTCTCATCATAGACCTGTATCAATGCCAGACTCATTCCACTGTGTCTCTCCCTCTCATCATAGCCCTGTATCAATCCCAAACTCATTCCACTGTGTCTCTCTCTCATCATAGCCTTGTATCAATCCCAGAAGCATTCCACTGTTTCTCTCTCTCTCTCATCATAGCCCTGTATCGATCCCAGACTCATTCCACTGTGTCTCTCTCTCATCATAGCCCTGCATCAATCCCAGACTCATTCAACTGTCTCTCTCTCTCTCTCATCATTGCCCTGTATGAATCCCAAACTCATTCCACTGTCTCTCTCTGTCATCATAGCCCTGCATCAATCCCAGACTCATTCCACTGTGACTGTCTCTCTCTCATCATAGCCCTGTATTAATCCCAAACCCATTCCACTGTCTCTCTCTCTCTCTCATCATAGCCCTGTATCAATCCCAAACTACTCCCAACATTCTGCTCATTTCTTACTGCCCTCTATCAAACCCAAATGAATCCCTCTGTCCCCCTCTCACGCCATACTCCTGAATCAAACATAGGCTGCGCCTATTACCTCCTTACACTCCTGTATTAATCCCAAGTTAGTCCCACTACCCAGTGTTTTGATGCCTGATTTTGAGCTGCTAGATCTGTTCTCAATCTATCCCACTGAGCACCATGGTCGTGCCATAATACCCAGTGTGTGCTCCATTTTCATTTCTGGTGCCTCGGTCGATGCTTGGAAGTTCACCATCCTTATTCTGATTGGAGCTTTTCTGTCACTGTTCAATATAACTAAGTATGTTATGAGGGCAATTCAGGGGGTAGTCATGAGTCAAGCACATTGCTGTTGGTTTGGAGTGACAGATTGGCCAGACTGGGTCAGGCCACCAGATTTTCTGCTGTAAAGGGTATTAGTGATCCAGATGGGTTTCCATGGGATTGCAATATTGTCAAATTTGTCATTTCATATACCAGCCTTTATTGCCGAATATCTTAATTCCTCCAATTTATATTTGCAAAGTGCCAGATAGGATTTGAACGCAAGTTCCAGGTCTCTAGAATACGAGGACCTGAAAACAAATCACTATACTGCAACAGTACAATAAAATGGTGTACTGTTGGAATGGTGTGCTCTACTGTCAGAGTGACAGTACTGAGGGAGCACTGCACTATGAGAGGGTCAATAATGAATGACTGCTGCACGATCGGAAGGTCAGTACTGAGGGAGTGCTGCACTGTCGGAGGGTCAGTACTGAGGGATCGATGCATAACTGGTGCCAAAGTGGTAAGCGCTGTTTCATGGGGCTGAAACCTCTCGAGTGGTTTCCTGAGCCGACGAACTTCAGATTCAGACATGAGAGGGCGCGATTGAGGTGCACTTGAAACAGACCGAAATCTCATCGGTCTGCTAAATAAAACCTTTGGCCGGCAATGTGTTTGCGCAGGCATGTTTTTCTAAAATAGTTTTTTGCCCTGGAGCCATCCCTTCCCGTAGAAGCTGACAAACTGCATTCAATCTGGTGCAGGGAGATCACTATCAGATTGTCGTAGGAATAGGTATGAGGGAGTCAGTACTTGTCTCAACGAGCACTTCCAAGGGAAGACTTGGGAAACAGAATGGTGGAATTTTTTGCCTTCAATAATTCTTCAATTCCTATTTGTCCGCTCCATTCAGACAGCAGGTTCCAGTTCACAACACCTCGCTGCGGGGAATCACTTCTCCTTATCTGTGGATCTTTTGCCTTCATCTTCAGTCTCTGTCCTTTGGTCAGAAAAACTCCTGCCAGTGGGGAGACGATGAAACTTTTCATGATTTTGAAAGCCTCCATTAAATCTCCTCTTAGTCTTCTCTGCTCTCAGGAGGAGATTTAATAGAGACTTCAGTCTCTCCACGTTAACTGAAGTCCCTCCTCCCTGATGCCGGTCCAGCCAGTCCAATCTCACACCATCTCCAAAGCCCTTCAGATCCTTCCCCAAGTATTTTATCCCAAAAATATTAAACTATCTTGTAAGGATAGTATTCTAAAGGGTGTGCAGGAGCAGGGAGACCTGGGTGTATATGTACATAAACTATTATAGGTGACAGGACAGGTAGCGAGAACTGTTTCTAAAGCATGCAATATTCTAAACTTCATTAACAGGGACATAGAGTACAAGAGCAGGGAGGTTATGATGAACTTAGATAAGACAATGGTTCGATCTCGGCTGGAGTACTGTGCACACTTCTGGGCGCCACACTATGGGAAGGATGTGAACGCATTGGAGAGAGTGCAGAAGAGGTTTACCAGAATGGTTCCAGGGATGAGGCGCTTCAGTAATGAGGAAAGATTGGAGCAGTTGGGAGTGAGGAGAATTGATGGAAGATTTAAAAATCATGAGTGGTCTGGACAGAGTATATAGGGAGAAACTGTTCAAAATCGTCAACAGGTGAAGAACCAGAGGGCACAGTTTCAAAGTGTTTTGCAAACAAAGGAAATGCGAGGTGAGAAAATGTTTTTTTCACACAGCGAGCAGTTGAGGTTTGGAATGCACTGCCTGGAAGTGTGGTGGAGGCAAGTTTGATTGAGGCATTCTGGAGGGCATCGGATGGTTGTTCAAATAAAAACAGTGTGCTGGGGTACGGGGAACAGGCAGGAGATGGGCACTAATTTAAAATGCTCAGAGAGCCGGTGCAGACACGATGGGCCGAATGGCCTCCTTCTGAACTGTTACTATCCTGGGATTCAGTGATTGTTAGAATGTTGCGTCGCCCCCGCAAAGATTGCTAACCGAAAATGTTCAGTTGATTCCTATCTTTGTTTATTGTCCAATAAGAATTCCTCAAACCAAGTTAATATATCACCCCCAATCCCAGATGACGGAGAGTGTGATTATAGAGACTTTCTTCAACTGTAAAGCTTCATTGATTAGCCCCCAGCCCTTTCCTTAGGGTTTGTGTTACCAACTGAGACAGTGACTGAGTTCATCACTCTCCTGGGCCACAATACATTTCTCCACTGCACTGTATCAATTCCAGACTCATTCCACTGTCTCTCTCTCATCATAGACCTGGATCAATCGCAAACTCATTACACTGTCTCTCTCTCACTCTCTCATCATAGCCCTGTATCAATCCCAAACTCATTCCACTGTCTCTCTCATCATAGACCTGTATCAATCCCAAACTCATTCCACTGTCTCTCTCTCATCATAGACCTGTATCAATCCCAAACTCATTCCACTGTCTCTCTCTCATCATCGACCTGTATCAATCGTAGACTCATTCCACTGTCACTCTCGCTCTCATCATAGCCCTGTATCAATCCCAAACTCATTCCTCTACATCTCTATCTCATCAGAGCCCTGTATCAATCCCAAACTCATTCCACTGTCTCTCATCATAGTCCTGTAGCAATCCCAAACTCATTCCACTGTGTCTCTCTCTCAACATAGCCCTGTATCATTCCCAGACTCATTCCACTGTCTCTCTCTCATCATAGCCCTGTATCAATCCCAAACTCATTCCACTGTCACTCTCGTTCTCATCATAGCCCTGTATCAATCCCAGACTCACTCCACTGTCACTCTTGCTCTCATCATAGCCCTGTATCAATCCCAAACTCATTCCTCTGCATCTCTATCTCATCAGAGCCCTGTATCAATGCCAAACTCATTCCACTGTGTCTCTCTCATCATAGTCCTGTATCAATCCCAGACTCATTCCACCTTCTCGCTCTCTCATCATAGCCCTGTATCAATCCCAGACTCATTCCACTGTCACTGTCGCTCTCATCATAGTCCTGTATCAATCCCAGACTCGTTCTACTTTCTCTCTCTCTCTCTCATCATAGCCCTCTATTAATCCCAAACTCATTGCCCTGTGTCTCTCTCATCGTACTCCTGTATCAATCCCAGACTCAATCCACTGTCACTCTCTCTCATCAGAGCCCTGTATCAATCCCAAACTCATTCCACTGTGTCTCTCTCATCATACACCTGCATCAATCCCGGAGTCATTCCGCTGTCTCTGTTTCTCTCTCATCATAGCCCCGTATCAATCCCTGACTCATTCCACTGTGTCTCTCTCTCATCATAGCCCTGTATCAATCCCAAACTCAATCCACTGTGTCTCTCTGTCATCAAAGCCCTGTATCAATCCCAGACTCATTCCACTTTCTCTCTCTCTCATCATAGACCTGTATCAATCCCAGACTTATTCCACTGTCACTCTATCTCATCATAGACCTGTATCAATCCCAGACTGATTCTACTGTCACTCTCTCTCTCTCATCATAGCCCTGTATCAATCCCAGACTCATTCCACTGTCTCCCTCTCTCTCTTTCTCATCAGAGCCCTGTATCAATCCCAGACTCATTCCACTGTGTCACCCTCTCATCATAGACCTGTATCAATTCCAGACTCATTCCACTGTGTCTCTCTCATCATGCTCCTGTATCAATCCCAGATTCATTCTACTTTCTCTCTCTCTCTCATCATAGCCCTGTATCAATCCCAGACTCATTCCACTGTCTGTCTCTCTCTCTGTCTCATCATAGCCCTGTATCAATCCCAGAATAATTCCACTGTGTCTCTCTCTGATCATCGATCTGTATCAATGCCAGACTCATTCCACTGTGTGTCTCTCTCTCTCATCATAGCCCTGTATCAATCCCAGACTCATTCCACTGTCACTCGCTATCTCATCATAGACTTCTATCAATCCCGGACTCATTCCACTGTCACTCTCTCTCTCATCATAGCCCTGTATCAATCCCAGACTCATTCCACTGTCACTCTAACTCATCATAGATCTGTATCAATTCCAGACTCATTCCACTGTCACTCTCAGTCTCATCATAGACTTCTATCAATCCGGGACTCATTCCACTGTCACTCTCTCTCTCATCATAGCCCTGTATCAAACCCAGACTCATTCCACTTTCTCTCTCTCTCATCATAGCCCTGTATTAATCCCAAACTCATTCCACTGTTTCTCTCTCTCATCATAGCCCTGTATCAATCCCAGAGTCATTCCACTGTGTCTTTCTCTTATCATAGACCTGTATCAATCCAAGACTCAATCCACTTTCTCTCTCTCTCTCTCTCTCACATCATAGCCTTGTATCAATCGAGACTCATTCCACTGTGTCTCTCTCATCATAGCCCTGTATCAATCCCAGACTCATTCCACTGTCTCTCCTCTCTCATCATAGCCCTGTATCAATCCCAGACTCATTCCCCTGTCTCTCTCTCACTCTCTGATCATAGCCCTGTATCAATCCCAAACTCATTCCACTCTCTCTCTCTCATCATTGCCCTGTAATGATCCTAAACTCATTCCACTGTCTCCCCCTGTCATCAACGACCTGTCTCAATCCCAGACTCGTTCCACTGTCTTTCTCTCTCTATCATCATAGCCCTTTATCAATCCCTATCTAATTCCACTGTCTCTCTCATCATAGCCCTGTATCAATCCCAGACTCATTCCACTTCTGTCTCTCTTTCTCATCATAGCCCTGTATCAATCCCAAACTAATCCTAACATTCTGCTCATTTCTTACTGTCCCTTATCAAACCCAAATGAATCCCTCTGTCCCCCTCTCACACCATACCCCTGAATCAATCACAGCTTGCGCCCACTGCTTCCTTACACTCCTGTATTAATCCCAGGTTAATCCTATTACCCAGTGTTTTGATGCCTGATTTTGAGCTGCTAGATCTGTTCTCAATCTATCCCACTGAGCACCATGGTCGTGCCATAATACCCAGTGTGTGATCCATTTTCATTTCTGGTGCCTCGGTCGATGCTTGGAAGTTCACCATCTTTATTCTGATTGGAGCTTTTCTGTCATTGTTCAATATAACTAAGTATGTTAGGGCAATTCAGGGGGTAGTCATGAGTCAAGCACATTGCTGTGGGTTTGGAGTGACAGGTTGGCCAGATGGGGTAAGGCCACTAAATTTTCTGCTCTAAAGTGTATTAGTGATCCAGATGGGTTTCCATGAGAATGCAATATTTTCAAATCCTCCACTTCAGATACCAGCCTTTATTGCCTAATATCTTAATTACTTCAATTTCTATTTGCAAAGTGTCCAGATGGGATTTGAACTCAATTTCCAGGTCTCTGGAATACTAGCACATGAAAACAATCACTATGCTGCAACAGTACAATAATATGGTGTACTGTTGGAATGGTGTGCTCTACTGTCAGAGTGACAGTACTGAGGGAGCGCTGCACTATGAGAGGGTCAATAATGAATGACTGCTGCACGATCGGAAGGTCAGTACTGAGGGAGTGCTGCACTGTCGGAGGGTCAGTACTGAGGGATCGATGCATAACTGGTGCCAAAGTGGTAAGCGCTGTTTCATGGGGAAAGATTGGAGCAGTTGGGAGTGAGGAGAATTGATGGAAGATTTAAAAATCATGAGGGGGTCTGGACAGAGTATATAGGGAGAAACTATTCAAAATCGTCAACAGGTCAAGAACCAGCGGGCACAGTTTCAAAGTGTTTTGCAAACAAAGTAAATGCGAGGTGAGAAAATGTTTTTTTCACACAGCGAGCAGTTAGGGTTGGGAATGCACTGCCTGGAAGTGTGGTGGAGGCAGGTTTGATTGAGGCATTCAAGAGGGCGTGGGATGGTTATTTAAATAGAAACAATGTGCTGGGGTACGGGGAACAGGCAGGAGATTGGAACGAAGTTAAAATGCTCAGAGAGCCGGTGCAGACACGATGGGCCGAATGGCCTCCTTCTGCACTGTTACTATCCTGGGATTCTGTGATTGTTAGAATGTTGCGTCGCCCCCGCAAAGATTGCTAACCGAAAATATTCAGTTTATTCCCATCTCTGTTTATTGACCAATAAGAATTCCTCAAACCAAGTTAATATATCACCCCCAATCCCAGATGACGGAGAGTGTGATTAAAGAGACTTTATTCAACTGTAAAGCTTTGTTGATTACCCCCAGTCCTTTCCTTATGGTTTGTGTTTCCTGCTGAGCCAGTGACGGAGTTCATCATTCTCCTGGGCCACAATACATTTCTCAACTGCACTGTATCAATCCCAGACTCATTCCACTGTCTGTCTCTCATCATAGACCTGTATCAATCCCAGACTCATTCCACTTTCTCTCTCTCTCTCTCATCATAACCCTGTATCAATCCCAAACTCATTCCACTGTGTCTCTACCTCATCAGAGCCCTGTATCAATCCCAAACTCATTCCACTGTCTCTCTCTCATCATAGCCCTGTATCAATCCCACACTCATTCCACTGTCACTCTATCTCATCTTAGACCTGTATCAATCCCAGACTCATTCCACTGTCACTCTCTATCTCTTCATAGACCTGTATTAATCCTGGACTCATTCCCCTGTCATTTTCTCTCTCATCATAGCGCTGTATCAATCCCAAACTCATTCCACTGTGCTTTCTCATCATTGACCTGTATCAATCCCAGACTCATTCCACTGTGTCTCCCTCTCTTCATAGACCTGTATCAATCCCAAACTCATTCCACAGTCTCTCTCTCATCATAGCCCTGTATCAATCGCAGACTCATTCCACTGTCACTCTGTCTCTCATCATAGCCATGTAATAATCCCAGACTCATTCCACTGTCACTCTATCTCATCATAGACCTGTTTCAATCCCAGACTCATTCCACTGTCACTCTCTATCTCATCATAGACTTCTATCAATCCCGGACTCATTCCACTGTCACTGTCTCTCTCACCATAGCCCTGTATCAATCCCAGACTCATTCCACTGTCTCTCTCTTTCTCTCACCATAGCCCTGTATCAATCCCAGACTCATTCCACTGTCTCTCTCTCTCTCATCCTAGCCCTGTATCAATTCCAGACTCATTCCACTGTCTCTCTCTCTCTCATCATAGCCCTGTATCAATCCTAGACTCATTCCACTGTCTCTCTCTTTCTCTCATCATAGCCCTGTATCAATCCCAAACTCATTCCTCTGCCTCTCTCATCATAGCCCTGTATCAATCCCAGACTCATTCCACTGTCTCTCTCTCTCTCTCTCTCAGCATAGCCCTGTATTAATCCCAAACTCATTCCACTGTCTCTCTCTGTCATCAAGTACCTGTATCAATCCCAGACTCATTCCACTGTCTATCTCTCTCTCTCATCATAGCCTTGTATCAATCCCAAACTAATCCTAACATTTTGCTCATTTCTTACTGTCCCCTATCAAACCCAAAATAATCCCTCTGTTCCCCTCTCACACCATACCCCTAAATCAATCACAGCCTGCACCCACTGCTTCCCTACACTCCTTATTAATCCCAAATTAGTCCTATTACCCAGTGTTTTGATGCCTGATTTTGAGCTGCTAGATCTGTTCTCAATCTATCCCACTGAGCACCATGGTCGTGCCACAATACCCAGTGTGTGCTCCATTTTCATTTCTGGTGACTCGGTCGATGCTTGGAAGTTCACCATCCTTATTCTGATGCTTTTCTGTCATTGTTCAATATAACTAAGTATGTTATGAGGGCAATTCAGGGGGTAGTCATGAGTCAAGCACATTGCTGTGGGTTTGGAGTGACAGATTGGCCAGATGGGCTAAGGCCACTAGATTTTCTGCTCTAAAGTGTATTAGTGATCCAGATGGGTTTCCATGAGAATGCAATATTTTCAAATCCTCCACTTCCGATACCAGCCTTTATTGCCTAATATCTTAATTACTTCAATTTCTATTTACAAAGTGTCCAGATGGGATTTGAAGTTCCAGGTCTCTGGAATACTAGCTAATGAAAACAATCTCTAGGCTGCAACAGTACAATAATATGGTGTACTGTTAGAATGTTGGCACTGCCCGAGTGCTGTACTGTCAGAGCAACAGTACTGACGGAGCACTGCACTGTTGAAGTGACAGTACTGAGGGAGTGCTCCACTGTCAGAGGGGCAGTGCTGAGGTAGCGCTGCACTATCAGAGGGTCAGGAATGAGGGACTGCTGCACGGTCAGAATGTTTGTACTGAGGGAGTGCTGCGGTGTCAGAGGACCAGCACTGAGGGAGCAATGCATAACTGGAGCCAAAGTGGTAAGCGCTATGTCATGGGGCTGAAATCTCTCGAATAGTTTCCTAGGCCCACGACCTTCAGGTTCAGAGATGAGAGGACGCGATTGAGGTCCACTTGAAACAAACCGAAATCTCATGGACCTGGGATCCAAAACTGCTAAATGAAACCTTAAGCAGGGAACATATTTGCACAGGGATATTTTTATAAAATAGTTTTTTGCCCTGGAGCCATCCCTTCCCGTAGAAGCTGATAAACTACATTCAATCTGGTGCAGGGAGATCACTATCAGATTGTCGTAGGAATAGGTATGAGGGAGTCAGTACTTTACGCAACGAGCAGTTCCAAGGGAAGAATTGGGAAACAGAATGGTGGAATTTTTTGCCTTTACTAATTATTCAATTCCTATTTGTCCGCTCCATTCAGACAGCAGGTTCCAGTTCACAACATCTCGCTGCGGGGAATCACTTCTCCTTATCTCTGGATCTTTTAGCCTTTATCTTCAATCTATGTCCTCTGGTCAGCAATAATCCTGCCAGTGGAATCGCCATTAAACTTTTCATGATGTTGAATGCCTCCATTGAATCTCCTCTTAGTCTTCTCTGCTCTCAGGAGGAGATTTAATAGAGATTTCAGTCTCTCCACATTAACTGAAGTCTCTCCTCCCTGATGCCGGTCCAGCCAGTCCAATCTCACACCCTCTCCAAAGCCCTTCAGATCCTTCCTCAAGTATTTTATCCCAAAAATATGAAACTCTCTTGTAAGGATACTATTCTAAAGGGTGTGCAGGATCAGAGAGACTTGGGTAGATATGTGCATAAGCCATTGAAGTTGGCAGGACAGGTAGTGAGAGCTGTTTCTAAAGCATGCAGTATTCTCGACTTCATTAATAGGGAAATAGAGTACAAGAGCAGGGAGGTTCTGATGAACTTATATAAGACACTGGTTATAGACCTCAGCTGGAGTACTGTGCATAGTTCTGGATGCCACATTATAGGAAGGGTGTGAACGCATTGGAGGGAGTGCAGAAGAGGTTTACCAGAATGGTTCCAGGGATGAGACACTTCAGTAATGAGGAAAGATTGGAGCAGTTGGGACTGAGGAGAATTGATGGAAGATATAAAATTTAAAATTTCCCACTGAACCCACAAATCCCTCCAGCACGGAAGCCACAAATCCCACTGAGACTCGCAAACTGCACTTCACTGAACCCACAAATCCCACTAAACTCAGGCCCCAAACCACACGTTCACTGAACCCACAAATCCCACTGAAACTCTAAAACCGCTCTTCACTGAACCCACAAATCGCCCTGAACCCCAAATTCCCGCTGACACTGAACCCACAAATCCCACTAACAACCAGGAACCAAACCAAACTTCACTGATCCCACAAATCCCACTAACACTTAGATCCCAAACTGCACTTTCATTGAACCCACAAATCCCACTTAACCCCGAATTCCCGCTGACACTGAAACCACAAACCCCACTAACACCTAGGAACCAAACCGCATTTCCACTGAACCCACAAATTCCACTGAACCCCCAGATCAAACTAACACTTAGGCCTGAAATCGCGCTATCACAGAACGCACAAATCCCACTGAACCCCTAAATCCCCCGAACACCGAACCCAGAGATCCCAAACCCCTAAGTCCCACTGACATTGAACACACAAATCCCACTAACACTTAGGCGCCAAACCACACATTCACTGAACCCCAATCCCACTGAACCCCAAATACCACTAACTCTTAGGCCCCAAAACCACACTTTCACTGAACCCCTAAATCCCACTGACGCCTAGGAAGCAAACCGCACTTCACTGAACCCTTAAATCCCACTAACACTTAGGCCCCTAACCACACATTCACGGAACCCACAAATCCCACTGAAATTCAAAAACCGCACCTCACTGAACCAACAAATCCGACTGAAACCCTAAAACCGCACTTCACTGAACCCACAAATCCCACCGAACCCCTAAACCCCACAGAAACTGAACCCACAAATCCCACTAACACCTGGGAACCAAAGTGCCCTTCACCGAACCCACAAATCCCACTAACACCAAGGAAACAAACCGAATTTCACTAAACCCACAAATCCTACTGTAACCCCAGATCCAGCTAACATTTAGGCCTGAAATCGCGCTATCACAGGACCCACAAGTCCCACTAAAACATAGGAACCAAACCGCACTTCACTGAACCCACAATTCCCACTGGACCCACAAATCCCTCTAGCACAGAACCCACAAATCCCACAGAGACTCGAAAACTGCACTTCACTGAACCCACAAATCCCACTGAAACCCTAAAACCGCACTTCACTGAACACACAAATCCCACTGAGCCCCTAAATCCCACTAACAGTGAACCCACAAATCCCACTAAACCTAGGCCCCAAACCACACATTCACTGAACCCACAAATCCCAATGAAACTCTAAAACCGCACTTCACTGAACCCACAAATCCCACTGAACCCCAAATTCCTGCTAACACTAAACCCACAAATCCCACTAACACCCAGGAACCAAACAATATTTCACTGAACCCAGAAATCCCACTGATGCCTAGGAAGCAAACCACACTTCACTGAACCCACAAATCCCACTAACACTTAGATCCCAAACCGCACTTTCATTGAACCCACAAATCCCACTTAACCCTGCATTCCCGCTGACACTGAAACTACAAATCCCACTAACACCTAGGAACCAAACCGCATTTCCACTGAACCCACAAATCCCACTGAACTCCCAGATCCACCTAACACTTAGGCCTGAAATCGCGCTATCACTGAACCCACAAATCCCACTAACACTTCGGCCCCAAACCACACATTCACTGAACCCACGAATCCCACTGACACCTAAATCCCACTAACACTGAACTCCAAATCCCACTGAAACCCTCAAACTGCACTTAACTCAACCCACAAATCCCGCCCAACTGAACCCCAAATCCCACTAACACTGAACCCAAAAATCCCACTGAAACCCGCAATCCTACTAACACTTAACCCACAAATCCAACTAACACTGAACCCTAAATCCCACTGAGACCCTCAAACTGCACTGCACTGAACCCACAAATCCCACCGAACCCATAATCCCAGTGACAGTAAACACACAAATCCCACTAACACCTGGGAACCAAATGGCACTTCACTGTGCCCACAAATCCTACTGAACCCTCAAATCAAACTAACACTTACGCCTTAAATCGTGATATCACAGAATCCACGAATCCCACTGACACTTGGGCTCTAACCGCACTTTCACTGAAACCACAAATCCCACTGAACCCCTAAATCCCACTAACGCCGAACCCACAAATTGTGTATGTACGTATGTATGTATATAAGCAGACCAGATTACACAGTTTAGTTGGGTAATTGACTTCCATATAGCACGCTGTTTCTGTTGCCCTGCAAAGATAGTCAGTGAAAAGCCTCTTCAAGATGGCCCCTTCACCCATCTCCCGAACAGGCCTCGTCTGCTGCATCCTCCAGTGCTTTCCAGTAGATCAGCAGCTCGTAGGGTTTCACCCTGTGAGAGGTGATGAGTTTACGGAAGCCGCAAACAGAAAACTTCACATTCCAATTGTAGAACTTCTGCTCCAAGTGGATTTCCACTGGTGTAATCTTCAACTCCGCCAAGCACAGCCCGACGTAAACATCCTCCAGTTTAAAGTGGGGGACCGTCCTGGAAATAATCCAGACTCGGTGGGCAACATCAGCCGAGAGCATGTACCCAGTGCCGGAGCAGAATGGTGGGTATGTTTCCTGAGGATATTCCTGTTCGCTGACGTACCATTTACTGAATTTCTCCCTGATAGGTCCAGAATTCCACATGATGAAGCCGGTGAAGATATCCGTGTGATTCATTCCCAGCAAGAGCTTGGTCAGGTGATCGGTGTTGACAAACATGTCGGAATCGGTTTTCATCACGAAGGAGGTGGACGGACAGAATCGGCTCACCCATTCCAGGCCCATTAGCACCTTGGTGGTCAGGTTGTAATATGTGTCGGTGAAATTTTTCTGGATGATGTCCTTGTGCAGTGAACTTTCTTTCAGCAGCTGCTCCTGATGCTCCCGGCTGTACCCGAGCAGGAAGTAGCTCACCACCCTCTTGCCATGGGTTGTCCGCGCTCGCCCCCAGGTCTGGCGAATGACCGAGCGAGCTTCCAACTGGTCTTGGGCACTGGTGACCAGAAGGACCAGGAATGGGGGACTGGTGTCACAGCTGCTGTTGGGTAGCATGAGGAAGGAATGGTCATTTAACTTTGCAGAATGCCAATGTTCAACACCGTATTGGCTTAAGTATCTGATCAGAGGAAAGATTAACAAGGGGGCAACAACATACGACCATTTCCTTTTGAGAAATGATTTCAAACAAAAGCTTCTTTGATAAAATATCCTTATGCTCTGAAGCACCTGTAACATAAAATAAACAAGTTGGGTTTGGTGGAATCCAGAAAATGCAAGAGGAATTATTTTCCAGATTAAGATTATTTGACTGGATTTGGGATACAAATACAAGAGGATGTCATTCAGCTCCTAGAGCCTGTTACACAGGAACGGGGGGAGGTTATTCAGCCCCTAGAGCCTATTACACAGGAACGGGGAGAGGAAATTCAGCCCCTAGAGCCTGTTATACAGGAACAGGGGGAGGTTATTCAGCCCCTAGAGCCTGTTACAGAGGAACAGGAGAAGGTCATTCAGCCCCGAAAGCCTATTACACAGGAACAGGAAGAGGTTCTTCAGCCCCTTGGGTCTGTCACACAGTAACTGAGGAGGAATTGCAGCACTCAAAACATCTACAGGAATCTGGCACAGAACATCTAGTGACTGAGTTGCTTCAGTCTGACAAAAAGTTCAGTGAAAGGTAGGAACAAACAGAGAAAGAGCTGGACATAAGACAGCATGAGCAGTTTTCGCACAAGCACATACCTAAGAGACTCGTCACTCCCTGTGTACGGTGATAGGTATCAGGGTCACTGGTCCCTTTAACTGGTACCACCGGATTTGTCTTGGTCGAGGTGCGTTCGATGCTAACGGTGAATTAATGTATACACGAACAATCTTGTTAACAACTGCACACAAACCCGGAGTTCAATTCTTGCCTATAATGAATCCCACAACCTCACTCTCTGCTCGGTGCCAGTAAACAAGAACGGGTGTGGTTGAAGTGCATCGTAAAAACTGTACCCTGTCCTTACTGTTAATGACTTCCCATCAATTATAAATATTATAGGTAACAAAAGTTCCTCCAGATGATGTTTGTGTGATACAGGTGCCAATCTCACAAAGAATTTGCATCAAACAGCTGCTGCACTGTGACATAGCTCACCAACTGTGGTTTAAAATTTATTGGATAAAGAAGGTATTTGCTGCAAACATATACAGTATATATGCTGAATGCAGGGACCCTTTTCAAACCATTGAAGAGCAGTGAGACACTCTCTCCATTGAAGAGCAGCGAAGCTCTCTCTCCATCGAAGAGCAGGGAGGCTCTCTCCATCGAAGAGCAGCGAGACAATCTCTCCGTCGAAGAGCAGCAACACTCTCTCCATCGAAGAGCAGCGAGATATTTTCTCCATCGAGGAGCAGTGAAACTCTCTCCATCAAAGAGCAGTGAGACACTCTCTCCATTGAAGAGCAGCGAGACACTCTCTCCATTGAAGAGCAGCGAGACACTCCATTGAAGAGCAGTGAGACACTCTCTCCATTGAAGAGCAGCGAGGCTCTCTCTCCATTGAAGAGCAGGGAGGCTCTCTCCATCAAAGAGCAGCGAGACAATCTCTCCATTGAAGAGCAGCAACACTCTCTCCATCGAAGAGCAGCGAGACAATCCGTCGAAGAGCAGCAACACTCTCTCCATTGAAGAGCAGCGAGACATTTTCTCCATCGAGGAGCAGTGAAACTCTCTCCATCAAAGAGCAGCAAGAGTCCCCATTGAAGAGAAGCAAAATTCTGTCTCCACTGAAGAGCAGCAAGACTCCCTGTTTATCGCAGAGCAGTGGGTCTCTCTCTCCATCAAAGAGCAGCGCACTCTCTCTCTCCATTGAAGAGCAGTGCGCTCTCTCTCTCCATTGAAGAGCAGTGAGACTCTCTATCGAAGACCAGTGTGACTCTCCATTGAAGAGCAGTGAGACTCTCTCTCTCTCGAAGAGCAGTGAGACTCTCTCCATTGAAGAGAAGCAAGGCTCTCTCTCTCTATCAAAAAGCAGCGAGACACATCCTCCCTCGAAGAGCAGCAAGACTCTCTCATCGAAGATCAGCGAGACTCTCTCTCATCGAAGATCAGTGAGACTCCCTCTGTCCATCGAAGAGCAGTGAGACTCTCGCTCTCCATCGAAAAGAAGTGAGACTGTCTTTCCATCGAAGAGCAGCGAGACTCCATCCCGATCGAACAGCAGCGAGATTCTCTCCCCATTGAAGAGCTGAGCTGTGAGACTCTTTCCCTCCATTGATGAAAAGCGAGACGCTCTCGATCAAAAAGCAGTGAGACTCTCTCTCCATCAAAGAACAGCGAGACTCTCTCTCCATTGAAAAGCAATGAGACATTCTCTCCATCAATGTGCAGTGAGACTCTCCATTGAAGAACAGCGAGACTCTCTCGATCAAAGAGTAATGAGACTCTCCCCAGCGAAAAGCAGCAAGACTCTCTCACCCTCTCCATCAAAGAGCAGTGAGACTCTCTCTCTCTCCATCAAAGAGCAGCGAGACTCTCTCTCCCTCTCCATCCAAGAGCAGCGAGGCTCTCTCTCCATCAAAGAGCAGCGAGACTCTCTATCGCAGAACAGCGAGACTCCCTCCATCGACGAGCAGTGAAACTCTCTGTTGAAGAGCGGCGAAATTCCCTCTCTCCATCGCAGAGCTGTGAGACTCTCTCTCTCCATTGAAGAGCACTGAAGCTCTCTATCTCTCTCCATTGAAGAACAGCTAGACTCTCTCTATCGAAGAGCAGTGAGACTCTCTCAATATTAAAGAGCAGTGAGACTCTCTCAATATCGAAAAGCAGTGAGACTCTCCCTCTCCATCAAAGAGCAGCGAGACTCTCTCTCCCCATGAAAGAGCAGTGAGACTCCCTCTCCTTCGAAGAGCAGTGAGACTCTCTCTCTGTCTCCATCCAAGAGCAGCAAGGCTCCCTCTCCATCAAAGAGCAGTGAGACTCTCTCTCTATCGCAGAACAGCGAGACTCTCTCCCTCTATCGATGATCAGCGAAACTCTCTTTCTATCGAAGAGCGGCGAAATTCCCTCTCTCTATCAAAGAGCAGCCAGGCACTCTATCCATCGCAGAGCTGTGAGACTCTCTCTCTCTCTCTCTCCATTGAAGAACAGCTAGACTCTATCAAAAAGCAGTGAGACTCTCTCAATATCAAAGAGCAGTGAGACTCTCAATATTGAAGAGCAGTGAGACTCTCCTTCTCCACCAAAGAGCAGCGAGACTCTCTCCATTGAAGATCAGTGAGACACTCCCTTCATCAAAGAGCAATGAGACTCTCTCTCCACTGAAAAGCAGTGAGACATTCTCTCCACCAAAGAGCAGCGAGACTCTCCCTCCATCGAAGACCAGTGATATTTTCTCTCTATCGAAGAGCAGCGAGGCTCTTTCTCCCTTCATCGATGAGCAGTAAGACACTCTTCATCGAAGAGCAGTGAAGCTCTCTATTTATCGAAGAGCAGTGACACTCCCTCTTCATTGTAGAGCAGCAAGACTCTCAATCAAAGAGCAGTGAAACTCTCTATCAAAGAACAGCAAGACTCTCTCCCTCCTTCGACGAGCAGCGAGACTCTCTCTCTCTATCGAAGAGCAGCGAGACTCTCGCTGTCTCTCTCTCCATTGAAGAACACTGAGACTCTCTATCTCTCACCATTGCTGAACAGCTAGACCCTTTCTATCGAACGGCAGCGAGACTCTCTCTGATTCGAAGAGCAGCGAGACTCTCTCTCTCCATCAAAGAGCAGCAAGACTATCTCTCTCCGACGAAGAGAAGTGAGTCTCACTCTCTCCATCGAAGAGCCGCGAGACTCTCTCTCTCTCTCTCTCCATCAAAGAGCAGCAAGACTCCCTCTCTCCCTATCGAGGAGCAGTGAGACTCTCCATTGAAGAGCAGCGGGACTTTATCTCTCTCTATCAAAGGGCAGTGAGACTGTCCATTGAAGAGCAGTGGGACTCTCTATCGAAGACCAGCGAGACTCTCACTTTATCAAAGAGCAGTGAAAATCTATTTCTACCGAAGAACAGCGAGATGCTCTCTCTCCCTCCATCGACGAGTAGAGAGACACTCTCTATCAAAGAGCAGCGCAACTCTGCATTTATCGAAGCGCAGCGAGAACTCCTCACCATCAAAAAGCAGTGAGACTCTCTCTCTATTGAAGACCAGCAAGTCTCTCTCCCCGTTGTAGAGCAGCGAGACTATCGAAGAGCAGCAAGACTCTCTCTCTCTCTCTCTCTTCATCAAAGAGCAGCAAGACTCTCTCTCTCTCTCCATCGAAGAGCAGTGAGATTCTCTCTCCATTGAAGAGCAGCGAGACTCTCCATTGGAGAGCAGCGAGACTCTCTCTCCATTGGAGAGCAGTGAGATTCTCTCTCCATTGAAAAGCAGCGAGACTCTCTCTCCATTGAACAGCAGGGAGATTCTCTCTCCATTGAAGAGCAGCAGGATTCTCTCTCTCTCGAAGGCCAGCAAGACTCTCTATCGAAGAGCAGCAAATCTCTCTCTCCATTGAATAGCAGTGAGACTCTCTCTCTCTCTCTCCATCGAAGAGCAGGGAGATTCTCTCTCCATTGAAGGGCAGGGAGTTTCTCTCTCCATTGAAGAGCAGCGAGACACTCTCTCTATCGAAGAGCAGGGAGATTCTCTCTCTATTGAAGAGCTGCGGTATTCTCTCTTTCTCGAAGGCCAGTAAGACTCTCTCTCTCTATTGAAGAGCAGCAAGTCTCTCTCTCTCCATCGAAGAGCAGCAAAACTCACTCTCTCCATCGAAGAGTAGCGCGACTCTCTCCATCGAAGAGCAGCGAGACTCTCTCTCTCTCTCCATTGAAGAGCAGCAAGGCTCTCTCCCCATTGAAGAGCAGGGAGACTCTCTCTCTCCATCGAAGAGCAGCGAGACTCTCTCCCTCTGTTGAAGAGCAGCAAGTCTCGCTTTCTGTATCCAAGGGCAGCAAGTCTCTCTCTATCCATCAAAGAGCAGCAAGACTCTCCGTCGAAGTGTAGTGAGACTCTGTCTCCATCGAAGAGCAGCGAGACTCTCTCTCTATGTCCAAGAGCAGTGAGACACTCTCACTATCAAAGAACAGTGAGATCTCACCCCATCGAAGAGCAGTGATACTCTCTCTCTCGCTCTCTATCAAAGACCAGCAAACCCTATCTTTCTCCATCGAGGAGCAGTGAGACTTCCTCTCTCTCCACTGATGGGTAGCGAGACTCCCTCTCCCCATCGAAGAGCAGTGCGACTCTATCTTCATTGAAGAGCAGCTAAACTCTCTCTATCGAAAGCAGTGAGACATTTCCTCTATCGAAGAGCAGTGAGACTCTCTCCTCTTTGAAACGCAGCGAGATTCTGTCTCCTTTGAAGAGCAGTGAGACTCTCTTTCTATTGAAGAGCAGTGCGGCTCTCTCTGCATTAAAGAGCAGCGAGGCACTCTCTATATCGAAAAGCAGCGAGACACTTCCTCCATTGAAGAGCAGCGAGATGCTCTACCTATCTCCATCGAAAAGCAGCGAGACTCTCTCTCTCCATTGAAGAGCAACAGGACTCTCTATGTCCATTGAAGAGCAGTGAGACCTTCTTTGTCCAGCGAAGGGTCAGTGAGATTCTCTCTCTCCATCAAAGAGCAGTGAGACTCTGTCTCCATTGAAGAGCAGCAGGACTCTCTATGTCCATTGAAGAGCAGTGAGACCTTCTTTGTCCAGCGAAGGGTCAGTGAGATTCTCTCTCTCCATTGAAGAGCAGAGATTCCCTATCTATTGACGAGCACTGAGGCTCTCTCTCCATCAAAGAGCAGCGAGACTTTCTCTCTATCAAAGAGCAGCGAGACTCTCTTTCCATCAAAGAACAGCAAGATTCTCTCTCAATTGAAGAGCAGTGAGACTCTCGCTCTCCATCGAAGAGCAGCGGGATTCTCCATCTATCGAAGAGCAGCGGGATTCTCCATCTATCGAAGAGCAGGGAGATTCTGCCTTCAATGAAGAGCAGTGAGACTCTTTCTCTCCATCGAAGAGCAGCAGGCCTGACTATCTCCATCGAAGCCCGCGCGATTCTCTCTCCATTGAAGAGCAACGAGACTCTCTCAATATCGAAGAGCAGTGAGACTCTTTCTCTCCATCGAAGAGCAGCAGGCTTGACTATCTCCATCGAAGCCCGCATGACTCTCTCTCCATCGAAGAGCAGCGAGACTCCCTCAATATCGAAGAGCAGCAAGTTCATTGTTAGTAGGATTTAGGGGTTCAGTAGGATTTCTGGGTTCAGTGAAATGCGGTTTGGATCCTAGGTGTTAGTGGGATTTCTGGGTTCAGTGAAATGTGGATTGGTTCCTAGGTGTTAGTGGGATTTGTAGTTTCAGTGACAGTGTGGTTTGAGGCCTAAGTGTTAGTGGGATTTGGCGGTTTCAGAGGGGGTGGTATTTGTGGGTTCTATCTTAGTGGGATTTAGGGGTCCAGTGGGATTTGTGTGTTCAGTGTTAGTACGGTTTGGGGCTGAAGGGTTAGTGGGATTTGTGTGGTCAGTGTTAATTGGATTTGGGGGTTCAGTGTTAGTTGGATTTGGGGGTTCAGTGTTAGTGGGATTTATGGGCTCTGTGTTAGTGATATTTGGGAGTTCAATGTTAGTGGGAGCTGGGGGTTCAGTGTTAGGGGTTTGAGGCCTAAGTGTTAGTGGGATTTGTGGGGTCAGTGTTAGTTGAATTGGGGGTTCAGTGTTGGTTGGACTTGGGGGATTGTTGTTAGGGGTTTGAGGCCTAAGTGTCTGTGGGATTTAGGGGTTCAGTGGGATTTGTGGGTTCAGTGAAAGCGCGGTTTGGGGACTAAGTGTTAGTGGGATTTGTAGATTCTGTGATAGCGCGATTTCAGGCCTAAGTGTTAGTTGGATTTGGGGGTTCACTGCTAGTGTGATTTAGGGCGTCAGTGGGATTTGTGGGTTCAGTGTCCGTGAGATTTAGGGGTTCCGTGGGATTTGTGGGTTCAGTTCTAGTAGGATTTCTGGATTCTGTGTTAGTGGGATTTGTGGGTTCTGTGTTAGTGGGAGCTGGGGGTTCAGTGTTAGAGATTTGGGGCATAAGTGTTAGTGGGATTTGTGGGTTCTGTGATATCACAATTTCAGGCCTAATTGTTTAAATTAGGGGTTCACTGAACACATTCACTAAACCCACAAATCCCATGGAACCCCTAAATCCCACTTTCACAGAAACCACAAATCCCACTAACACGGAACCCGCACATCCCAATAACACAGAGCCCACAAACCCCACTAAGACTGAACCCCCAAATCCAACTAACACTTAGGCCCCAAACCGCACTTTCACTTAACACACAAATTCCACGGAAACCCTAAATATCACCAACACTGAACCCACAAATCCAAATGAATCCCTAAATCCCACTAACACTGAACCCACAAATCCCATCCCCACTGAACCCCCCATCCAACTAACACAGACCCCACAAATCCTACTTACACTTCGGCCCCAAATCGCACTTTCACAGAACCCACAAATCCCACTAACACTTAGGCCCCAAACCTCACGATTACTGAACCCACAAATCCCACAAGCACTTAGGCCTCAATCCCCTATCACTGAGCCCCCAATTCCCACTAACACTGAACTCCGATATCCAACTAACACTGAACCCCCAAATCCCACTAACACTTAGGCCCCAAACTGCACTTTTACTGAACTCACAAATTCCACTAACACCTAAATCCCACTAACACCTGAACCCCAAATCCAACTAAAACTTAGGCCTCCAACCCAACTATCACCGAACCCCCAAATCCAACTAAATCATAGGGCCCAACCCCAGTATCACTGGACCCCCAAATCCAATGGAGACGTAGGCCTCAAATTCCACTATCGTCGAACGCCCAAATCCCACTGAAACTTGTGCCTGAAACCGCAATCTCTCTGAACCCCAAACAACTATCACTGAGACCCCCAAATCCCACTGACACTTAGGCCTCAAATCCCAATATCACTGAACCCACAAATCCCACTTACACTGAACCCACAAATCTGACTAACACTTGGGCCTGAAACCCCATTATAACTGAACCCCAGACCAACCATCAATGAACCCACAAATCCCACGAATACTTAGGCCTGACTTTCCACTATCATTGAATCCCCAAATCCCACTATCACTGAACCCCCAAATCCTACTGACACGTAGGCCTCAACCCCCACTATCAAAGCACCCAGACTAGCAGGTTTTAACCCAGTCAAGATACACACAGACACACACATAGGCACACACCCCGCTACAATTCCAGTTCAAGAAATAATTTCCATTCACATTATAGGCGGTAATATCTCTTCGTGACCAAGAGGGCAGTCATAACACAAGGGCGTAAAGGAAGAACACTGAGCAAGACATACCAACATTTGGAATTTATATATGAGATTACGAATTAGCAGCAAAAGTCAGCCAGTCGGCCCCTCAAATCTGCTGTGCTATTCAATAAGATCTGGGCTGATCTGAATGTAATAAATCACTGAAGTGCTGCAATAGAGTGAGTGATATTTACGAACGAGTGTGAGGTCTAGAGATGGAACTGGTTGTCTTTTAGCTGGCAATGCTACTTCAGAAAGAATGCAACTTTCGTTCATGTGCTAGTTAATTAGCGTGATGAGAATTGCCTAATTGGCTCTCAGTGCCGAATCTATCCTACAACGTCAGGGAATTAAATTGCTGCCATCTGTCTGTTCATTTAAAAAAAAAATCTAGCTTGGCTGATGTTGCAACTCCAGTCTCCCTATGGAAACCCCACAGGGTACAAATGAAAGGGTCTGGAAAGGTACTGAGTCAAAGCTGAATACTGAGAGTTTGCCTCTGCACCACGGACGGGCAGATCACGTTACAGGGAACATGCTTGAAACATTTAACAATGTCATAAAAATATACTATGCCATCCTTGCTGTCATCGGTGTTCCTGGTAAGTGACTGTAAAGCGGTGAAGTCGTGTTAATCTGTGTGTGAGCTGGTCTCACGTTTTGCTCTGTGACTGATAAGATTACTTGCTGATATAGATTTTACCGTCATCGAGCTACCCGGGCATTGCCCCAACTCCTTTAATTCAAATATCCTGAGCAGCCTCAGCAGTTTTATCCCATTGCCCGAAACTTAAGGTCAAACTTTTTCGGCATATCACAGGAGCTGCTAAGTTATTGTTTCTTGTGGTATGTCTGGTGCTGGTGAACCTGACCTCATTGCAGGCAATCCTCCGACATGAGAGCCGGTGTAGAATTATTCTGAGCGTGGGCCAAGGGTGGGGCGGTGGGGGGAGGGGGATAAAAAACCTGGCTCCAGTCACCATGATTCCCTGTGAATACCTGTCCCTGTAAGATTGTGGGAACTGTGGATCACTCTGACATTGCTCTGCGCGGACTGAATCATCCAGGTCTGTAACTGATTTTTTTTTGTATGAGGGGTCAATTAAATTAAAGTGCATGGGATTGGGGGCAGTGTATTGAGGTGGATAGAAAACTGGTTGGCAGACAGGAAACAAAGAGTAGGAATAAACGGGTCTTTTTCCGAATGGCAGGCAGTGACTAGTGGAGTACTGCAGGGATCGGTGCTGGGAGCCCAGTTATTCACAACATATATTAATGATTTAGATGAGGGAATTAAATGTAATATCTCCAAATTTGCAAATGACACAAAGCTGGGTGGGAGGGTGAGCTTTGAGGAGGATGCAGAGATGCTTCAGTGTGGACAAGCTGAGTGAGTGGGCAAATGCGTGGCAGACGCAGTATAATGTGGATAAATGTGAGGTTATCCATTTTGGTAGCAAAAACAGGAAGGCAGATTATTATCTGAATGGCTATAAATTGAGAAAGGGGAATGTGCAACGAGACCTGGGTGTCCTTGTACACCATCGCTGAAGGTAAGCATGCAGGTACAGCAGGTGGTAAAGAAGGCAAATGGTATGTTGGCCTTCATAGCCAGAGAATTCGAGGACAGGAACAGGGATGTATTGCTGCAATTGTACAGGGCCTTGGTGATACCACACCTGGAATATTGTGTGCAGTTTTGGTCTCCTTATCTGGGATGGCGGGACTGACATATGAGGAGAGATTGAGTCGATTAGGATTATATTTGCTGGAGTTCAGAAGAATGAGGGGGGATCTCATAGAAAGCTATAAAATTCTAACAGGACTAGACAGGGTAGATTCAGGAAGGATGTTCCCGATGGTGGGGGAGTCCAGAACCAGGGGTCACAGTCTGAGGATATGGGGAGGATTGAGATGAGAAATTTCTTCAGCCACAGAGTGGTGAGCCTGTGGAATTTCCTACCACAGAATGTAGTTGAGACCAAAAAATTGTATGCTTTCAAGATGGAGTTAGATATAGCTCTTGGGGTGAAAGGGATCAAAGGATATGGGGAGAAAGTGGGAGCAGGCTATTGAGTTGGATGATCAGCCATGATCATGACGAATGACGGAGCAGGATCGAAGGGCCAAATGGCCTACTCCTGCTCCTAGTTTCTATGTTTCTATAATTCCTGTCAATGATTCAGCGTCTTTAGACACGAAAACACGTAATTATGCAAGCTTGTTGCATAATGAATGATCTGCAATAGTGTAAGATCTACTGTGTGTGGGGTTTTATTTCAATTGCCTTGCTACAGATGTGAAACCCAGATTTTTAAAAACTTTTTTTTTTTTGCTTATGGCTCAGTAAAACTTTATTGAAAGCTAGAACCCTAATCCTGCCATAGATGGGGCATCCAGTCCCTGAGCAAGAAACCAATCACCAATTCTGGGTGTCTTTGTGCGTGGCCTAATGAAGGAACCAGACCGGTCAGTCATAAGCCCGAAAAAAGGTTTAAATAAAAAGTTCATAAAAAAATAGGTTAATTAACAAGCCACCAATTCTGATAATTGTCTGTCCACGCTCTTGTCCCCAATCTGGTAAACCCATATGCGGGTTGGTCAGGAAAGGGTTGGTGTCGGCAATGAAATGTTTTAAATTTTAGCTTCTTATCCAGATTTGGAAATTGAACCCTATCCTTACTGTCCAGAATAAGACAAAAATCTTTTAATTTGATTTATACTTGCTTCCCCCCTTTTCTTACAGTTAATGTAGTGGCGATTGTGACCCTGGCTCGGGGAAAATGCGGCCTCTCCAATTGTACCACTCGCTACCTGGTGGCCATGGCAATGGTGGATCTACTTTTCATTATCACTGATGTCATACTGTGGAGGATCAGTTATTATTATTTCCCGGGCTCTTTCCTGGACATTACCCCAGTATGCAGTGTGATCAATGTCCTCAATCGGGCAGCTACCGACTGTTCTGTCTGGTTCACCGTCACCTTCACCTTGGACCGATTTGTTGCCAGAGACTGAAAACAAAATATTGCACTGAGAAAACTGCGGCTGGGGTTCTAGCAATAACCTGCATTTTGCTCTGTTTAAAAAATTTCCCGTACTACTTTACACTTGAACCCCAATGGACAATTGAACACGTACCATGGTTCTGTGAGGTAAAGGCAGAATATTTCACTGAGCCTGGATGGATTGGATTTGACTGGTTCAATACGGCTTTAACTCCACTGCTTCCATTCGCTTTCATCCTGTTACTCAACGCTTTGACCGTCAGACACATTTTAGTGTCCAGTCGAGTCCGTAAGGGACTGAGGGGTCAGAGCCAGGGAGAGAATGGCAGTGACCCAGAGATGGAGAGCAGGAGGAGGTCTGTGATTTTACACTTCACCATCTCCGGCAGCTTCATTCTCCTGTGGTCGGTTTATGTTGTAGAATTCTTATATCATAACTTCACAGGAACAGATCCCAGGGATTACAACGATTCAGAAAATATTTTTGAAAATGTAGGTGACATGCTGCAGGTTTTGAACTGCTGCACCAACACATTTATTTATGGGACGACCCAGTCCAGGTTTAGGGAGCAGTTGAAGATGGCGGTAAAATATCCGGTTACGTCAATTGTTCAGTTAATTGAAAACTGAAACTGAGAGGAGGCAGAGACAAGTCCATGATTGAATTATGTATGAATATATTTTTACATGCATGAATATAAGCGGAATATACATTAGCTGAGATGGCTAAAGCCTTGGTGGGAAAGCAATTTTGAAGGGAGATCCTTTATAGAGCTAGAGAGGCAAAGAGGGGTGGGGAAGGTAGTCAAGAGTAAGACCAATGTCGGAGCAATTAAAATTAGGGATGCACATGAGGACAGAATTGGATTAGCACAGATATCCCGGAGCGCTGTGCGGCTGAAGGAGATTAAAGTGATAGGGCCATGGAGGGATTTGAAAACAAAGGAAGGGGGAGAAAATGCAATCAATGAGTTGCTTGACTGGGAGGCAATGTCGCTCACCCATAACAGAGCGAGGGGGGAATTGGGAATTGGACTACCTGTGCGTTACAACACGGGCAGAAGGGTTTCAGATGGCCTCCTGTTTACTGGGGTAAAATGTAGGAGCTGAGAAAGAAGCACATTAGAATAACTTAGTCTAGAGGAGGCAAAAACATGAATGAGGGTTCGCGCAGCAGATCAGCCGAAACAGGCGTAAGTTCAGGTTCCGTTAAAAGGTGGAAGTAGGCCATCTTACCCATGAAATGAATGTACAACACAGGCTCAAATGTGGTTGACTTTTAACTGCCCCCTGAAATGGCCGAGCAAGCCATTCGATTCAAGGGCAGTTGGGGAAGGGCAATGAAGGCTGACCTTGTCGGAGATGCACCGATCCCCCCATGACATTTAACATTTGGAAAATGTGAATCTGCAGTTGTGGCGAGGCTGGCTGAATCTCAGAATGCGGACAAGGAGGACGATGGGGGGCGGGGGTCAGTAGCTTAAAGCAAAATGGAATTGGATCGGGGATCGAGAACAACGGCCTCAGTCTTTCCCAAAACTGGATGTGGGGTAGGGAGCATCGCAGGGGTTGGGAGAAGTGACACTGAAAGCTCCCATGTTGCCTTTGAATCGGGCCACTGAGGGGAAATGCACAGCTGAGGAATAGGATGGGGCCAAGGGGAAATCCTTGGCAGCGCCAGAGATAAGGCTCTGGCAGCAGGAGGTGAAGCAATTCCAACTGATTTGCTGGCTACCTTGAGCCTTTTCTTATTCATTCATGGGATATGGGCATCACTGACTAAGCTGGCATTTATTGCCCATCCCTAATTGCCCTTGTTCAGAGGGTCAGGAGTCACATATAGGCCCAGGCCAGATAAGGACAGAAGATTTCCTTCACTAAAGGGCATTAGTGAACCAGATGGTTTTTAGAATTTCAGACCTTCAATTCCAGGTTTTTATTTAATTCAATTCAATTTGCTACGGGGAGAATTTGAACCCAGATCCCCAGAACATTACCCTGTGTCTCTGGAATACCAGATTAGGGACAATGCCACTATGGCACCGACTCCCCCTATTAAGGCTTAGATTAAGAATAGGAAAACGTGAGAGATATCCATCCCAGCTGGATGTCAGTAAAGGGGCGTTGTGAGGACGGGTGTTAGGAGCTGCAGGCAGGTCGAGAAACCCTTAGCAACCAACCCCCAATTCCCACTAACACAGAGCCCACAAATCCCACCGAACCCCTAAATCCCTCGAACACTGAACCCATAAATCCCACTAACAGCTGGGAACCAAACCGCACTTCACTGAACCCACAAATCCCATTGAACCTCCCAGGTCCCACTAACACTGAACCCACAAATCCCACTGAACCCCTAAATCCCTCGAACACCGATCCCACTGTGCATGTATGTGTGTCTGTTTGTGTTTGTGTGCCTGTTTGTGCGTGTCTGTGTGCGTATATGTGTGTCTGTTTGTGTGTGTGTGTGCGTGTCTGTTTGTGCCTGTGTGTGTGCATGTCTGTTTGTGTGCGTGTCTGTGTGTGTCTCCCCTGCACTTTCTTCCTCTCTGTAGCAGCAGGGAAGACCACAGGGTGCATTGGGCCTGCTCCACTGTTATGGAGAAGCCCTTTGTCTGACTGAGGCCCTTTACAATTGCAGGATGCGCTTGCATGACCATTCTGCTGCAACGAAGCCAGCACACCAGAGTTGGGAGATTTCTGGTGGTCAGCCCTGAGCCCTTACTCGCTGATCTTGGTGATGTTTATTCTGCTCTGTCAATCAGAGGCAGCGCCACATCCTGGCAGTGGCAACACCAAAAGACACTCCCTCCCTTCTCTTCCCCAACCCCCTCCCCAGATAATAACCCCCCCACAAACCCCACGGCTGTGCCTATCTTCATATCCGGACAGATCCTTAGTTGATCCAGTTTATGGAATCCTAGGTGTAAACCATCCATTTAAGAGCTTCAAACACTCTGACGTAGCTCTGGGATGCTCTCAGTTGATGTGTTTATTCAGTAATTGAATAATTGATGCAAACGGATATGTCTCCGCGTTCTTGACCTGCTCTCTGAACTTAGACTAAGTCACCCCATAAATAAATGTGTTTGTGCAGCAACTTGAGTTCACCAGCATAAACCCAACTTGCCCAAATATCTATTCAGCTTGAGCGTCACACTCTGAATCTATCCCTGCAATATTGTAATATAAGAAATCGATAACATTCATGAGCCACAGGAGTATGAAACTGCCGGAGATGGTGAAGAGTAAAATCACAGACTTCCTCCTGCTCTCTATCTCTGGGTCACTGCCATTCTCTCCCTGGCTCTAACCCCTCAGTCCTTTACGGACCTGACTGGAGACTAAAATGTGTCTTGACGGTCAGGGAGTTGAGCAGCAGGATTAAAGCGAATGGGAGCAGTGGGGTTAAAACCTTATCAAACCAGTCAAATCCAATCCACTGGGGCTCAGTAAAATAGCTTCGCTTATCCTTGCAGAACCACGGTACGTTTTTGATTAGTTTTACGTGTTCATGTATAAAGTAGAAGGGGCTGCTTTTTAAACAGAGCAGGATGCCGGCGGTTGCTAGCACCACAGCCGCAGTTTTCTCGGTGCAATATTTTATATTCAGTTTCTGGCAACAAATGGCCACAAATTGGTCAAAGCAGAAAGTGACGGTGAACCAGACAGAACAGTCGGTAGCTGCATGGCTCAGAACATGGGTAACACTGCACATAGGGGTGATACTTACGAAAGACAATGGGGAGTAATAATCATTGAGGCGCCTCAGTATGACCTCAGGTGCTATGAACAGTAGATCCGCCGTTGCCATGGCCACCAGGTAGTGAGTGGCGCAGATGGAGAGGCCGCACTTTTCCTGGGACAGGATCACAATCGCCTGTAAATTAGCTGAAAGAGACAGAAGGGGAAATAGACTGAAATTTACTGATAAGACATTGTCCTTGTCTGACCCAGACAGCAAAGTCTGGATTTTGGCCCAAATATATGTTGGGTTATGATCAGGTATGTGGTTCAGATGATAAGAAATAATAAAAAAAAAACATCCCTGACCCTAACCTGCCCACCTTCTGTTTAACAGGGTTAGAACATGGTGCATGTTTGCCATTTGAACATTATAATAATGCTGGAAGTCCCTCCTGTTTTCCAGGATTACTGTTGCTAAGCCGGTTTCCTGGGACTTGCAACATAGGCAGTGAGAGGGAGGCACATAGAGATTCACGGAGCAGGTGAGTGCATTGCTGCAGCACTATTTAGTGCCAGCAAAGGAAAAATCACTTCACCAAACACCCCCGCCCTGTATCTGGTCACCCTCTCCTTAGCCCCCACCTATCGCTGGCCTTCTATCCGGCTTCACCTGCTCCAGCCCCCCCTTAAACAGTATAAATTTCATCACATTTCTACTCTTTAGCTCTGAAGAAGTCATGCGGACCCGAAACGCTAACTGTGTTTCTCTCTCTACAGATGCTGCCAGACCTGCTGAGATATCCCAGCATATTTGACTTAACATCAGGATCGTGCCGATCGGGTGTCTGTACAACGGTGACCACTAGATCAACAGGCAACGTTATCAATCACAGAGAAACAGAGATCAGTTTGGAAAGAGATGTAAACAATCTCAATGGTTGTAGCCACTTACCGGGGACGCCTATAAACGCCAGGGCTGCGTAGCACAATTTCTTAAAACTGTTAAACATCTCGAGCATTCTCTCTGCGTGAATGATCGGTTGTTTTGATCTCTGTGTTGGGCTCTGCACCTGTGCATTTCCAAGTCCTTATCTTATACCCTGCAGTATTCCCAGCTGAATGCTGACATTGCAACATCTAGCAAGTTCGATTATTTTTCTCAATCATTGGAATAAACAGACGACAACAGGGAGTTAAGTAACTGACTATGTTTCGCGCCGTTGCTCAACTGGAAGATCTGATCTCGCTCATTAACTGACACATTTTGAACGTCTCATTTCGGTTCTCTCAAAAATCAATTCTACGTTTTCAGTTGACTGGTAAATGTTCTTTTCTTTTTCACTGCTTCGGCCTCTCAGTCATTACATCCTAATTGTTCTGGTTTCTCAGGGCTGCTCTGCTGGAACTGCATGGCCTGGACCCTTTCTCCGTAACTAAAGCCATTCAGTCACTAGTCAAAGTGCAGTGGGTCCAGGGCCCACATTTCCCTTCAACTTTTGACGAGCATTTTTTCCTTTATTCATTCACGGGGATGTGGGCTTCGCTGGCCAGGCCCAGCATTTATTGCCCATCCCTAATTGCCTCCCCTTGAGAAGGTGGTGATGAGCCGCCTTCTTGAACTGCTGTAGTCCCTTTGGTGTAGGTACACCCACAACGCTGTTAGGGCGGGAGTTCCAGGATTTTGACCCAGCGACAGTGAAGCAGTTGTGGGATGTTCATATTTGGGCTTATACAATAGGGTGGCTGTGGTGGGGATGAGACCGTTGTTCACCTCCTTGTGGAACGTGCCTTTGCAAAGAAGGTCCGGAGAGAGATGCAGTGGGTTCTGTCGAGGTTCATCCCGAGCAGTTCTGTGACACAGGACTCTGTGCTCTACGGGCTGTTCCCAGGGACACACACCGAGACAAACATCAACTGCAGCTGGAGGATCATCATCTCAGTGAAAGACACTCTTTGGTCTGCCTGAAACTTCTTGGTCTTCCAGCGTAAAGAGTTGTCCCCGACCGAATGTTGCAGACTGGCACATTCCAAGGTCCAGGACTAGGTGCTGAGGGACGCACTAAAGCTGGGGGCAGCCGCTGCAAAGGCGCAATGGGAAAAGGTCGCTGTCTAAGACCTTTCTGCCATAGTGCACCGAGGGGCTGGGAATTGTATAGAGCCCCTCTGGCTGTACAGCTCACAATGAATGTCTGCATTGAATACTAATTGTATTATAATTGTATTGAAGCACCTCAGAGTGCAACACGATGTATGTCGATAACTCCAATCCCATTGCACTGTCCGACTGTCTGTAATGACCATATTGAAATGACTGTAATATTCATTGATTGTATTGAAGCACCTCGTGACCCATGTGTAAAAGTTGAATCTGATTGTACTTTTTGTGATGGCGATTTTGAAATGCTCGTTCAGATGTTTTATGAATCAAGTTTATGTTTCCAAAAACAAAAAGATTGGGGCTATAAAATAATAGTTACGGGCGAACTTGTGTAAGTTCGGGCTACTTACAAACCTGAGGAAATAGCCTCATCTACTTGTAACTCACATCAATGACGTGCGAGAGGGAGGAGTGGGTGGTGGATCCTTCCTGGACACCACAAAGGTGAAGCGGGAAAGGAAGCTGTGAGGGGGAAGCCAATGGGGCTGCAAAACGATACGTGCAGGTTAAATGAATGGGTGGGAGATGGCAGGTAGACCTAACGTTAGGAAATATGAGCTATTCAGTTTGGCAGGGAGAATAAAACAAAGATTATGGGCAGAATATCCTCGTTGGTGTGCAGGGGACGGGCCTGACCGGCCGACGGGTAAAACGACACACCATGAGGCTGTGCGTCCGCCAAACTGTCAAGGGCCTATTGAGGCCACAAAAAACTCAGTCCCTCCCTTATACCCCTCCCGAGCGCTGGACCTTCCTCCACATATCCAAACCTCTCCCACTCTCGAGCAATTGCGTCCCCACAGCCATCCCTGCACCTGCAACGCCCTCCAGCAGACTCGCACTCTGCATCTCTGTAACCGAACCCAGCCTTACACACCCCACTATCTTTGCAAACTCCCGAAATTCTCCCTATCGCTGGTGATAGAACCCACGGTTCACAGGAACAGCAGGAGAGTGTGTGCCAGCTGCTGCCTGAACAGACAAATTGCTGAATTTCCTGTTGGCTGCACTAACCCTGGTGACAAAACATATATTTCATGGGCCAGAAAGAACCAACATCTTGCCAACCCATCAGCATATCCTTCTATTCCTTTCTCCCTCCTACGTTTATATAGCTTCCCCTCAAACAGATCCACAATATTCGAATTAAACACTCTCAGAGAGACTGGGGGACAGAGAGAGACTGGGGAACAGAGAGAGAGAGAGATTGGAGGACAGAGAGGGAGATGGGGAGAGAGAGAGAAGACAGGGAGAGACTGAGAGCGGGAGAGACCGGGGGAGAGAGTGTGAGAGACGGGGAGAGAAAGAGAAATGGGTGAGAGAGAGAGACTGGGGGAGTAAGAGAGAGAGAGACAGGGGTGGAGAGAGACTGGGGGAGTAAGAGAGAGAGAGACGGGGGTGGAGAGAGACTGGGGGACAGAGAGAGAGAGACTGGGAGAGAGATGGGGGGAGAGAAAGAGGGAGAGACGGGGAGAGAGGGAAAGAGAGCCTTGGGGAGAGAGTGTGAGAGACTGGGGGAGAGAAAGAGAAACTGGGGTGAGAGAGAGAGAGAGACTGGGGGAAAGAGAGAGAGAGATTGGGGGAGAGAGAGCAGGAGGGACTGGGGGGGAGAGAGAGCACGAAAGGGACTGAGGGAGAGAGAAAGAGACTGCGGGAGAGAGATGGAGAGACTGGGGGAGAGAGGGAGTGAGAGATTGGAATAGAGAGAGAGATTGGGGGAAAGAGAGAAAAAGGCATTGGGGGAAAGAGAGACTGGGGAGATAGATACAGGGGGAGAGAGATGGGGAGAGAGAGAGTCTGGGGGAAAGAGAGAGAGGGGGTGAGAGAGAGAGAGAAACTGGGGAGAGAAAGAGAGAGAGACTGGGGGAAAGAGAGCGAGAGGGACTGCGGGGGAGAGAGAGAGAGACTGGTTAGAGAAAGAGAGAGAGAGACTGGGAGAGAGAGAATTGGGGAGAGAGAAAGAGACCGGGGGAGAGAAGGAGGGACGGGGAGAGAGAGAAACTGAGAGAGACCGGGGGAGAGAGAGAGAGACTGACACTGGGGGAAGAGAGAGAGAGAGAGACAGCCTGGGGGAGAGAGAGAGGGAGAGATTTGAATAGAGAGAGAGAGAGATAGACTGGGGAGAGAGACTGGGGAAGAGAGAGAGACTGGGGGGATGAGTGAGAGAGATTTGGGGAGAGGAAGAGAGAGAGACTGGGGGAGTGGGGGTGGGAGAGAGAGGGGGAGAGAGAACTGGGGGATAGAGAGACCAAGGCTGGAGGAGAGGGAGAGATAGACTGGGGGAGAGAGAGAGACTGGGAGAGAGAGAGAGAGACACTGTGGGAGGGAGAAAAAGAGAGACTGTGGGGGGGAGAGAGAGAGAGAGAGACTGGGGGGGAGAGAGCGAGAGAGACTGTGGGAGGAAGAATAAGAGAGACTGGGGGAGAGAGAGAGAGAGAGACTGGGGGAGAGAGAGAGTGGGAGAGACTAGAATAGAGAGAGAGAGACTGGGGAGAAAGAGAGAGAGCAAGGGGAGAGAGACTGGGAGAGGGGGTGAGATACTGGGGGAGAGAATGAGAGAGACTGGGGGTGAGTAAGAGGGAGAGAGAAATTGGGGAGAGAGAGAGAGATTGACTTGGGGAGAGGGAGAGAGAGAGACGAGGGAGAGAGAGAGAGAAGGAAAGAGAACTGGGGGAGAGAGAGACAGAGGCTGGAGGAGAGAGGGATGGACTGAGGGAGAGAGAGAGAGACTGGGTAGAGAAAGAGAGAGAGATTGGGGGGGAGAGAGAGAGAGACTGGGGGAGAGAGAGAGAGAGACTGGTGGAGAGAGAAAGACTGGGGGACAGAGAGAGAGACTGGGGGACAGAGAGAGAGACTGGGGGACAGAGAGAGAGAGAGAGACTGGGGGACAGAGAGAGGGGGACTTGGAAAGAGGGAGAGAGAGAGAGATGGGGGAGAGAGAGAGACTGTGGAGAGAGACTGGGGGAGAGAGAGAGACTGAGAAAGGGAGAGAGAGAGACTTGGGGAGAGAGTGTGAGAGACTGGGGGAGAGAGAGAGAGGGAGAGACTAGAATAGAGAGAGAGAGACTGGGGAGAAAGAGAGAGAGACTGAGGGAAAGAGAGAGAGAGCAAGGGGAAAGAGACTGGGAGAGGGGGTGAGATACTGGGGGAGAGAATGAGAGAGACTGGGGGTGAGTAAGAGGGAGAGAGAAATTGGGGGAGAGAGAGAGAGATTGACTGGGTGGGGAGAGGGAGAGAGAGAGACGAGGGAGAGAGAGAGAGAAGGAAAGAGAACTGGGGGAGAGAGAGACAGAGGCTGGAGGAGAGAGGGATGGACTGAGGGAGAGAGAGAGAGACTGGGTAGAGAAAGAGAGAGAGATTGGGGGGGAGAGAGAGAGAGACTGGGGGAGAGAGAGAGAGAGACTGGTGGAGAGAGAAAGACTGGGGGACAGAGAGAGAGACTGGGGGACAGAGAGAGAGACTGGGGGACAGAGAGAGAGAGAGAGACTGGGGGACAGAGAGAGGGGGACTTGGAAAGAGGGAGAGAGAGAGAGATGGGGGAGAGAGAGAGACTGTGGAGAGAGACTGGGGGAGAGAGAGAGACTGAGAAAGGAGAGAGAGAGACTTGGGGAGAGAGTGTGAGAGACTGGGGGAGAGAAAGAGAGAAACTGGGGTGAGAGAGAGACTGGGGGAGTAAGAGAGAGAGACTGGCTGGAGAGAGAGATAGACTGGGGAGAGAGAGAGCGAGAGGGACTGGGGGGGAGAGAGAGAGCGAGAGGGACTGGGGGAGAGAGTGTGAGAGGCTGGGGAGAGAGAGAGAGATGGGGGGAGAGAAAGAGACTGGGGAGAGAGAGAGAGAGACTGGGGGAGTAAGAGAGAGAGAGAGACTGGGCTGGAGAGAGAGAGAGAGACTGGGGAGAGAGAGAGAGATGCAGGGAGAGAAAGAGAGACTGGGGAGAGAGAAAGAGAGACTGGGGCGAGAGAGAGAGAGGCTGAGAGAGGGAGAGACTGGGGGAGAGAGGGAAAGAGAGAGACTTGGGGAGAAAGTGTGAGAGACTGGGCGAGAGAAAGAGAGAAACTGGGGTGAGAGAGAGATTGGAGGAGTAAGAGAGAGAGAGAGACTGGGGTGGAGAGAGAGAGAGACTGGGGGAAAGAGAGAGAGAGACTGGGGGAAAGAGAGAGAGAGACTGGGGGAAGAGAGAGAGACTGGGGGAAAGAGAGAGAGAGAGATTGGGGGAGAGAGAGAGCAGGATGGACTGGGAGAGAGAGAGAGAGAAAGAGACTGCGAGAGAGAGAGAGACTGGGGAGAGAGGGAGGGAGAGACTGGAATAGAGAGAGAGAGAGACACAAACTGGGGGAGAGAAAGAGGGTGATTGGGGGAAAGAGAGAGAAAAAGGCCTTGGGGGAAAGAGAGAGAGAGACTGGGGAGATAGAGAGATACAGGGGGAGAGATTGAGAGATGGGGAGAGAGAGAGTCTGGGGGAAGAGAGAGAGGGGGAAAGAGAAATAGTCTGGGGGAGAGAGAGAGAGACTGGAGTGGTGAGAGAGAGAGAGAAACTGGGAAGAGAGAGAGAGAGAGACTGGGGGAAAGAGAGAGAGAGAGACTGGGGGAGAGAGAGAGCGAGAGGGACTGGGGGTGAGAGAGGGAGAGACAGAGAGAGAGAGACTGAGGGAGAGAGAGAGAGAGAGCAAGGGGAGAGAGAGAGTTAGACAGTGAGAGAGAGAGACTGGGAGAGGGGAGAGAAAGAGAGCGAGATTGGGGGTGAGTAAGAGAGAGAGGGAGAGTGACAGGGGAGAGAGAGAGACTTGGGGAGAGGGAGAGAGAGCGACAGGGGGGGAGAGAGAAGGAAAGAGCTGGGGGAGAGAGAGAGAGACTGGGTAGAGAAAGAGAGAGAGATTGGGGGGGGAGAGAGAGAGACTGGGAGAGAGAGAGAGAGAGAGAATGGGGAGAGAGAAAGAGAGAGGGGGAGACTGGGGGGAGAGAGGGAGGGAGGGAGAGAGAGAGAGAGTGAGAGAGAAAGAGAGAGACCGGGGGAAGAGAGACTGACACTGGGGAGAGAGAGAGAAAGACACTGGGAGAGAGAGAGAGAGAGACTGGGGGAGAGAGAGAGGGAGAGATTTGAATAGAGAGAGAGAGAGACTGGGGGAGAGAGAGAGACTGGGGGAGGGGGAGAGAGACTGGGGAAGAGAGAGAGAGAGACTGGGGGAGTGGGGGTGGGAGAGAGAGGGGGAGAGAGAACTGGGGGATAGAGAGACCAAGTCTGGAGGAGAGGGAGAGATAGACTGGGGGAGAGAGAGAGAGAGACTGGAGGAGAGAGAGAGACTGGGGGAGAGAGAGAGAGAGAGAGAGAGACTGGGGCAGAGAGAGAGAGAGAGACACTGTGGGAGGGAGAAAAAGAGAGACGGGGAGAGAGAGAGAGAGAGACTGGGGGGGAGAGAGGGAGAGAGATTGTGGGAGGGAGAATAAGAGAGACTGGGGGAGGGAGAGACTGGAATAGAGAGAGAGAGAGACTGGGGAGAAAGAGAGAGACTGAGGGAGAGAGAGAGCAAGGGGAGAGAGAGAGTTAGACGGGGATTGAGAGAGACTGGGAGAGGGGGTGAGAGACTGAGGGAGAGAGAGAGAGAGACTGGGTGTGAGTAAGAGAGAGAGGGAGAGAGAAACTGAGGAGAGAGAGAGAGAGATTGACTTGGGGAGAGGGAGAGAGAGAGACTGGGGGGAGAGAGAGAGAAGGAAAGAGAACTGGGGGAGAGAAAGACAGAGGCTAGGGGAGAGAGAGATGGACTGGGGGGAGAGAGAGAGACTGGGTAGAGAAAGAGAGAGAGATTGGGGGGGAGAGAGAGAGAGACTGGGGGAGAGAGAGAGACTGGGGGAGATAGAAAGAGACTGGGGGAGAGAGAGAGCACTGGGGGACAGAGAGACAGAGAGAGAGACTGGGGGACAGAGAGAGAGAGAGACTGGGGGAGAGAGAGAGGGGGACTTGGGGAAAGAGGGAGAGAGAGAGAGATGGGGGGAGAGAGAGAGAGACTGTGGAGAGAGAGAGACTGG